>NC_137814.1:33071192-33436192 GCF_963921795.1 Nannobrachium achirus
AATAGTAATCAAAATCTACAAAGTAGCTAGTAGCTAAAGTGTTCATATAAATGTTGTGGAGTAAATATTTGCAATATTTGCCTCTGAGGTGTATTGGAGTAGAAGTAAAAGTATTGGAAATACCTAAGTAAAGTACAAATACCTCGTTTTGAGTTCTACTTAAGTAAATGTACTTATTTACTTTACAGCACTGATCATTGGTGTCTTTTTCATTTTTCAATGTATACTAGTGGTCGCGGCGACTGAACAAATAATCGAATTTATGTTTGATGTTGGGATTCTTCTTCTTTAATCTGATGGTATATCGCGCTCGGCTCCAAACAGCCCACTTGTTGTGAGCCATTAAACATTATGATGTTTACCGTGTTCATCCATTATATGGTGTGTGTTATTGAAACAGCGTGACAGACACATCACTGTCTGCTGTTTTCTACACAACTCTACTCGTAAACGTAAACATACTAGACTAGTAGATTTATGTATTTACTTATTGGTCAGCAAAATGTGCCATTCTAACTTCTAGTTATTTCTTCAAGTTATTCTATGACTGCTTATTTCAAAACCACTTTGCGTTATTTTAGCCAGACAGAACACGTAATTAAGATGTTATGAATGTGCACAAATGTTACATTTCTATTTAACAGGAGATAATGTTGACTTTCACACCTAGTTAAGTCACACATGTGTATATGTGTACCGATTATATCATATACTGTGTGTAGATTATTATTTTGATAGTAGTATATTGTTGTTTAGACTGAATCTAGGCTTTTTGTTTACCTGTGATCCTATTGTCCTGGGAGATTACACTATCTCTCTGCATTCTGTGTATGTGATTACTTTGCTTAGTTATTGTACACTCTGAATTAAGAGCATCTTCTAAATGCCTAAATTGTAAAAAAAAAAAAAACACATGTGTGACACTAACACGATTCTGTCTCTCCAAAGCATCTGGATTGGGAACACAAGCAACACGGGAGCTGTGAAGTGGACAGACGTACTGTGAACCCTTGGAAATATCTCTTCCTCTCCACTGGATCTATCGTTTTCAATGTGGGCGTTTAGGGAACGCAGTATTTTATGTGAAGTTGAATGATGGCCGCATCACGTTGGGGTCACTCTTGCGGTGAAGATGAGAGGCAAACAACAAGACGTTCTTTCTGCGAGGTAAACATAGAATTTAATCTGTGTAGTGCAGTCAGTGGTTCTCAACCTTTTCAGACCACGGCCCCCAAAATAATCATATTTTAACTGGGGACGCTCCACCCTGATGAGCACTAAGAGTTGAGGAATTACATTTTGTATAACACTGTTCTATTGTGAAAATAGCCGTCGCAACGCAAGGCTTTGTGAGCATGTAGATCGTCTATTTTCACAATTTGGAACTTTAGTGGTATTAAAAAGTCCTTAAATTGTCACTTTAGAAATGTACATATACCCTCTATACACTTAAACGTTATGTTGTTTTGTTTTTTTTTAAACTTTTGAGTGAGAAAACAATGTTGCACATTAAGTTCATCATCTGGGCCCTCCCAAAATAATTTGGGGACCCCCCTGGGGGTCCCGACCCACAGGTTGAGAACCACTGGTATAGTGTGTTCCCAGATGATTCTTAATGTTGAAGTTGAGATGGTCCGTTTGTGATTTTGGACATCCACTTTCTGCCACAAATGACTCATTCATCCCATTCCTGCTTTGTTTGAAAGAAAGACCACTGGAAAAGTATCAGGTTTGACACTGTCTCAGCTGCTGTCTGGTTGTTATGATCCTTGCGTTGTTTTGCACCAGTGCTTAAGTTGTTTTGATTGGTCCTTCTCAGCCATATGCTTGTATTTAAATGATTTTGCCACCCATAAATACTTCATCAAAAGGTCCCAGTAGTACCCCAAGTGAATGGGGTGCTACTACTAAGCTCTGTGTTTGACAATTGATTACATTACATCTAATTAAAGGCAGCATATAATCAGATATAGAAGTAGGTGGAGTATTGTGGATGAAGACAATATAGACAAGTGCTTGACATGCCCCCGCCCCCTCTCCTCTAAAAGATTTGTAACCCCTGAAATACCAGACAGGAGCAGATGACAATCTGCTTAGATTTAGGCTTATGTGAAATGTTCCTATGCAGTAGGGTGGACGCCATCTGAAAGAAGACCTTTGTTTAGACTATTAGAAGTATTAGTCTGTACTCCTTTTAAATGGAAGGTCAGTCCTATTTATAGAATGTGCAGCTTTCTGTCATTACCTCCAATCCACCCCCTCTCAAATCTAATATTCAGTACCTCAATTAATTGTCTCTGAAGTCTGATCTGAACCTAAATGAGGTGATGTAAAGGTCCTCGTGCCCCCACTGCCATCTCTCTCAGGGCACTAATCCTGCCTCTTGAATATGTTTAAGGCTCATTTCGCAGAGGATATTTGGAACACACCAAACAGACATATATATTAGAGAAACATACTGTTAAAGCTTATACAGCCTACAAGGACAACGTATATTTCAAATACCATTTTCATTCACTGCCGCTGTGGAAATGAGCGCATAAGATGTGACCAGCTCTGTGTTTTTGCACTTGTAAATTTAGTTTTGGACTGATCAAGAGTGGTTAAAAATAGCGGATTGCTGTTAAAACTCCCAGAGGAAACGATCTATGTTGCAATCAAACAAGACTGTCTGGACTCTGGATCACCCCAGTTGCCCCATTGACCAACGCATGGCATTTTTCTTGATAAGCTGATATTGACAGGATTTTTATTTTATTTTCTTGCATTATTCCTATGATCTCCTGGGACGGTAAAGCATCATAAATCTGTCTGTGGATGTAAGAACAGCCTCTTAATGCACTCAGTGGGCATCTTACTTTTAGCAGTTTGTATCCCTTTAATCAGCCTACCCCACATGCTAATCCATGTGCTAATTTGGAGCTGGAAAACCCCCTGGAGTCACCAGCCCTGGAGTTTCTGGAGATGATGACGCTATGGATTTGTTGATTTAAGGGGGTTTTGAGTGGATGTTTTCTTTTATACCCTCCTTTTAGTCTGGTAAGAATTTTCCCAGAGGTCAGGCACATTTTTACCCAGGAGGTCTCTTTATACATTACACATCATTTCCTCAATGAATGGAAGCTGACCCCTGTCAGGCTTTGCATGATTAGCCAGCTATATAGGGCATTATGTTAATACAAACTTTTTATTTTCTTTTTTCAGAACAGCACAATCCCCCTGCTACAGTTTTGAAATTTGTCTTTTCCTTACAGACTTCTATTCACATTTCATCATTATGACCTTTAGGGACATATAGGTGGTTATTTTGTTGGATAGCTGAAACCAGGAATGGAAAAGGTTTCATAGATAAGCAGCAAACTGAGTCTGAGTGCTTAGATTGAATGGCAAATATGACCAGCCACTGAGTAATGCAGAGAATCTAAATACTAGTGTTGTAGTCGAGTCCACCTAAAGCGAGTCCAAGTCAAGTCCAAGTCATATGGGGTTCGAGTCCGAGTCGAGTCCGAGTCAAGAGCCCCTGGGAGGGGGTCGAGTCCGAGTCGAGTCCGAGACCAATGGGAGGCGAGTCCGAGACCAATGGTAGGCGAGACCGAGCCGAGTCCTGTTTTCTTTTTCTTTTTTTCTTTTTGATAGGTAGGCTGCAGAAAACAATATATATATTTTTTCGGACACACACACACACACACACACACACACACACACACACACAATGCAAGAACCCCCCCCCCCCCCCCCGTTCATGTGCATTCACCTGTCTGGTGTTTCCTACCAATACCTTTCAAATGAATGGCTTGTCTTCAAATTAAATCAATAGGTCTCCCCAAATTACCTTTGGTTGCTGTCAATGCTGTGGTTTAGGTTTGAGGGAGTTTTATTTTTAGTTTTTTCCCATAGGCCCTACCAATATTCTGTCTAAGATCTAGACATTTGAGTTGCTACAATTACATTTTCTCCCAGGCAGAGAACAGAAGGACCCATGCACCAAAAGGCCAAGTGATAACAAAAATAATATTATTTAAAAAGAATTATGTCTACTACTGTAATCTATAACATTTTTAAACATTGCTGTTATAGTTGCATTGAAGTAGAGCATGCATGATTTTAGCAAAACGTTTTTCAAACAAACTCTTATCTTAATATTTTATTTTGACTAAAAGCTAAAATAAATAAATAAGGTTTTCCCATTCAAACACATAGCAGTACGTGCCTGTCTGCATTTCATTGTTTAAGGTGAGAAATGTAGGCTACCCTATGTCATTAGTCTGATGTCTTTCAAGTAAATGCAAGGCAAAACAATACCCCATGTCACTGCTTCAAGTTGTTTTGATTCGTTTTAACCTCTCTACAGGGACTTACAATGTTACACTTCTCTCTGTTGATCAGTGCACTTTAAAACATTCGGACAAGGCTTGCTTAACGAGTAATAGACAACACCTGGAAATACAAAAAGACGTAAATTCTTAATCCAGCTGTGCAGGTGGATTAAACTACACATGATCACAAAGGCTTGTGTTTGGAAGCTGTTAGGACTTATTTATTTGGGGACACAAGGATATCCTGCAGGTAAGTGGACTGTTGTGCTGTTGTCTGTTTGGCGAAAAAAATAACTTCTGGGAAGATTAGATGCTTGCTGCTGTGCTGAGCGGGGGGCTCTACGTGTGTGTGCCTGTGTGTGTGCGTGTGTGCTACTACTGTGTGCCTATCAGATGCGCGTCAGAATGCTCCGTTACTTAACAAGGCAGCTCTCTCAATGTTAACGTGAATGCGCTCCTCATATGGATATAACATTAATTCCATTGCATTGTAGTGACTTGACTCGAGTGGACTCGGTGGGGGGCGAGTCCAAGTCAAATTAGACCGAGACCGAGACGAGTCCAAGTCAAATTAAGGGCGAGACGAGACCGAGTCAGTGAAAATTTGGACTTGAGTCCTGACTCGAGACGAGTCATTGACTCGAGTACTACAACACTACTAAATACTGCAGCCACTGTTGTATTTGCGGGACCCCTGGCCTGTGGCAGACAGTTGGACAGTGTTCACTTCATACCTGCTCCCTGTGGAACATGCATTCCTCTATTTAGACGAGAGCGCTTCTCAACCCGATCTTGTCTTTTTTTTGTGATGTCCTCAATCTCCTCATGCCTAGGCTCTTAATCTCAAGAAACCATATTGTGATTGATTCAGACTTTTATACTCTACTTTTTGCTTTTTCCCCTAAACTGCTGTAGTAGAGTGAAATGATGTCAACCATGAAAATAAATATAGGTAGTAGGTGTGAATCCCTTGTGTGTTACAGAAATACATTTGAGTAGTAACTAATGTTTTTTTCTCCTCTATGAAAGGTGCTGACATTTTTCACTATAATTTAGATTTTGTTTATTTTGTTTTAATATGATGCAGTCAGTGTGATCTACACTTGGCACTATCAGCAGCAATAGATAAACAGATCCCCTCTTTCCATGATCTGGCCCTCATCAAGGCTCAGAGTGTAACTCACTTAGGCTAGCTGCCATTTACAGAACCCTCTGCACAGGCATCATATGGCTTGCTGATGAATATCGGAAAGGGAAAATGGATCTTCAATTGAATAGAAGGCGACTGTTACTTCCTGTTGCCTTTTATGTCTCTGGAGTATAGAGATGACTTATAGGATTCAGTTCCTCCTCAGTGCATGCTTTCTGTGTAACACATGGGGTAATCCAAGCCAACCCAGACACAAAAAAAGCCAGGACACTTTCTCCCTGTTTAAACATTTCACCTACTTTTGAGCTTCCGTTCAAAATCATTGGATCTGTGAACATCTAGAGGGCTAATAACAATTATGCCATGGTATGGGCTCATTGAATCTCTTTCCGATTCGTTCATCCAATGTTGACACAACCACATTTTGTCCCAATCGTATCCATTGAGTGCCTTGTTCCTTTTTGGTTTAACTACTTTCTATTTGAGGCACCCAGGTTGATTCACCAAAGAATGCTGGATGCAGAGAGTACTGAAGTTGTGTGCAGGAGCTGAGGTCACTGGTGTGGAGTAATAACGTTGTGGAGGCAATCATCTTTATTTTCACTGAACTCAATCATTCAGCTAAAACATCTCGTTCATTTGTTAATCCGTTCGTTCAATGCTTGGATGGAGCTTGGTCTTCCATGTGCTTTGATTGTGTAGTCATTAGTCAACAGGTCGTTCACTTCACTGACTGAATAAATCAGTTCAACATGTTCACCCGACTGTCTCTTCAGGCAATAGGATCCAAACAGCAGGCTCGTACTTGAAATGTGCCTCATATTTGTCAATAATGCTGTAAACATGTTTATTTGATTGATGAATGGTCCAAACTACACAGTTACAGAGTGGACTGTTTACGTTGATCTCTAGTGATTGGTTAAGGAAAGTCAAATCCTCTCCCCGTTTTAGAGTTCTTGCAGAAAGAAATCGCCTAGAGTGGAGGTCATGTCAGACTGAAGCATTCATTCTTCAATCTGATGTTAAGCTATACTTGTGAGACACAGTTTTTATAGGGGCCAATCCCTGTGGAGTGTTGTGCTATCTGGCCCTTGAAGGGTGGAGATTGAAGAATCCCTACAACAAAAAACCTCATCTGCACCTTATTCCATATCATGTGTAAATCAGTTGGTGGTTCTGGTAAACCAGATCCCTATATACAGTACTTTAGGCCTATGTATGGGCATATCAGAGTCGGATTGTTGGTTCTGGACAACAGATCCGTTGATCCATGATGTTAGTGTGACATCAGTGACACCAGCCAGATTTATGACTGTCTGCATACCAGAATAGGTTTGTGAGATTCTTTTTACAGACATTGTGACTCCCATTGTGTGTGTGACCCATTTGAGGTCCTCATTAATGTATTGTATATGCAGAGGAACTTAAAATCTATGACCCATTCGTCACTGCAATGCACAGAATGCTGTCAATGTAGATAGTGGTGTGTTCTCTCAGCGTGATTCCTAAACCCACCAGGATTGAGTTAAGACCCGCCTCCTCTCGATAATCTTAAGTATGAAAGTGCCCATGAACGTTAGTGCTGCTCGCTCAAGTGCAAAGTACCTACTACCTACTGATCCATTACAAACCATAACAATTTAACTGATAATCAGTAAGAGTTTTTATTTTGAGCACAGTAGTGACAAATTAATAGCTTTCTCAGTACGTTTTTCTCTTTAGCAAAGTTACAAAGTTTTCCCTTTATTAAGCACAGTCAGTTTCACGTTTTTTTAGCACAGTTTATTTTGAGCACTGTAGTGAGAAATTAATAGTTGTGCATTGTGCAAATGCAGGCTTTTCTCAAGTACAAGTCTTCATGCCTCTGACTTTATCCACCCTCCATGTGTCAGGCAGGGATTTCAGCCACTCCTGGCTGGAAGTCCTCGCGTTTCCGCGAGGCGGGTCTTAACTCAATCCTGGTGGGTTTAGGAATCACACGTTCTCTCATCCTCCTGTAGTCCTCAGTCAGCTCTTTTGTTATTGTTATCTTGACACCAAAGTGTCGGTGATCTTCTAACCGTATCCCTGTAGGCAGTCTTGTGCTCGTCAATCGGCCCATCACTGTTTTGTCGTTAGCTCAACATGATGGTGACGTTGGAGGTGTGCATGGCCACGTAGTCGTGTGTGTACAGGGAGTAGAGGAGAGGACTCAGCATGCAGGGCTCCTGTGTTGAGGGCCAGAGATGTCATGATGCCATTCTCATCACTTGGTGTTGGCTTGTCAGGAAGTCCATGGTTGGATGCAGATTCAACACTTGTATTTATTAAAACCCAGAATCCTCCCCCTTTTTGCCTTTTATCCCTCTTTTGCCTATTCTACCCTTTCTACCGAATGTAGTGGTCCTCACTGGCAGCTCCTTGCCATCCAGTGGGTACTGGGTAGGACGTAGAGCCTCCACCTCTATCCTACTACTCCTGCCCAACACTCCCTGCTGACGGGTGCCACCCCAGCCCATAGTGACAGCAGTGACATATCACCCTCCCTGCCCGGCTTCCCTCCCACAAACAGTGGTTCCCAAACCTTTTAGCTCAAGACCCAAATGAGAAATTTGACGTTTGCCCGGGACCCAAACTAGTGAAAACAGCAGTCTCACAACGCGTCGCTTCACGCCGCATTGTGAGCTTGTAGATCAGCTTCTCCCTGCAGATAGGGTGGCAGTAGCCTAGCTGGAGCTAGACTTCATCCCCACAAAGGCTGGCATTATAAAGACCTAACTTTTGGTCGTTCTGCTGATCCTGACTCGTCAGACATGGCCTCCAATGTTAAATGGGTGTATTGGGTGTAACCGTTATTTGTTTGTTCTCTATGAAACCTATCCATATTTTCCTTTCATCTAGCCTTTAACATTTTCTGACATGTAAGGAAGAGTACAAAACAAATGTGTACACCTTTTCACCCAGAGTGATTCCGCAGAACACCTGGACTAGCATACATGTACTAGGCTGCCACTTTGAGAAACCCTGACTTGACAGATAGCAGCAGGTTGTGTGATGTACTGCCGCAGCCCTTGTGCTCATCTTTAAAAACCGAGCAAACAAAGTGAATGACCAAAAAACTGACACAGCACTTCTTTTGGTCATTAAAGCCCCATGTGACCTCACAAACAATCTGAAGGTTTTCAGCCAGTGACTGGCAAAACATTGGCTTACAAGTATGAGTAGGAGCTGACCTTTTTCATCCCACTGTTGTACATCACTGCTTAGTATTAAGCTTAAGATATTGGGTAACAGATCTTTTTTTTCAACCAGATAGCCAGCATCATTATTTGGTTAGTTGACGGGTTGTAGGCTAGGCTTAAAAATACAGTTGGGCTCCTTTCAAAATGCAACATGAAAAATATGTCTAATAATTATAATAATTACATAATTTTGCGGATCAATTGCTGTACCATTTCGGGGGTACAACAAAATCAAATGTCCTAATTTATACTCTAGTATGGCAGTGTCACGTGCAAAGAAATACATATATACAAGCTAACAATAACAAATGCATCGCATGAGCTTGTAGACTGGATATGTTTGGATAGTGCAGTATATAGAGATGCACGTTATTGAAATTGATCAATACTTATATTGCGTTTCCAGTTGAGTTTATATGACACCGTAATCACAGTAACTGTGATTCTGGGTGCATATATTTAGAACGGTGTGAACAACAGAGCATTTTATTACCTGATTTATTAGGCCTACTGATGCACTACTTACATGTGATATAACATTTATTTTTTATTTAATAGAAGACAGACAACACTGATTCTGCAGCCTACGATAATCATAAAATGCTTTTCAGCTATCTGCTAAAATATTGATTATTTTGCCGATAACAATCAATTAACCCATTAAAACTGGGAAGGTATCTATCATTTTAGCTTGAGTTTTTCAGAAAATTCTTAGGATTGGTGGTTCTCAAAAATAGAACAAAAAGCTCACAGCGCGTCACTTCATGCTTATACAAATCTTGAAAGATTTCAAGATCTTTTGTGCCAAAACATTTTCAGATGGGGTTCGTGCTTCGTGGCCAAATATCATTTTGTGGGTCCTTGGCATGAAAAAGTTTGAGAACTACTGATTTAAAAGGCATTAGTAGAATCTGCCTCAGAATTAATCGTGCATTCAATATAACTACAGTATGTTTGTAAATGTTATATTTTGTCCAAACATCAAGTAAATCGGTACATAATATCTCTCTGGTCATGTGATCAAGATCAATCGGTCCGATTATTGATATTCCATCCTGATTGGCTAAGATGCATCTAAAGAGTGGTTTGATTTGAACAAAATGCCTCAAATCATGAACGTCCGATCTGTGTGAAAGGCCACGGAAGAAATGCCACCCTTTTCACATTCGCCGATTATGCAATAAATATATAATATTTATATAATATTAATCCCTGCACTTCTACAGCTTCCACTCGAGACTGAATTCCGAACATTGCTGGCCCACAATAACCTACCTGACCTGGCGGAGACCTTTGCTCCAAGAAGCACTTTATGCAATACATTTAGCTACTTATAGTAGTTATATATTTACTTATTAACTCATTATATGGATTATCGAATATGCAGCAGCTTTGAGAGTTAGCTATTTTTTATTATTGGCGATTCTCCACTCTTCATGGACCAAGTAACAGAACACACCACAGGATTTGACCTCTATGAAAACACTATAGGCAAAAAGAAACAAATGTAAATTGTTTCTTCTGTACATGGGCTCTATTGATGGAAAAATGCTACTGCGTTTTTCAAGTCTCGCACTAATCAAGACAAGTGCAAGGCCTCCTAGAGTGCAGAAAACATAGCCCACGTTGTCTACAGAGGCTAGTAAATGATACTTTTACCCTTAACAGCACGACAAGAATGAAACGCCCAAGGCTCGCCAGAGGCCCTCTGTATCATTATCTTAGGCCTTTCACAGATAAGTGCTTGGTTTGGGCTGGATGTGGTGTAGAATTTGGCAGCCCACAGAGAACTGGGCCTTTTCACAGTTTAAGGAGGCTGTTTACATGTTTTAGTATTTTTAGAGCTGATGTCATTATGATGCATGTAATGTATCATTAGGTGATGTCAGAGAGAGCCTTTCAAAACACAGGGGCCCATGATGTGTCATTGTTTCATATACCTCACACATTCATTCAATTTAGTATATGGTGATCATTAGGCTGGTCTCGCCATGCTCTGTCTCTGTTCATCAGTGCACGTGAAACACACTTAACAATTCTTGTCTTAAAAGCAATTGATGTGAAGTCATGTCTCAAAATGAGTCAACCGGCATGTCTTTAAAATCAATTCGGTGCATAAGACAAATTAAAAAGTCGAATAAAGGTTTTGAATTTAGTTGAATTGCCCAGGCCATGCACATGTTCGATGTCCCGGGCCTCCCGGCGTATGCTAGGTTTCACCTATTTTATTTTATTTCTTTTATATTTTAGATTTATTACCACATGGGAATCAGTTTTTTAGCATGCTGCCTAATATATAGCCTACGTGCAAAAAACGATAAGCCAGACTCGGAGCATGTTTCGGGGTCCATTCCACTCGCATTATGCCTACATGTTAACTTGCATAACTCTGTGAATGTTTTCGACTTAATGCAGCCTGTTCAGTAATTGGCAGCATTCTGGTTGGAATTCCACAGAGGTTTTCTTGTCTGATGCGGCATAAGGCCGGGATTGAGAATGTATATGGGATGGAGTCTGTCAGGAGCGGCAGCTCTGATCTAGGATTAGTTTTGCCTCCAAGTTCATAATAAATGAAATGGAGCATGGTCTGGATCATCATTCCTACCCTGAGAGTCTTTGCAAACAAGGGGCCCGGTTAGCTTTTCATTTCTATTGATATCCATCATTCAGAACAAATGCTTTATTGGAAATACTCTCCTAGCTGCCTCACCCAGTGCAAATATCAGTCAGAGCCATTGTGGTGATTCATAAATGGAAGAGAGGCATTCTTTTGTAAGCTGGTGAGAATAAGTGTGTATTTTGGTGTAGGCGTTTGTTTATTGTATTTTGCTTTATAGACTACTGGTCATGACCTTTTTTATAGGACATCGGAATCTGTCTCTGTGAACAAACTTATACTAATGACTGGCACACTGATTCAGTAGAGTCTAAACTAAGCAAGAGGAAGGAGGGGGGGCTGACAGGGAATGTGATTCTGAATGTATTGGCCTTGTTGGTGGTCACCACATATGCAAGTGCAATGGTAACCCTTCTAGGCATGCGTCTGTCAGGAGTGGCCCACACACCCCCATCTGCCCTACACATCTGAGATCTGAGAGTTGCAAATGGCTGTTAGGCCTGGCTGCTAAATCTGATCAACTGGACTGGGATTGGCATCCTTTCAAGCCCCAAGGGAAGCCAGGCAAGCATGCAAAGCATGCCATGCACTTGATCTATTGTCATTTCACGACAAGTTCCTCTGCGCGTATGGATTCAAATGGTTGGGAATCGAGTGAGGATACCCAGGCTTAGTACACAGATTTAAATGTGGAAGCACTGGAGCTGTGGACCAGTCAAAGCTGGGTTAAACAGACTGAAACCTGTTCTGCCTGTTCCCATGTATTACATGGGTGTCAGCTGCACCTGTAGCTCTATTTTCCCAGCTAGCAGCACAAACGCTATTGGTCCATATACTCCTCAGAAGCATGTTTGAACCCCTAATTTCCCACTGGCACTTATGGCTCCCACTGTAACCTACTTTCCCAAGCCACTGGTTTAGGTTGTAGCCTTTCTGTTTTAGAAGTGCAGAGATGGTAGTGAAACATGCTGTAACTTGATACAAGACCTCCAGGCCTACAGAGCATTTCTAACGAACCATCAAAGGTGAGGTTAATAAGTACACTGAACATTCTTCATTATGGTAGGAGCCACAGCATACAGTAGGAATGGAAGTGGGAGTTGGTGGTTTCTTGCGTGTGAACAAATTGTTGCTCATTGTTTTTATTGAAATGTGGTTTGGCTCTTCCAGTACAGCCTGCGACAGCTTGAGGAGGTGGGAGATAGACCCTGCCTTCTTTCAGAATTAAAAAAATAACATCCCAATCCCAAATGCAACTTTCTTTTAATGTGAATGAAAATGTGGCTATACTAGGGCTGTCAACAGAGCTCAGAGATTATATACTGTATATATTTTATATTTTAATTCATCCAATATATTTGATTATTAATATATGTTGCATAGAAAGTGATGCACATAATGCAGGTAAAATAATGGGGCCACTCTGTCCACCTGCCAAAGTCATTTAAACTCTGCAATAGTTTGTAGTTGTCCTGTCCACCTAACAAAAATCGAATCTCTTCCCTGAAAACAGCTGATCTGCTTATAGAAGGTTTGACATTTTTTACAGAATGTAAGGGATGCTAGGGTTCATGTGGTTACTCTGCAATAGTTTTCCACCTGTCCAAATCCCTCATGCTATGTTGTTTTTTGTCTGGCACAAAAATTGCACGCTGTGTTCATGATTCGAGGCATTTTGTTCAAAACTGACAAATCCTGCAAACTTTGGAAGCCATTCTTAGCCAATCAGGATGGAATATGGAAAAGCTGATAGATTGATGTCAATGACTGTTAAGATACTGTCTACCAATGTGCGTGTTTTTCTGAAGATATCTGTAGGATTACTGTAAAAAAAAACAGAAATCGGCCTCATGGTGGCGCTAGAACAGGGCAACGTGAAAATTGTTAGGCAGAGTTTCTGAATTGGCATCCAGGGAGTGTGTGTGCTCAGTTTTGCTGTGACCTGGCCAACGCCAACGGCGCCGGAGATTAGCTGGTAACGGACGGACGGACGGACGGACGGACGGACGGACGGACGGACGGACGTACAGGGGGCAAAACAAGCCCCTTCTCAATTCAGGGGTTGGACACTACAGTGTGCGGGTTTTAAGTGTGAGTACTGTCCCATTTTGTAGAATTTGTTTTGGCATGTTTTTTGACATGGACGAGAGAGGTTGACACTCAGTGTGGGCTACACACAGGCTCAATGGCTTTGACAACACCGCCATGTTTCAAGACTGGCACTGTGTTCTGTTTGGACCAGCTAAGAATCGTTAGTGTAAATATATTTTTTCACATTATTTCAACATGTAGCGTTGGTGTTAAACTTCGCTGATATTATTGTAATATTACGCTATTACGGATTAGTACAGACTATAGAGTAGAGAGTGAGATGATGCACACCTTGAGTCACAAGCCTGTTTCAAACCCATGACTCCACTATTAGGACTGTGCTTGTGTGGTAAATGCGAACTATTTATTTGACGCTTCACTCATTGCAATTTTCTGTCATTTTACTCATACCCCACCCCCAGACAGGGTTGATGTGCATGCTCATCACATTCCTCTCATTGTGGGTGAAGCTCTAGGCTAAGAGGAGTGACAGGGAGGAGGAGTGTTTGGTTGAGAGGGGTCAGGGAACACGTTTTCACCAGTATGGAAGTACAAGAGTCAAGACTGTTTGAACAGTTTCCTGAAAGTTGTACTGCACCAGGGAATATGAGACGGGGGGGTTTACTCATACACACGTTGCCACAAAGGTGTGAGGCTATAAATAGTTAGTAAACAGGGACGTTGGTGTCACAAGCCCTAAATCCTGCATTGTGCCACACTAAAACAATTGTGGAAATGAGACACCTTGACTTGACTGTTAACACTAGTGACATTTAATCTCTTCCAGAGCTGGTCTTCCATTTTATAAAACCAACATGTTACTAATATTGCTCTTTTTAAATTATCCTTTTTGCAATTTGCAACTCAAAGATAGGTACATGTTGTTTTTCCTGAAGCCCATTAGGTTTCCAGACTTCTCTTGACCGACTTGGCGACTTCTTTTTTTTAATTTTTTGTATTAACATTCATGTCTCCCTTTTCCCATCTCATTTATTTTGTAGAATGATTCTGCAGAGTGGGGTGACCTGGCGGATCCCTCCGCGGTGTTGTACTCGGCAGATGAGGAGCCGTTCTCATGGCCGGGGCCTAAAACCGTCCGCCTGCGTCGCACCTCCCATGGCTTTGGCTTCACCCTGCGTCACTTTATCGTGTACCCTCCAGAGTCGGCTGTGCACGGCTCCTTTCCGGTAAGCAGACTATACTGTATATCTCATAGGTCTAATAAGGACGTGTTTCTGAAATCTTTTTTCTTTTACACACCTGAATACTGCCTAACCTCTTGCGATGATAACGCTGAGTCAACAAACATAATACCCAAGTGTTAAATTCCTTGACTGTGGGCACTGAAGCATTTCAAGACTCTGACTCTCTCCCGTCTTTTTGCAGGAGGAAGATCACGGCCGCAGAGGTAAGCCAAATAATGAGGCTGTACCTCTTCATGTCTATCCTTCAGCACTGCTGACTGTGCCGAGTCAGTACAGTGCCTCCCTCTCGTAATGAATCTTAATCTATCTGCTCTCTGGCTTTTTTTTTTTTTTTTACTTCCTCATGAGCAGGGAACAATATATCCGCTGTGTGTGTGGCTGACCTTTGTCAAGACGTAAAAGGGTTTGGTTAGCACCACCTGTTGCTGTCCTGCATCCTTCACAATTCACATAGCTCCAATCTGTATTTGTTGCCGCTTTTCTCCCTCTCCAGAGTAAAGTTATTAGAAAGCTGTAGTTTCAACCCCTCCCTCACCTACAAAACATTTTCCCAAGGTTGTCAGGTCTGCTATTTACTGGTGTGTATGTTTTGGAATTGTGTGTGTGTGCATGCATGCATGTGTGTATGCATGCTTGTTTGAGCCTGTCATTTAGTAATTTGATGCAGTTAGGGTAATGGAGCCTCAGGTCAATTTCTGTAGCATCCAACATTCTATCTTTGAGTCAGGAGCTTATCTCTCAAACTGCTGGACTGATCAGCCAGTAGACCAAGGAAGACACTCAAATAAAAAATATTGTGGCACTATAAAGTGCGCAAGTCTAATATATAGCATGGCGTATATATGTGCTCCTTTCTAGTTGGTCCTGTGACGACCCCTATGACATAGGCATGGTCTGTTTGATTGAGTTAACACTGCTATGGCCCATTCCATCCTAATGTGATCACAGTGTGGTGATCTCTCTGTGGCTTGTTTGTGTGCTTAACACTTTGTTTAGTCTGATCTGCCCTTTGTTGACCATGGGGGGAGGGTGTTGTGTGCTGTCAGTGTCACTAAAACTCTTTCAATTGCAAGTATCATAAGTAATCATTATGAAGAAAATGCATTGCTGTTGGGATATATATATAAACAAATGCATTTGCAAACAAAGGAATTGGGCTTGGAAAGGAAGCCCTCTAAATTAAATTCATGAGGCACACATGCTAGATGATGTGGTAAATGACCTTCATGTAGTGGGGAAAAACACACCACTGTTTCTGTTTCCTCTCTGGCTGTAGTGATTTATGATGGGCCTTAAAGGTGAAACAGCAGAAAATGGGGACTTTTGGGCCCAGCGAGTCAAGAATCCTGACGGTTGCATAATACTGGACAGAGGGACTCGATGGCAGCTTGCCAGAGTTGTGAAAACACAACCTGAGATGATCCCTGCCCAAACTGGCCCACCTCGGCGACAGCGCAAGAGTCAGGACAGACATAAATTATCTTATTGGATTAGGGCCCACAGCCCAGACAAAGCTCTTTTATCACAGCGCTTGGCTGAAGGATGGGATGGCTTGTGAATTGAAATGTGTTTGCCCGCCAGTAGTCATATCTTCACTTTTCTTACTGCATAGCATAGATGTGCCTGATTCATACTTGGTTGCGTGCTGTATCGTCCACCAAAAATGAGACGCAGCATTGTAGTCGTGTTATTTTTGGTGCCCGTCACATGAGCACAAGCAAGTATAAATCAGCCTTTAAGCCAGGGTGGTTCTCAACCTTTTCAGGCCGCAAACCCCAAAATAATCACATTTTAACTGGGGATCCCCCACCCTGAAGAGCATTAGAGTTACATTTTATATAACACTGTTCTATTGTGAAAATAGCAGCACGAGGAGTTGTGAGCATGTAGATCGCTATTTTCACAATTTCTGTCTCTGATATTTGACAATTTAGTGGTATTAAAAAGTCCTTAAATTGTTACTTCAGAAATATATAGATACCCGTACAGCGTACACTTAAACTTTATGTTGGTTTGTTTACTGTTGAGTGAGAAAACAATGTTGCACATTAAGTTAATCATCTGGGGACCCCTGGGGGTCCTGACCCACAGGTTGAGAACCACTGCTTTAAGCCACAAACTGCCTTGGTACCCGTTTGAAAATCATAGTTGTCATCATAAAGATATCTCTGTCAAACCGTCTGTGTGTGTATATATGTGCATGTGATGTGTTCTTGCTTCGTTATTAGCTCATGGCTATAGGCATTATGGTGAGTTTGCTGACACAAGGGAAATCCCTCAAAAACATGAAAGAAAGGGAATCCCTTTGTTTATGTTGTTGTGCTGGTGGTGGCCCATGTGTCACACAAATGGCTAGGAGTGACTCACACCTTGCCATTCTTCCATGGCCATTTTACATGGTTGGTAAATAAGTCTGGCTAATGCCACTCTGGACTGAAACCACTGATCTGTACCACACTGTTTCCGTCAGCCAGACTAGATAAATACAACCTGGAGATGAGATTTCGTTTTTGAGCTGTAAATCACTGTAATATCATTGAAGTATTTGGCACATGTGACTGGGCGTAAACATACAGCAAGTGTAGAGGAAGGCCTCACTTTCCCCAAGCCTGTCTCCCTCTGGTGGTTAATACTACAATGGATTTTTGGAGCTGTGTGAAGCACAGGCTCCCTATACGTGGCCGTGTGGGTCTGTCTGTGTGTCTGTGTGTGTGTCTGTATGTAGCCTGAACTTCCTAAACTTCGGCACGCTACTAGTCCCACAGTTTTGCCACCACACACTCGCGCCATATGTCAAATCGACCGGCTTACTCGGGGATGGTGGGCTAGTAACCTGCTAAGAGAAAGGTTCAATAGTTTAATTGATATTAATTTATTAGTGAATTAATTTTTCCCATTGACTTATAATGGGAATCGCAAAAACTCACATTCAATTATTTGTCTCTCGCAAACCATAGGGGCTACAGTTTCAAGACTTGGAGAGGAGGTTCATAATGATTTCAAGGATTAAATAAAAAATAATTGTGTCATTTGGCCTCATGGTGGCGCTATAACAGCCCAGTTTACGTTTTGGCCTATAACTGTTGAACCGTAGGTCGGAAAATTAAAATTATTTTTACCCTGGATTCCCTGGGTCAAGACGCATCTCCCGATATAGGCCACGCCCATTTGCGCCAGGATAGATTTTCCGCCATTTTGAATTTTCTCCAAAACACACTTTTTGTTCCTTTTCCTACATATTTTCTTCAAATGTCTTAAAAACCGGTACACATGATCTATGAACCTATGCAATGAACATACTCAAGGGATATTGCGATAGTCCATTCCGTTCGTTCGTAACGGGCTTCCAAAGTTAGCGGGAGGGGCCCGTTTTGCAAGCAATAGCCATAAATCACAAACAAAGGTCCAGTCAACACTGAATTTCAACCACAGGTCGGGGGTGGCATACTCAACGAATCCCCAAAAGCATTTCCACTCTGCCTCATGGTGGCGCTATAACGGCCTACTTGTCTCGTAACTCTTGAACCGTAGGTCGAAAAATTAAAATTATTTTTTCCCTGGATTCCTTGGGTCAAGACGCATCTCCCCATATAGGCCACGCCCATTTGCGTCAGGATAGATTTTCCGCCATCTTGAATTTTCTCCAAAACACACTTTTTGCTCCTTTTCCTACATATTTTCGTCAAATGTCACAAAAATCGGTACACATCATCCTGGGTGACCAGAGAGGTGCCGTTGAGTCTAGCCTGCCCTGAGCATCAACTGCAATACACACACACACACACACACACACACACACACACACACACACACACACACACACACACACACACACACACACACAGCTCCACTTCACACGGGTGTGATTTTTTAAATTTAACACAAGGGACACAAAGGGAGGGCCCTTTGTGTCAGGTACATTGTTTTCAGCCCAACTGCTCATTCTGTCAAGGAAATGGGCTTATGTTTAAATAAATCCCTTTGCTGGTATTGATTAAGTTGTAGGTAAAAGATGATTGGAATCCATCAAGAATCTTGATCAATGAAAACGTTGTATTTGGAAGACACATTTTTCTGTTAAGCATAGACGGACAATTAGGATGACCAGACATTGTAATTGATGGCTTCAATGCTACAGTAGTCACTAAAAGCAGATGGTACATTTAATTGTTGACAGTAATTCACGATGATCTGGTTGCTGAATAGAAATGTACTTATAATAATGCACTTTTGCAATGTGCCACCAGAGGGAGCTCATCAGTGCCATGGTTGTGTTCAGGTTGTTGGGGGGAGGTTGAGGCTCCTGTTGCAGTATTACATAATATTAATCCCCAGGATATTATGTGTGTGGAATGCCATATGTAAAACCAGAGAACATGCAGGCATGTGTGTGTGCATGAGGGTTACTGGCTGTTCTTGTTGCTACAAGACAGCTCTCATTGGTTAGCAAGTGATATTCACCCACCTGTGAAACCCACCTATGTCGTGTCCCCTTATTGCCCCTTAGGCCGTGCAGGGGGAGAGGGTCTGCCACATACCCACAGGTCTTTCTCATGTGTTAACTCGCCTACTTTGATGTGTTAACTCGCCTACTTTGACGTTTGCGTCAGAACAAAAGCCTTCTAACTCGGTGGTTCTTCAACCTTTTCAGGCGGCGACCCCCCAAATAATCATATTTTAACTGGGGACCCCCCCCCCCCCCCCCCCACCCACCCTGACAAGCACTAAGAGTAGAGGCATTACATTTTCGTGTATCATCGTCCTTGATGATTGGTTGACAACATTTTATTTCACAAGATTTCTTGTTACTTATAGGGAGGCCATGGGACTGGCTGTCGTCTTCTCCCCCTTGCTGACGTCGATTGATTATTAATTCATGATAGGCAGATGTTTTTACTGATCTGATACCGTACAAAAGCTTTTAACTTTTTTGTAATCTTGTTCCTCTGGTGGCTTAACCACTGTAATTTGGGCAGCACCATGCACAGTCACTAGCTGAATGTTAACTACTTGGAACGGATTTGAGCTTCACTGTTGCATTGTGCCCCAGGCTATTTCTCTGTTTATAAGGAAAGAGTGGGAGTTGAGCAGCTGAGCACATGCCCACCCCACCTTCCATTTACTCTTTCTTTTTCACTTTCTAAGACCCCCTAACTACACCGGTCAACACACACACACACACACACACACACACACACACACACACACACACACACACACACACTCACGTTCACACGCGCACACAGGCATGCACCTGTCCTGCAAAGAGTGACACACACTTTCTCACTAGCCATGTAGCTATTTGTACTTTACTTGAGTATTTCCAATTTCCAGTACTTTACTTCTACGCTACTACATCTTGGATCCAAATATATCAACTGTCTACAATTATTTGAAAACTTTAGTTACTAGTTACTCTGGTGGTTATTATTACAAAACATTACTAAACCACTTCAGCCCTACATACATTTCGGCAATTAGAAAATCTTTAAAAAATAGCCAATCTACAAGCTCACAATGCACATTGTGAGCTTGACACACTACACTTCAGTATTGATACTAAGTAAAACATTTGAACACTTTTTTTCCACCACTGCTGCTAGGAGACGAGAGCAGCATGAGCAAACAGGTTTTCCTCTTTTCAGATGTGTTCATTCACCTCCTTAAATCCACACAAACTCCCCGTATTGGGAATCCTCCCTCTCGCCAGTTAATTATCATTTCCATTTAAAATGGTTGTAAAGTGGGCAGACAACATGGCATAGGCCAAAAAACAGTCTGTTCTGCTGCCACGATGCCGATTCACATGCCTCTGAATCTTGTGACAAAACACTCTGTTTCTCTCTCGCTTTCATACACAGCCAACAACACCCCCACACCCCACACACACACACAAAAAAGAGGAAAAAAGAACAAAACTGAGCAGATTAGCAGGAGACTAATAACCATGAGTAGGCTTTATTTCATGTTGCTGCTTTTTGACGGTTTCAGGTTTATACGCTTGCATGAGTGAGGCGTTATTTAAATGGACTTCACTAGACTATATGGCTACTAATGTATACGTACACACATACTGTACAGTGTATATATGAGTCATTCAAAGTATGTACCATTCTACATTCAAGTGAAATTCTGTTGTCCCATGTGAAAGTTGCATTGGAAGTGTTTCATTTGGGTTCTTGAATAATGGTCTTAAATGTACCCTTGATATAGTCCCGTGGTGGCATTTCAGTTTTGTTACTTGAAATAGCTGGTTTTATTTTTTGTATCTTTTTAAACTTTTTGTCACTAACTATGTGGAGGCAAAGTTTTAACTAGAAAAAATGTAGGGCCTATTTCTTACTGGCCCACTTTGGCTTTGGAAAATTAGTCATCATCACATAACTGCGAGAGAGATATAAAATACCCCCAGATGATGTTTGGTGTGGTGTTTTTATGAATGCTCATGGGCAGATTGGGCACTGCCGTGCCGTTCCAACAAGCATGAATGAGTTGTAAAATCCCCATACGATACAATATCAATGGCAGGATATCTGTTACTCAATAGTGTTTTTTTCCCTGAGTGTTTATATTGATATCTAATGCCAGCTAACTATGGTTCTGTTGTCAGGGCGACAGCGGAATAGGCTAGAGCCCATGGACACCATCTTTGTGAAGCAAGTGAAGGAAGGTGGCCCTGCCCACGGAGCTGGACTCTGCACTGGTAATGAACTTCATCAATCTCCAACCACAGCTTACTGGAGCACAACGCTCCTGTGAACTGGGAATCTACTGTATTTGCAGTATTTTCTTTGGTCTTTCACCCTCTAGTCTAGATCACTGTTTCACCCTCTAGTCTAGATCACTGTTTCCCGGGACCCATTTGTGGCCGGATCACGGTCCAATATTTATGGGTCACGACTCAAGTAAAATGTCCAAAACCTTACGTTTCAAAATATTTTCCCCCCAAAAATCAATATTTTTTTAGAAAGAACAGAATTAGAAGAATTGTATTCATTTTAAACCAAATTCATTAAGAAATGTATAATTAAGAAGTAGTGAAAATAGCCGATCTGCAACGATTTGCGCCGCGTTGGGTGCTTGTAGATCTGGACAAATGTCTGAATAATTTTTGGGGTCACGAGCAAAAAAGTTTGGGAACCACTGCTCTACATACATTATTATGCATTACTTTGTGCTTTAACCATTGAAAGCTTGTAGATCTTCTATTTTTGAAAAATCGTGAACATTTGTGCAAGTCTTTCAAAATTTGAGTTACAAAAATACATAAATGGTAAATGGTAAATGTATATAGCGCTTTTATCCAAAGCACTTTACAGAGATTGTGCATTACATTCACCCATTCACGCACACATTCATACACCGGTGGCGGAGGAAACCATGCAAGGCACCAACCTGCTCACCGGGAGCAATTAGGGGGTCAGAGTCTTGCCCAAGGACCCTTTGACATTCACTCAGGGGGAGCCCGGATTCGAACTGGGAACCCTTCGGGAACCAATAACGGTTTCTCTACCCCTGAGCTATGCCGCCCCATATATATTCAAAGATTTGCACACATTTTCATGATTTTTCATAAATAGCAGAATTACAAGCTTGCAGCGCTGCACTCGGTGCTGCGCTGTGAGCTTGTAGATCTGCTATTTTTCAAGGAGATTGTTGTTTCAGATAACCCTCGTGTGCAGTGCTATCTTGTAGATTGGCTTTTTTCACCATCACCATGAACATTTTTGTTGGAAGTGTTTTGAAAGTGTTCTTTAATGACATCAAAACTCAAAATAGGGATTGATTATTATTTTATTAAATTATAGATGGTTGATAATGTTTTGTAATCTATTACATGGATTTGTTCAATTAACTGTTGCACCCCTTTAGCTGTCCCAGTGATCTGATTAATTGATGCAGAGTCAACCCCACTTTTCTTTTACTTAATATACTGTACATCTGGTGACTTTCCCTTAATTGGCTAGTTGTCTACTTTTCTCATTTTGACCCTACATTTTATTTTTTATGTTTTCTTTTGCTCACAGGAGACCGGCTAGTGAAGGTGAACGGATTGAGTATCATTGGCAAAACCTATTCTGAGGTTATAGCCTTGATTCAAGAGAGGTGAGAATTCATGGAAATCTCAGTAATTGCTGGCCCATTGGCATAATTAAAAAATATATATGTATTGTCGTTGTCGGGTGGAAACCTCGTATCTCCAAGTTTCAAATGTGTATGTTCTTTCGCAAAGTAAAGCCCTGCTTCATCGTACAAGGCCGTCGCACAAAAGTAGTGAAAACAGCAGATCTGCAAGCACACAACGCCTCACGGTGCGAGACGTTGTGTGCTTGTAGATCGGCTGTTTTCACTAGTTTAAATAATCTTTTAAATGAAAAATGCAAAACGAACGGTTTTTGACATACAAGGTTTTCACCCGACAACGACGATATATATAATATACGGGGCATTCCTGTTCCCTTACAGCGATGCTGTTCTTGAACTCTGCGTGATGCCAAAAGATGAGGACATACTGCAGTTGGTAAGTTTTTCTCTCTCTCCCCCTGTTTTGCACACTTTTGAAACAAGCTTTGTTCTGTCTTTCTCTTCCTCGCGGTCGGTCCGTAACTTTAGCCTCTGTGCATGTGATCGTGTCCCGGAGAGCTGTTCTAGTTTCCCAGTTGAAGGGCTTGCAGTTGGGACGGGGCGATGGTGAGAGAGTCAGGAAGTGCCGCCGTGCAGTGCCGTCCCATCAGAGTACTGTATCTGGGCCTGCTAAACCAGGCCAGAACAGCCTGTCCTCCAGGATGCTGCTGCTCATCAGGGGTGTCGCACCACCACGTTCTGGGCCCTGGGTACAAGGATTCACCGCGGGCCGGGGCCCCCCATGAATGTTCTTCTCAGGGGGAGGGAGGGGGTTTAACCCATTTAGACTGGGAACGCATTGTTAGCCATTACTTTGTGCTTTAACTATTGAAAAATAGCAGATATACAAGCTCACAGCTATATATATATTTTTTTATATATTTTTATATATATTTTTTTTAAACCTATGTTTCTATGTCAGTGGAGCTCAAACTTTTTCATGCGAAGGACCCCCAAAATGATGTGTATTTGGCCACGGACCCCCATCTCAAAATATTTAGTTCCAGGGACCCCCCAGAAGCAAAATATGAGTTACAAATGTTCGCTTAAAAAATACATATATTCGAAGATTTGCACACATTTTCACGACTTTTCAAAAATAGCAGGTCTACAAGCTCGCAGAGAGCTTGTATATCTGCTATTTTTCAATAGCTAAAGTATAAAATAATTAAGGCCCCTCCACCTTGGGCCCTAGTAACTCAGTCCCACTCACCCCCCCCCCCCCCCCCCTGTGACACCCCTGCTGCTCATACTCCTGCAGAGATGACCTCATTGGGGGGGTTGAGCAGGCACTTTCCTAAACACACACACACACAGTCTGTCTACTAGTGTGCTGATGCTGAGCAACACTTCTTTTTGTTTCTTTGTTGAGTACTACTAAGACCTACTGTGGATAGGCTGCATTAATCAGCTGAGGCCAGGAAAGGAGATGTAGGATGTACTTCTGCTTCATTGTCCTGGTTATTTTCTCTAGTACCTTGATGCAATATGGATCACCATCAGGCGCACTTCAGTTCACCTAACCAAAGGCAGTTGCCCACATAAGCCAGTAGATTTGAAGAAGAGCCAGACCGATATATCGGTCGAACAGATGTATTGGTCGTTTTTGGACCACAATGTCGGCATCGGACATCAGTCACCGATCTTGCCCTTAATATATGGAGATCTCTGTATCTGTCAGTCCTTGAC
Organism: Nannobrachium achirus; assembly: GCF_963921795.1. Classification (NCBI taxonomy): domain Eukaryota; kingdom Metazoa; phylum Chordata; class Actinopteri; order Myctophiformes; family Myctophidae; genus Nannobrachium; species Nannobrachium achirus. The sequence continues at coordinate 33,095,606 of NC_137814.1, forward strand.
CATTGTATTCCCACATATGGAAATCCCTTATGTCATCTATATAAGCCCATATTTGGAGCTGACTGATTTGTTTGTGCCTGGTGCCATGGCGAGTGGCGACGCATTGGAGGTTGGGGGACACACTCCATATTTGGGTGTAGATGCATTGGAAACTCCTTGTATGGTTATGGTTGAGTCATGACTCATGGCGACATAAGCGTGATCATGTGGTCCGCTGACCAGTCGGTCCTCCTCCCATTAGCCAGTCTTTAGTACAGGATGCTGAGCATGTATCCAGATGTTACCATTTTCATTCAGGCCTCTGAGACGGCTTGTGACAAAGCACACAGCCAACATGGTTCCCTGCGATGTGTCAGAATAGAGGTTAGACTCACCATGGGGGTAAATGATGCCTAAATATGTGTCAGTTAAAAATAGTACTGCTAGTGCTTTATCTCGTGCTTGCTTCAATTTTAAATTAGCTGAAGCTGACGGAGCAGATGGAATATGTAAGATGTTGTTTTCAGTCCACTGACTCAAAAAGCAAAGCACTGTTTTTCTTTTATTCAGCTCGCTTTTATTTCTATTTTTAAATCTTATTAGAGAACAACCAAATACATCCCTACAATATAGGTATCACTATAAAAAGAATATGTAAGTGATTACCGGTAACCAAAAATGTAAAATAACTCAATATATAGTATATAATAATAACTCGTACAAGACTCCAGCAACAGAACTCCCCACCTGTTCAATTTTTCAAAGTGATGCCGACCATCAGTAGTTCTCACACTGGTTTTAACACAATCTGTTTCAAGTGCTTCATTCTAAGACACACAGCGTCGCCATAGCTCAGTGCTGAGTCTGACATGCACTGCAATAGTGACAGCTGATGCAATGTGCTTGGTCCAGAGCCGCCATATTAATGTTAACTTTATCCTTTGAGATGTATCCACTGTATCCATATATAATGTATTCTATAATATGATAGATAGATACCTTTATTATCCCAAGGGGAAAACTCAGTAAATATATTATTTAATGGCTCATCTTCAACTAACGAAAGACTGTTTTCTCTGAAACAGTATCTGATAGAAACTTCTCTGAAATCACAAGACAGTGGAAAATATTTCCATAAAGAGATGACTGTTTAAATGTATTTGGACACTAGTCTTCACCTTGAAGGCTGTCTGTAATGAGACGGCTGGCTTTGCTGCGCTCAAGTATTGATGTCAGTTGCGTTGTATACAGAAAAGTGTGATACATTTCCTATGCCCATGGCTTGTGATATGTACTGCAATGTTAATTTGTATAAACTGGCCTAATTGGGCCTAGCAAGTTGAGAAAAATGCAAGTCGGGAATACACGTCCCACCTGTTGTGTAATAATCCTGTTATCTGATGTACTCGTACCCGTTTTCAGCTCCACGCACATCACGTTTTGCTTTGCACCGTCTCTTTCATTTGCTTCCTTCGCCCATGACCACAAATGCCCATCCCTAACAGTAGAGTGAGTGCTCTGTCAGTATGCTGAAGGATCCTGTCCCAAGGGCTTTCCATTATCTGACAGCCTGTTTATAATGAAGAATATTATGATGGACTCAAGCTATTTGCTTGGCAAGAAACTGTTCCTTGTGGACCATTTTATAGCCACAGTGAATCCCTTATAAGTGACTTGTTAATCATTTAAGAGCATGTTAAGCATGCCATTTAGGTGAAAGATACTTGCCTGGAAAGATAAATCAATATAGTATGTCAAGTAATTATAATCAATCTCCTTTCTCCAAGCGTCATTCACCCATAATCTTTTTAGCCAAAGGACAAAGGCTGTAATCTCAGTATATCATCTATAGATACATGATATGCTCAAGTCACTTGATATCACATCCAACTTCTAATTTAGGAAGAAATCAAAACCTGTAAGCATCCATCTCTCCTTCTTGTTTTCTCTCAGCCAGCTTCCCCCACCTTTTATCTGATGTCCTATTGGTTGTCACTCTCTGCCCCTCCCCCTTTAGTTCTCTCTCCTCTCCCATTCCAAAGCTAGCGGTGTGTTGAACATCTGTTGCGCTAGCAGCTACTGCTCCGAAGTGCTAGTGATAAAGTGTCAGTAAAGGGCCAATCTGTGACCCCCCCCCCTCCAAAAAAAGACAACCGATATAAGCAGGGGGGGATTATCAGAAGTGCTAGCGCGCTGACATTAGCCTGTAGGGGAGGAGGAATTACACGCGCTGCCTGGAAACAAGCAGCAGTTGCTTAGCAAAAGAGAGAGCGAACACTTCATTCATTCAAACCTACTGTATAGGGAAGAGGGGGAAAAACCCCCAGAGAAAATGCTTCGCCTGGGAAAAGACAAAGGGAATGGCGTGAAGGAATAGGACAAAACCAGCTGTAGGCAGCTGACTGTCCATATTTTGAACAGGTTGATGCTGAGGGAGCGAGAGGAAGAAGTGGGAGTGGGAGGGAGGGGAAGGGAAGGGTGGGGGCTGTACCATCTGAGCTGAATGTATAATCAGGCAGCTGCTGCCTCCGTCATGTGAGCGGTAGCAGAGCGAGAGAGGGGAGACGGAGACCGGAGGCAGCTTGTTCACTGAGCGTAGTATTCTGGCTGCAGATGGGTAGCGCAGAGAGATGGAGACTTGACAGCACCACAGGAGGCAGGGCTCTGCTCCTGCCATCGCACCCAGGACAGACTGGCACAAGCAGGTGGCACCGCTAACGTGGCAACCCCTGTTCTCCTCCTCCTCCTCCTCCTTCAGCATCCCACCATACTGCTGCTGCTGCTGCGGTTCTGGGTATATTTTTAGCGCGGCGAAGTCCTGGCATCGTTTTGACCGTTTCACACTTTGACTCTCCTCAGTCAATCTCTTGTTCTATTTTTTTCCCCTTTGGTTGACAATGTGTGTGTGTTTTGTCCTGCTAGTGTCTTCCTTCTCCTCTGCCCTCTCTCCCCTGGTCTCTTTCTGCTCTCCTTTTCACCTGCTGTAACGGTAGCCTTTTTCTCTGGAAGCCACTGATCTGGTAAGCAAAGCAGCAGGCTTGACAGCCTCTTGGTGTTGACATGTTGTGCGTGCAGTCTCATCACACATCTCGTCATGCATGTTGCGGTTATGTTTCCTTCATGATGTAGTCCACTGTTCTTAACATCAGGCCTTGGCTCGCTAGAGGCTGGACAGTCCAACCTGGCGTTTCTCCTGTCATCCAGCTATGTGCTAGGGTTTGTGATCTGTATAGCTTTTGGCAGTGGCTAATGCACTGTGCCTGCAGTACGGTACCCGTTTTGATTAGGCAACCAAGCTGGCATCCAGCTGGCATCTCTGTAGACTGTAGAGCCTCGCCCCATCTTCATTCTCCATGCCAGATTTCATTATCATGATAAAGGCCAGTGACCTCTGAACTCTCTACCGGCACACTCGTGCTTACAAAGGGAGGGACAGACTGGCAAGGAATGCAGTGGCATGCGTGGCTTTATGTAAGGTTGTGCAATTCTCCAGGTAGTGGGGTTAAAGTCCATTTACGTCTCCTTTTATGTGTTGTGTTTCAAGGCGAGTGTGAAAATGGACTGCTGTTGATTTGAGGCTAACCAATAGTCTGGACCTACTGAATGTACATTATTCTAAACTAATTGAAAGGGTTTACTTGTGCTGAAATAAAATGGACAGTTACACACCTAGAAGATGATCAGAGGTCAGATTTAGTACAGAGGTGGGCATCCTCATCTGTCTTGTCCATCTGAAATCATGGACTCAGTATGCAGGTGGGTAAACAAAACATTGGCTGCCAGGTGTTGCATGTGATCACGGGCGCTGTGTGTGGTGGGCCAAACTTAGTCATTTGATTAGCTTTTCCATTATGCGGCTGATGTTGGCTGAAGCATTCTTGTCATGATATAAATCTAGGACTCGGAACACCCCACATCTTTGCTAAATGTATTACGATGTAAGATGTTAGCGTGTCTTACATTGTATGCAGTTGTGTATGTATGGAGGAAATATTTATCTTCCTATTGCAAATCCCATTTCTGATTCACACATACTGCAAAGCTAGTGGTTCCAGAGTTTATTTGAAACACCAACATGTCAGTCTGCTGGCCGGGAGTATTTTCCTCTTTATCGTCAGTAGGTGGTGTGCACTGAGTACTGGCATGGCAGTCTAAATAAGGAGCAGATGAACGCTACTGAACTGCTACACGCCTCCGCGCTCTCAAGCGGCAACATGTGCAGCCCACTCACATGCATACACAGTAGCTTTTATAATGTCATGCTTGAGGTATTTTGTATCTTGTAGCACAGTGCTGAATGTTACACTTTATTGTAAATGGAGATAATATTGTAACTATTCTAATGTTGCGTTATCTCTCTCTATGTCCCCAGGCCTACTCCCAGGATGCCTATATACGTAGTCAAAGTGCCTACAGTGGAAACGCCTGCCACATCCCCAATCCACCCCCTATATGTTACCCCAGAGTAGATTGTAAGCCTCCGGGCATGGCCCAGGCCACAGACACAGCCTCCCCAGCGGGGCAGGTGGGTCGGGGACCGGCAGTGCCTCCTGACCTTGGGTACCGCAAGGAGATCACGGTTCCCCCTTCCCCACCACCTCCCCAGTCCTACCCAAAGAGTCAGACGGCGGTGTGCATGCGTAACGACAGCGTAAGGACAGTGCTGGTCCCTCCTGAAACAGCCCATATGGGCCGCATGGCCCCAGCACACCGAATAGATTACATGGACCCTGTCTTTGTCAGGGGCAGGCCTGGGTCGGTAGCTCAATACCCTGTGCCGCGGAAAGTTGACGTCTACCCTGCGGGGGCAGGGATGGCTCCTTATGGTGCTATGCCACCTCACTACCCAGCCAACCACCAGAACATTGACTGGCGGACATACCAAACCTACAGGGAGTACATTGACAACAAAGGTATTCATTCCCATGCCAGCCGAACTATCCAAGAGAGGCTGGATAGCCTTCGGGCTGCTGGTCAGAACACCTTCAGCACTAACCAGCACATTCCCAGGGGAGGCTGGGGCCCCCAAGAAATCCGACGCAGGAGCACTTCCCATGACCGCTCCTACCATGGACCCCCGCCCCACTTCCAAATCCCTCCACGCAGCGCCTCACAGGACCGCATGCTTGGGGCAGAGAGGGCGGCCCAAAGTCGGAACTGGCCCCCTCGCAGTGCGTCTCAAGATGCTCTTACTCACAAAGCCAGAGCACGCTCCACTGACTATGTTGACCCTGCAGAGCTGGTACGGCCCATAGACAGGAGGGGAGGGTACAACAGGTTGGAACAAGGTACTAGACCTAGCAGGCAGTCTATGCCTAGACAGGCCATGCTCTACAGGCCTTCTACTGGGTATGGCAGCAGCATGAGAGGGGCTCCCAACCCCGCTCTCTACCCTAAAGGATCAGAGCCGCTCCAGACGCGCTCCTCACCCATGCTCTCGGACAGATCCTCTCATTTGGGGAAGAGTTCTAGTGCTGAACCTTCCCTCGCAGACCAAAGAGCTGTCAAAAGTAATCACAAAGGCTACACTAAGCAACAGAGCCAGAGCAGAGTGCGGTCAGAGACCATGGTGCCCCCTGAGCTAGGCAGAGAGGGGGCAGTAGGACACCGTTCCTCCTCCTGCTCTGCTTCCCAACTGAGACCTCAGAGGCCCGGCATCCTCAAACCCCCTCCTCCAGACCCCCAGAACCAGGTGAACGGACGGAGTCCCACAGACGGCGGAGTCGTCATGAGAGAGAAGCCTCCTTCGGGAAAGAACCCCAGCCCGCTCCGCCATCCATCCTACATTCTGGCAGTGAACGACGATGGGCCAGATTCATCCGCGGCGTGCTGGCTGCCCAACGACACGCGGCGAGAGATGCACATGCGGCGCATTGGCGAGCAGCGACAGGCCTCGTGCTCCAGCAACTTGGACGAGTCTCTGGACTCCATTCCTTTCATCGGTAAGAGAACAAGCAAGGTGCAAAGACCTGCGGTGCTGAGTCACCATGGCAACGGCAGCTGTAGCACATGGCAGACGGTCAAGAGTGGCTGGCCAGGTGAAGGTGGTGACACTGTAGATGGCAATAGAAACAGGTTCAGTCAGTCAATCAAACAAACAGTTTCTAATCTGAAAGTTATTTGTTTTAGCTGTTTAATTAAGCAATACATACATTTATTTTTATATCAATCTGGGTTGATAGTTGTACGAAGCTTTAGTGGCAGGCAGAGAGGTTGGGAGTTGGAGTGAGGAGTGAGTAGATCCATTATGTAATTCTAGTACATTTTTGAGTGTGTAGTATTTGGAGAGAACAAGCATTAGTGTTATTCCTCCAAGTATAAAAGGATGAAACTGTTTTCACCTGGAGTGCTGAAGAAGCAGTTTTCTCAACAAGTTAGCATTTTAAGAATAGCTCAGTAGATGCTGAGGGTGCTGGAATAACACAAACAGTAAGCTTTTGGTGTAGCACAAAACATTTTGCTTATCAGAACATTCTTTGACCTTAACTTGTCAGTTGCAGGGTTTACTTTTATTCATGCCACTCAACTTTATTCTTAATTAAATTGAATTACGAGTGCAGAGGAAATTAAAAGGCACACTTAGATGATTTTCAGTTACAAGTTGTCTTATTTTAATTTGTACAGTGACCATCAGTAATGATTACATATCCACAAAAAAGTGGCAACGCTCTGCTTTAAGGCTAATTCTAAGTTACTAAAGACTAGTAAATACAGATCCTTCTAAAAAAAATAGAATATTGTGTAAAAGTAACATTTCTTAAAACCTTCATACAGTTTTTGAAACTTTCATATATTCTAGATACATTGGACATTCAGTGAATTATTCCAAACTTTTTGGGTAAAACAGCTCATAGATATCAAAAGTCCATACAAGACACAAGACCACTCAAAGCAAGGATTTATAATAGAAATGTCACCTTCTGAAGTCAGAGTTGCTTGAAGTCCAGTGGGAAGTTTCCACAGTCACTTAATGATTTGGGGTGCTATGGCATCTGCAATGCTTTTTTACACAATATTCAAAGTTTTCGAGAAGGATCTGTAAGTAGGCCCAAAGTAACATTAAGTCTCAAGAAGGTAGCTTGTGCCTGATGGCTGATCTACTTCCTCGTTTTTGGAAGGACATAGAGGAACATTGTGCACTGTGCAGGTAGATCACATTTTGGAACTGGGGCACAGCAACTGCACTGTAGGACTATAGTTAGGCCCCCCCCCCAAGGGAAAATAACTTGATTTCGATGTGTTTTTGCAAGGTAACTGCACCACTCCTCAGCTAACAAATTAAATTATATGGAAAGTAATGTGAGTACATTTTGTGAATTGTATAAGATATTCCATGTGCCATTCATCACAAATAGTAGATCTACAAGACTGTTGATCAGCTATTGCCAGAAAAAGAAGGAAAGAGAAAGCATCATAAAACATTGAAAATAGGGATTTCACCACTTGATTCCTTGTGCTTGTGCTTGTCAGTTTTGCCCAGTGCTGGTGGGAGTGAACTCAAAGATTATTTAAGCTGAAGCTTGTCAGAGGACAACAGAAATACTCATGCTCCACTGACATCAGAACATGCTCTACTTCAAACTTATGCTTAATGCAGGTTTCGATGCTCAGCGTTTTGTGTTCTCTCAGCGAACAGTGAAACAGTGTTGTATTCCAGATGCATTCTGGAATACGCAATAAATCTGTAATACAACCCGACTTGTCTCCGCCAGGCCAGATTGGCTTCCTAAGTTTGCAGGAGTGGTCCGTTTTGAATAAATGTCTCAAATTATGAACGCAGAGTGTGTGAAACTTCCCACTAAGGAAGAAATGCTAGTATTCAATCTCTGTTGAAAAGGGTAAGAGTTTGAAAGAATACATTTTCCATGTCCTTATGTGCCCGGCACCTTTACTAACAACGACGTCTGACACACCGTGTCAGACATTTATGCTCTGTTTTAGAACAGTGTCCCGTGCCGCAAGTCTGCTAGCTCACAACACCGCCCTACGAATAAGTATAAATCAGTCCTTACTGGGGCGTCTGAGAAGACCCGGCAGACCAGGTGCGCACAAAGCAGGCAGTGACAGTGATGATGCCGCAACACTACCATTCTGGGCCTGGTGCCCGGGCCTACGAGAACAGAGCCCTGATTGACCAAGCCTTCATCAATGACCCATTTGAAAGGCAACTGGTCCTGTCCCTCATCATGTGAGGTCAGCCTGCCTTCTCATGTCCTCGAACAGCAGCGCTGAGTATTAAGTGGATTTTTTTTTAGAGTAGGGTGTAGGCGTAGATGCGGACACACTGCTACCTTTTTTCGGTAGGGGGATCTCAAAGCTAATTATTTTCAAACGATTCTGCAGCGTATCTGGAGTATTGCCACTGCTCCCTTCATGAAATGTAGCGTAAAACCTCAGCTCATCTGACCTCATGGCTACACCGTCTCATTTCAACTGTCTTGGGAGGTTATTAATAAGATATACTTCAGAGGACTCCTTTTGTAATGTGGATTTAATTAGTGGAACATCTTCACACAAGCTTTATGTGAGAGTGGTTTTACACTCATCAGCAGAATTTCTGAATTTGTCGGAGTAGACAGAATGAGCATGTTGCCTGTTTTGTCGTGAACCTGCGACGAGCAAGTGAGTGTGTGGATGCCTCTTCAATATGTTGTTGGCATGGGACAGCACCCCTGGGTCTGGCTGGACAGGGTGTTGTGGTGCAGGGCTTGCCAGGAGTGGGAACGTCTATACCTACAGTTGGAAGAACCTGGTATGTTGTGTTTTCATGTGCTAAAGGGCTATTTCACTTTAAAAACAATTGGTTTCATTTTATCGTATACTCAGGCTTTTGTGAGACGCCCCCCCCCCCCCCCCCCCGCCCCCCCCCAAATTCAGTATTTAGTTGTTTGATATTTTATCAGACACGCCCCCTTCCTATACAAACTCCATTTTAACCATGTTTGATTCATCAAAAACACCCGTCCTTGGTTCTCGTGACTCATACTGCCTTCCTAATACACAAGGGGGCCATGTTTTTATAATTTTAAATTTATTTAATTTAAACTTTTATTGTATGTATATATTTCATTATCCCCCCAAATTATTAAAGATAAATGAAAACATTAATTGAAAGAAATCGCACCATTGCAATAAAGTGAGTGGTGCAAACATGACACGTGAATATCTCCTTGTATGGTCTGTTTTGTCAGTGACGTCAGTTACTTTATGTGTATGAGCACGGATCTCCATACATGGAGATCTGTACTAATACAAAAGTGAAATGTAGGAGCGGTTTGCACCTCTCAAATTCACACCCCCCTCACGTGTAGTGTTAGGTCACCAGAACCAAGGACGGGTGTTTTCGATGGATCTATCATGGTTAAATGGAGTTTGAAGTTACAATGGGTTTGTATAGGAAGGAGCATGTTGATAAAAAGTATCAAATCTCTAAATACTGAATCGATAAACTTAAAAACTGTCTGGGGTGTTCACAAAAGCCAGAGTAGACGATAGAATTAACCCTTTTTGGGGGGTGAAATGTCCCTTTAACATTCAGCAAAAGTCCAGTGTAGGCCAATAAACATCGTTTACACATGGGATTAACAGGATCGAGTTAAATTGATCTGTGGTACTATGAAATACTCGGATGGAAGATTAAAGTTTTCAAACTTGTTACTTTTGAATAATCCCACAGCAGTGGGTGTTATCTGTATTCAGTACCCTATTAGGCCTTCTCTGGGTAATGCCTCACACCTCTTTGCCCCATTTGAGAATTGGGCACAGACTGGAAGTAGGGCAGTTACTTTTAAATTTAGCTCCAAAAGCCCCATGGCTGCAGTGAGTAGCTCTGTACTGAGCTTTTTCAGTTCTGTAGTGTCAGGAGTGGGCGGTGCTGAAGAATTAAGAACCTTTGCTTCTCTCAAAAATAGAAATCCCACTTGTCGATAATATCTAAAATATTTTTCAGCCATGTGTTTTGTTGGTGCATAGTCCTGCAAACCGTAGAGGACGTCTACTTATACTACTGCAGTGATGTCATTACGTGCGCATCCTGCATCAAAAACTCATTCAAGTCGCCCAGGGACTCATTCATGTCATGGTCCTGGGGTCCCGGGGATGCTCCTCCATTGGAGTCCATGTTAAAATAATTTACTACTTCTACTTAAGTTGCTATATTAGTTTAGATAGTTTAATTCGTTTTTTAATGTATTGTGTAAGATAAACACTGTAAAGATGTATTATCAGTTAAACCTGGAACAGCTAAAAACAATTTTCACTAGTGGTTCTCAAAGTGGGGTCCTGGGTCCTTGAGGGAGTTCCAGGGGGTCCCCAGATAAATGATAGTTAGGAACCAAATAGAACTTTATGGGTCTGTAACTCGGTGAACAAATGGAACCAAATGGACCTGTTCCATTTGTACTCTAGTATTTTAATATTTAATATAAATTGGGGTCCCAGTGATATAAATATAATTAAATGGGTGTCTGTAGCCTAGTGTATTTAGAAATCCTAGTTCTAAGTTCAAACATTAGCCAAATTGTAAAATAAATATAAGAAATAGGCAAACATTTTGAAAATAGCCGATCTACAAGCTCACAGCGCTCGAAAACATTGTATTGAGGACTCATAAAACTTTTCTGACCCATTTGAATGACCACCTGTGGGTCCCGGGACCCATTACATTGAAAACCTAGTAACATCACTGCTACTGACCCTGGCCCACACAGACACAAATATTTGTCAAAAATTTTCTCAAAATGCTGCAATTTGGCAGGATTAACTCTAACCCAGGCCTTTGATGATGAAGCGCGTATCAAAGGATGGTGTTGGAGCTGATTCTATTTCTCAGTAATGTGGCGTGTGTAGTTGAGCGAGTTAGGGTAATGGTGATTCAGTTATGATAGTCTGTGATAAAAGTCATGTACTGTACTAACGTTGCTGTGTGATTGCAGATGAGCCGGCCAGCCCAAGTGTCGACCGCGAGGCCACCTCTATCCCAGCTTCCGCTGTGATATCTGTCGCTCCGGCTACTTGTGTAACTCCCCCGAGCCCGACCTCCTCACCATGCCATGTCATTCGGCGTCAGCTGTCACATGATCAAGGTAAGAGGAACATGTGGAAATGTCACCGTGGAACCTCAAGCATGTTAATCCCTATTGAAAGGAAATCATTTTTGGGAGAAAAAAATATGCAGTTTGTTTAAATGCCCTAAATAGAATTTACACTAAGGAAACGGAACAGACTTAAGATACATTGTAATTTTTACATTGACACATTCCATTTCCCTATTTAAGGCTGCAATTCAGAACTTATTTTCATAAGCAATCTGTGTGGTAGAGAATGTTAATCAAACCAAACCCTGGCGAAGACCATACATCAAAACATTGGTGCTTCATAATTTTTTTTAAATAACGGTTTTGCATTGTAGCTACGAGCTCATTCTTTTTAATGTATCTACCATGGTCGGCACCTCCTCAATGTTGGTGTGCACTCCTTAGTTTGCCAGGGAATGTTATTACAATATAACTAGCAAATCTACCGTGGTTGGAGGTGATTTCACTCTTCCATTAAAAAGGTTGGACCTGGCCTTGCATCGGGTGGTGCACTGGTCAGTGGAGACCCTGACCAAGTGGGATGCTTTAATAGTTTTTTGATCTTTGCTGTAACAGAGTCCCTCAGAAATGCTATACTGGACTGTGACTCAGCAACCAAAACGGAGCGTTCGAAATCGTATGATGAGGGCTTGGACAACTACCGGGAGGAAGGGAGAGGGTGAGTGCATAGCACAGTCCATCTGTTGGTACTCATGTCTTCGTATCGGGGTCATACATTCCATCTTCCCTTCTGTCGTTTTAATATGTGTCATTTTTCACTCTCTTCCGTCTAGGCGGTCGTACAGTAAACACGTGCCTGGCCTGCGAGGCCTCCGAAAGGTAGGCTACCACAATGCGTTGTTCATGGTTCCACGGCCTGGAAAACCTATCCAAAACTGTTAATGCAGGAAATGGAACAAAAAGTGAAAGTAGCAGATCTACGTCGTACAAACTCACAACATGTTGCATTGTGATGCACTATTAGCTTCTAGATCTGCTATTTTCACTACTTTTGCTTGACACTCGTATTACAAAGTAGGGAATTAAGGCACAAAAAAACACTTCATTCATGATACAATTTACCAAGGTGTATATATAGGAGTATAAATATCAGTAAATCACAAAAAAGTCAGAAGACTTAATTCCATTACTGTCCCAAAATAAATAATTGCTACATAGGTAGTATCTAACTGATAACACATACGTTATTCTATTATAGCTAAATAAAGTTCACTGTAATGTACAATGTCACGTGTAGTAGCTAAAATAAAAGTTTCATATTCACTGATTTAACTGGAATAATGTCTTCAGCACAACTTTGGTAGCATTTTACTTGAGACATACAAAATACTGCTCAGGTTTATGGCTGTGAATGGAACAACAAATGTATAATGGTGATGTTGAAAGTCTTTATAGTGACTCAAAATATGCTCACCTGTCTATAAGTGTTGACAGCTTTAGGCAGACAATTGTTGCTTGGCGGCGTTTGTAGGATGTGTTTCTACACATACAGAATGTTCTGCTGTCAGAGATCATTTATTCACATTTGCATTATGTTTGCAGGCTCTGGACGGGCACAAGTCTTCTGACGACTCGGGATCGAGACGGGATTCCTCCTCGGAGATCTTCGCTGATTCTTCCAAAGAAGGTTGGCTCCACTTCAGGCAGCTCAGCACGGATAAAAACAAGGTGAGCTCACGCATCCACGCTCTCACTCTTGGCGGTCATAAATGTCCCTCAACAACGGGTCAAGTTGTGAATTTCTCCTTTGTCCTCCACCGTGTCCACCATCTGTGCAGCGTGCTAGCGGCGGGATGAAGTCGTGGAAGCAGATGTACGCTGTCCTCCGAGGTCACTCGCTCACCCTCTTCAAAGACAAGAAGGACGGGGTGTCCCACGCCGCCTCGCAGTCCGATGAGGAACCGCAGTCCATCAGCATCAAGGCCTGCCTGATAGACATCTCCTACAGCGACACCAAGCGCAAGAACGTGCTGCGTCTGACCACGTCTGACTGCGAGTTCCTGTTCCAGGCTGAAGGGAGGGACGACATGTTGTCTTGGATCAAAGTCGTACAGGAGAACAGCAACCTGGACGCGGAGGTGAGTTCTAGCCGGCCTGAAGATAAGATGCAAGAAATTATTATTTCATTATTTTAGTATAGCAGCTATTAGCAGGTCACCTCGGGTTGCTGGTCACTTACCAACCGGGCTGGACAGAATCTAATATACAGTATCTTTATTTTTGACCAAAACTCTTGAACAATATTTTGACGATATTGTGGGGATGACTATTGGTAATTTAACAAAATATTGACACAATGAGACTTAAATAATTATCAGTAATGACTAAGTGGGTAAAGGCAAATAATAGAACAGCTAGTATGCAGCCTTTAAACCCAGGAAAAGACTGCACATATGACATTTCACAATAGTAATGATATCCAAAATCCCAGACGATAATTAATCTCATATTACAATGTCGACATAATATGAATATATTACCCAGCCTTACTTACCAACAAAAATGAGAGGATATTTTCTTTTGTTCTTACTTTTCATAATTGAGAAAAAACAGCTGTGTTGTCCTGGTAACCACTTTCTAGTCCAACAAATAGCAGCTGTAGTTGGTTTATTGTTGTTGTGGTTACAGTACATGCAGTTTGAATTGATTTAGAATGGTGATTAAACTGTTGACTGTGACTATTCTTGAGGTATCACGTCATGAACAGACTCTGCTAGTGTCAGTATATAAGAATTAATTACAGACAATGCAAATAAAAATGCCTAAGTAATCCCAACTCTCATGAGAACACCGTACAGTCCAGGAGACTCAATACAGTCCTCTCCTGCAGCTAATGGATGTTGCTAACACAGATGCATGAAACCCACCGAGCATAAGCGTGTGGACGCTGCATTATTGAATGCAGCCGTTCTTCTCACTGCTCACAAAAAACGTTTGTTCAAAAACGCTTTTTTGGTGGGTTCGGTGCGTGAGACTCCAGTACTGCATTTTCCCAGTTGCTATGGTGTTTGATTAAACAAATTAGGTTTGGTGCTCTGCTGTATGGGAGGCTACATGTGTTGCTATAACATCAAACCATTCAGCACTACATATTTGGTTAATCAAGCTTTGCTCCATGCTTACACATACTAGCTTGTCCTTTCTGGGCCTAATGGTAAATTTGCTTTATGTCCTCTCATGGCCCCAGCCTCGGAGGACTGCTGGCCCATGAAACAAGTTAATAGTCCCGTCGTTTGTTCAGCTGTCTGTCTGTTTGCCATTTGCCTTTAGGTTTTTGTCCATGGTCTGTAACACCAATGAGACAAAAGTCTCTCGATTAAAACAGGTTACTGGTTTCCTTAATGCCACATAGTACCAGGGAATTGGAAGTGTTTACTGTGCTTATCCTCATTTGTATTGATTACCCTTTAGCTGATGCGATAAGCTATATTACTTTAGTAATCATGTCACATAGTAGTACACAGTAAAATATTCAGTGTTCATTTGATTTGAATTAAATAAATGTTACGGGTTAATTTGGTTCCATTTCTAAATGAACACGAAGGAATTGCTGTGTATGAATTCCTTATGAGTGTTATGTTACTCCCAGAGGTGTCTCCCAAAAGACGCCACTTGAATCATCAAACTAAATTAGAACCTAAGACTATCTTATTCTTGCCATCCATATGTATATGTGAACTGCATTTCTGCATTAGATGTGGTAACTGATCATCACGTTTCATTTCAGAATGCTGCCGTAACAAGCCAGGATCTGATCACTAAAAAGATCAAAGAGTGCAACACCATGATGAGGTATGCAGCACTCTACATTGCCCCCTGGAGTTCATCCACAATACTGTTCTTCTATATGTATCTGTCAGGGCCTTGTTGTTTTTAACCCCCCTTAAACCCTATTCTGGTGTGAATATTCTGTGAAAATAGACAATCTACAGGCGTTGTGAGCTCCTGTCAATGAAGTACAGTACATAGGGGTGTTAATCTAACCTTGAATCATTTTTATTTGATTATATTTTTTTTGTGTATTGTGTTTGTGTTTGAAACTGGATTTGTCCCAGTGCACCAAGCAGCAGGTCAGAACCATCCCCCAAGACCTCCCGTCAGTCACTCAGCATCAAGCAAGCCTTCCGGGGAGGCAAGGAGGGCAAGAGCCACAGTCCCCATTCACCCAAGAGTGGAGATGAGAGGAGGGCTCTGAAAGGTAAGGATTCTAGTTTGGTTCACGGTTTGTTATTTCTTCATTGAAACCTAGCTGTGAGAAAGAAAGACAAGAGGTAAAATAGGTTCAGGTCAAAGCTCGAGCCTTTTGAGTTGATTGAGATCTTTAAGATTTGGTCTGTTCTTTGTGTGTGTGGTATCAGATGATTCTAGTCCGCCCCGGGACCGAGCTCCCTGGAGAAAAGGCATCACAGGCATCATGAAGAAACCATTTGAAAAGAAGCATCCTGCAGGCATCACATTTGGGGTGCGACTGGATGACTGCCCACCGGCACTATCTAATAGAGTAAGTCTGTCTGTGATGGGAGTATTTCAGTTTAGGTTATGTTAAGTTCGCATAGCAAGAAGTTTACATTGTAAACGACATGTTGCTTGGAGAGTGTGTCCAAATTCTGTGTTTAGAGCAGTGCAAAAAAGTGAAGTATCATTCGTGGTAACCCTTGCCCTGCCAACGTGTGCCATGCAGTTTGTTCCTTTGATCGTGGAGGTGTGCTGTAAAGTGGTGGAGGAAAGAGGTCTGGAGTACACAGGGATCTACAGGGTTCCAGGGAACAACGCTGCCATTTCCAGTATGCAGGAGGAGCTCAACAGCAAGGGCATGGCTGACATTGACATCCAGGAAGATGTGAGTGACACACGCACAGTATATATTATTTTTTTAATTTACTGATCAACTGTAATGAGATGCCAAAAATAGGAATCGATTATTAATTTATGAAATGATCAACTATCAATTATTGTTTATAATCAACTAAATTGATTACTTCGATTGACTGGTGCACCCCTACACGCATGCTTAAGTAGTACCACAATCCAATATACTTTTGACTCACTAGCTGTGTATACATGACAGCCTCATTCCAATCTGATCTAAATAAACCCGATTGAAGGTATTGGATCAAGTGTATACATGGGGTGAGATCAATCCGATCTGGTGTTTACATGTGCCCACTTTTAAATCGTGTTGTGACGCAAATGATTAAATAGATCGCATTTCCCTGTATCCATTAATAATAATAGTAATAATAATGGAGCCTAAGCAAATACACAGCCCCACCAAAGTGAAAAAATAAGCTGCAATGCTCTTTTGATTAGATTATTGGGGATGTGCGTTGTTCTGTATGTATTAGGCCTATATTATCATTATAATAATCATCATCATCATCATCACGTCACAATCCATATTTGCTCCCGACGGGCGACGGCCCATAGAACATATGGCTTCATGGACAAGTGCATTCACGATAATAAACAAAAAGTCTGTAATACTTTTAAAATTGACTCTCTTAGCTATATCCACTTACCCCAGGCCCCTTTAAATATTATTTATCTGATGAAGAATATAGGATGTTTTGCTGGTGGTTTCTTAGGCTATTTATGATCGCAAGAAGACAATTAGTTAGTGGCCAGATCAATCTGACCTGGGCAAAGACGCACAGGAGGATAGATGAACGAGGACGTAGCGTCCAGTCGCGCTAGAATATCTTTCTCTTTCTCTCACCGAACTACTGGAGAGAGAGTTTCGTGTGTGCTGTGTTTAGGCTGACCTAGGATCAGGTCTGTTAGCCGTGAGGCCGCGAGATGAATGAATGGCTGTGTAAGTGAGATGATAATGCTGGTCTAGGATCAGTTTAACGTGATGCGTAGCCTGCTGCCAGGATTTGAGACGCGTTGTGAGCTTGTAGATCGGCTATTTTTTGATGAGAAGGCACCCGCGACCGCGTACAAGTTAAACATGTCAAACAAACCGAAAATGACTTACCTCTGTAGTTAGAAAGTAGCCTATAAGTATTCCTTTAGGAATCCCTGACTTTTGTTTCGATCTTAATATTATAGATTCCTTGGCAGCCTTCTTCTGCCTGTCAATCAGTTAACAGCACGCTGCACGGCTGCAGTGAGTTATATAAAAGAGGATTTTAATAATGATTAAATGGTCGGGTCTCTCGGAACCTTGGAAATAAAAGGATTTCGGGACAACATGTCACGGGTTTCGGTCTGTAAAAAAAGAATGAACGTCGGAACGGGACGGAATCGGACGAGACCGTTACGGGGCCACTCAGGTTTGGTTTTGTAATTTGATTATTGTTTCATAACAGGTCGGAATCGGTCAAAATTTGACGGTCCATTTAGTTTTCGGGACCATTTTTTGGACCTGTGAAGATCTCTAGCCTACGGTTCTTCTCAATTGAGACAGGAGTCTAGTTGGGACTCGCGTGAGCGCACGCAAACACACACACTAAGTGGGCAGGCTACACAGATAGTCTGCACATTTATAGATTGATTAAAAAATGCGTTTATAAACTAAATAGATGCGGTGAAACATCACAAAAAGTGCCACAATAAATGGCCAGGAAGCCTGCGCTGAAAGAACATGTCACATTCTAATCGGGTTAGGTGTTTACATGGAAGGATTTTCCTTTTGATCGGGTCGTAAAAAAGTCTAGACCACCCCTCTGCATCCGATCAGAATTTAAATCGTGTTGGTTTTGATCGGGTTTATTTAGGTGTATACATGCAGAATTAGATCGGGTTTATCTAAAATCTTGTTTTTAATACGATTAGATGCGTGCATGTAAACGGGGCTACTGTGACTTAATCTTTGTTCTTTGTTGATGTAATGTTGTCTTACTGGCTTTTATCTAACCACAGAAATGGCGGGACCTCAACGTCATCAGCAGTTTACTCAAATCCTTTTTCCGGAAACTTCCAGAACCTCTTTTTACAAATGGTGAGGCATTTTAAATTATTTGAAAAGGATGGCAACAGCTGCTCAGTCAAGCAGACAGGTTTCTTCTATGATTTCATCCATTTTGATTTTTTTTCTTCACTTGCCTCACTATTCACCAGAAAAGTATGGCGAATTCATCGAGGCCAGTAGAACAGAAGAATCAGTTGAGAGATTAAAAGAGCTGAAGAGACTGGTGAGAAATGTTTTTTGTGGGAACAAATAATTGCATTCTGACCAGTTGGAAACTGATGCTTCAAGTTAAATATATATTCTTTAAATAGAAGTAAATGAAGTATATCTTCTAATCTGTGAAATTTTGAGATTTAATTTAATGTTTTAGCATTTTTCAACGACATGTCTAAAATAGGAACACCAGGGTTTATGTTAATGTCTCCCATTTTGTTTTTTCAGATCCATGAATTGCCTGATCATCATTACGAAACTCTAAAGTTCCTCTCTGGTCACCTCAAGTTGGTTGCTGAATACTGTGAGAAGAACAAGGTATTGCCACGGTCTTAACAAGTTCCATTAGTGTTGATTTTCGTTGCATAATCGCATGATCGCCTGTTTTGTTGGGGTGCAATGTC
This sequence comes from Nannobrachium achirus, assembly GCF_963921795.1. NCBI lineage: Eukaryota > Metazoa > Chordata > Actinopteri > Myctophiformes > Myctophidae > Nannobrachium > Nannobrachium achirus. Next base: position 33,114,211 of record NC_137814.1, read on the forward strand.
TCCTGCCTAATGTGTGGCTAATGTGTTTAAACATGTCATGCCCTTGTGGATAACTTAAGTAAATGTAATTGAGCCAAACCTGATTGCCTTCAGATGGAGCCTCGCAACCTGGCCATTGTGTTCGGACCTACCCTGGTGAGAACCTCCGAGGACAACATGACCAACATGGTCAACCACATGCCAGACCAGTGCAAGATAGTAGAGAACCTTATTCAGCAGTGTGACTGGTTCTTCACAGAGGATGGTGACGAAGACCCTGTCGTAAGTGGATGTGTTTTTTTTTTATGTTTTTTTTTTCTCCATTTGTTTTCCTCCCATACATATAACCTTGCTTATTTGACTTAAAACCACAACCTTTTTTTTCCTGGGTCTAGAACACTGGTTCTCAACCTTTTCAGGCCGCAACCCCCCACCCACCCTGACGAGCACTAAGAGTTGAGGCATTACATTGTGTATAACATGGTTCTATTGTGAAAATAGCAGATCTACATGCTCACAACGCCTTGCGCTGCGAGGCGTTGTGAGCATGTAGATCGGCTATTTTCACAATTTCTGCCTCTAATATTTGACAATTTGGAAGATGTTTAATTTTTAATTTTTAATTAAAAAGTCCTTAAATTGTCTCTTTAGAAATGTGCATATACCTCATATACACTTAAACTTTATGTTGGATTGTTTACTGTTGTGAGAAAACAATGTTGCACATTAAGTTAATCATCTGGGAACCCCCCAAAATAATTTGGAGACGCCCCTGGAGGTCCCGACCCACAGGTTGAGAACCACTGGTCTAGAAGGAAATCCCACTGATTCATTGATCCAACTTAGCTCCAGTGTTCAATTTCTTTGTTTCGTTTTCTTGCCTCGCCCTAACTTGACTGTGGTGTGTTCTTCTCTGTCCTTCATACCAGACCTTAGTAGAGCAGGAGAGCACAGTGCAGTCTCAGCCTGTGCCCAACATCGACCACCTGCTCTCCAACATTGGACGAACCACGGCCTCGCCAGGCGAAGTCTCAGGTAACTCACCAGCAGTTCTCTCTCACCTGGAGTGTTCCTGCATTAGCACAGTGAACGTATCATACGCCTCTGAGACGGGTGCTCTACTTGTACATTAGAAGAGAAACATTTTAGATGTGTGCTAAGAATGTGCTTTTTTGTTAGTATGAAGAATAGTTCTTCCCATGTCTTATGGCTAAGCAATTATAGTCTGTCTGTGCTTCTGTTAAAGCAGCTGCTTTTTTCAATAGTTTTCCAATGAATAAATTATGTTGTGGCTTCCCATTGGAAAATTGTTGGGAAAAAAAATGACCTGGCATTATGTTGAACCTCTTATTTTGATTAAGCATCCATTTTGTTTTTTGTTGAGTCTTATTATTTTTTCACCCTAGACACGGAATTGCCGTCCACTTTTTTTAAAACTTTTTTTAAAACCTTTTTCTTTTTACACCTTTGCTTTGAAACCGTTTATTTCTTTCCCTCCCTTCGCTCAAGTCATCCCTTTCTTTACTTTACCCTACGTTGAGGTGACGACTCCTTTTCTTTCAGTTCTTTTTCGTCCCCCACCTCCTGCCCCTCTCACATAAACCTGGCATGTTCTTTCCCCCCAAAACCAATAACAAACGAAAACAACAACTAACAGACAAAAGGAAGAGTGGAAGTTGTAACCCTTCTGACCTGTGCCGTTCTGTGTGAAGTGTGTTGTTTTTCTCCTATGTACTGTACCTGTCCAGCACTCACACGTTACCCTAATCTTAACACAGGCCCAGTGGGCGGCGTCTATCACTCGGTGATGTCACTGATGGACTCTGTTATATCAGTGGTGGACAGCTGGGACTGTCGGAAGAAGGACGAGTGTTGTCCCCAATGTAGCTGCCTAGTCTGCAGAAACCCGCTGCTCTTGTAAATTGGGGTGGAAAAGGAGAGAAAAAAGACGAAAAAAAAGTAAAACGAAAGAAAGAGAAGTCGATGTTTGTCACTTTTTTTGTTCCTGTGGTGTGTGCACGTCTCATATAAAAAAATAAAGAACAAGCAAACACGAAAATACCCTAAAAGTGAAGGGGATACAGAGCGACGCTGCTGTACTTCTCTCTGAAAGCCCTTCTGCTGTCTCTCGTTGTCTCTTAAGCTGATCGCAAGGACAAGTAGCATGGTAGGGTCAACCTCAGGTTCTCTTATCGGTCATGTGGCATAATCTGTCATGGTGTCTGAGGGGGGGCCGTAGTGGCGGGACTGAGCTGGCTGTTCTCAGTACACGTGCACTCACGCACGCAACACGTGTGCCACACACACACAAACACGCCAGGCCGATTCAATAGTTGGTGGATTAGCGTAGTCGACGCACATTTGCGGTTTAAAAAGATTTTTACATGGCATGTATTTTATTGCCATTGGCAGCCACTGGTTGTTTCAGTCGCCCCCCTTTTCTGTGCATCTGTCTGATTTTGGTGTTTGTGACGTCCTAATGCCAAGACCCCCCCTCTGTCTTCATTCAGCACAACAACATTAGTGCTGAACACTGCAGCCTACCTTCACCTCCCATTGTTACATAACACCCACCATTTTACCTGTCAAACACCCTGCCCTCGTCCTTCAAATCATGACACAATTAAGGTACACACATACTAAACTGATGGCCTACTTGTAGCGGTTATTTGCGGTAGGCGTGCCGTGGAGTTCACTTTCACAGGCCGACTACAGGTATCAACCTGTCCACTTGCCTGCACCAGGCATTGACCAGAACTCACACATTCATTGCACACACACACACATACACGTACATAAACACGTGTTCACCTCAGGTCCCACTGAGCGTGTTTATCCAGTAGGCCTCGTCAACCCCCTCTTCCTATGTGACGTCTTTGAGTTGGGAAAGAATGCCTGTTGGCTGTGTGTGATGCTCTGTGACTGGCGTGACGTTTTGTCCTGTGACGTGCTGTCCTTCATGCCGTTCCATGAGCATGAGCTGCTTGGTGTCTTGGTCATCCGGTCGGATCACACCTCCTCCTCACCTCCCTCTCTTCTTCATGTCATCTTCTGGGCCTCCTCCCGCTGCCTCCTCCTCCGCTCTTCACCTTTAGAACACTGCACTTCTGTTGTTTGCTCCTCTTTGCTCCAACTCTTCCATGAGCTGAAAATGTGCCGACCGTGTTCACACAGCCGCTCTCATTGTGTCTCGTCTGTCCGTTCCACTCTCAGCAAGCCCTTCATCCATCCACTGTCTCTCTCCCTTTCTTCTATCTTTATTGATCACTTTTCTTCCCAGCAGGTCATTGATGTTGTTGACTTGTCATTAACTTTTCATTTTCTGTCACACAGATTCAGCATGTAGTGACTCCTCCAAATCAAAGGTAAGTCTAAGCTCTCATTCTGAGTTTATCTTTGGTAACCTGCCAACCTAGTTGGACGGGCGTCATGTTTTCACCCCGTTCGTCTGTTGAGAATGATAATGAATCAGCTGAATCTTCAATAAAGTTTGTGGGAATACCTGGCAAGCCCTGAAGATTTTGGGGCTCAAAAGTCGCAAAATAACTCAAATGAATGGTGAAATTGGTGCTAATGCTCGTTAGGCTGCCCTGAAGAGGTGATTAAAAGAAATCATTAACTTTAGAATAAAAAAAAAGTCAAAGGGCAAGGTCAAAATTACACAATCAGTCATATCTTGTGCAGAAAAAAATTAGCCACTCACTCCTGTGGTTGTTTCAGTGTCTTTTATTGCTGTTTAATGCTGTGTTTTGTGTTGTAACTCAGCAGGGCCTGTGGGGGTCTGGGAAGGATCAGTGTAGCAAAGAGATGCTGCGCTCCTCCTTCTTTGTCAGCCGCAAGCGCAAAAAGCCCAAGGACAAGGTTCACCCTAGCAGCTCTGATGACGACCTGGACGCCGTGTTCTCAAAGGAGGAGCTCCCTGACGAGCAGCAGCAGCAGCCTGCCTGGTGCCCCGACAGCCAGACCGAGGAAGACGGGGAGACGGATGAGACGAGTGAGAAAGAGAAGCGTGGAAACAGCTCTGAGGAACAGCTCGGCAAAAGGCGCTCCAGTAGCCTGATGTCTCCGCCCTCCCCTTCTCCCAAACATACCTCCCCCACCCTCCGCGCCTCCTCCCCGTACACGTCGCCCTCCCACTCCCCAAGCCTCATTTGCCACATGCCAGTGGCACATCAGTCCTCTCTGTCAGACCCGCCTTCGAACTACGACGACACAGTGTCTGACCTCGGCACCATGAACAGCACCAGTTCTCAGGCCTCTGTGCCCAGGATGAGGCACGGCAGGACGGTGTCTCTGGGACCGGAGGTGGGCCCCAGCACGCTGGGAGCGGAGGTCTGCTCCATCACCTCCGACTACTCCACCACGTCCTCCATGACGTTCCTCACTGGCGCCGAGCTGAGCACCCTCAGTCCAGAGGTGCGGTCAGTGGCTGAGAGCAGGGGCGGTGACGATGCAGACGACGAGCGCAGCGAGCTCATAAGTGAGGGGAGAGCAATGGAGACGGACAGCGAGAGCGATCTGTCAGTGTACGTCGGAGGGAAAGAGGCTCGACCCGTAGAGGAGAGCCGGCAGGAGTGCATTCGGCCTCTCCCCTCCCACAGACTGATTGAATGTGACACCCTCTCCAGAAAGAAAGCCGCCGCGCGTCAGAAGACTGACAGCGAGTCTTCGCTAGATGGGGCGCGGAGTGACAAGGAAACAAACAGGCTGTCTGTCGCTTTGGGTTCGGCCAAGGTTCGTTCTACGGGCAGCCTCAGTTCGTCATCGCGTAGTGAGTCTGAGAAGGCGGAGCCTGCATGGAGGATCAAGATCACAGATCGCCTGAAGTTCCGTCTGCGGACGTCCGTGGACGACATGTTCGGCGTGGGCACCCAGAGAAGCCGGTCGCCAGAGGGCCGCAGTAAGAAAAAGAACATCCGCCGGAGGCACACCATGGGCGGGCAGAGGGACTTTGCCGAGCTGTCAGTGCTGGGAGATTGGCAGCAGCCATGCGGCGTGGGCTCGTCGGCCGTGGACCGGCTGAAGCCCAAGTGCAGTTCCCAGGACTTCTCCATCAGGGACTGGATCGCCCGTGAGCGCCATCGCACCAGCAACCCAGAGTTCAGCCTAGACCTCTCTGAGAACCAGGGAGCGCTGTGCCAGGCGGCTCATTCCTCCTCGGAGCCACTGTCGCCGTGTCCAGCTGAGCTGTGGAACGGAGACACTCCCCAAAGTAAAAACCTGAGCCTGTCGGCCACTCCTCATCCACATAAACTCTCTGGTGCCCAGGTGGTGCACTCAAGGTTCTACCAGTACCTGTGAAGCAACTGTGTCTTTGTTTCGGGTCCTCTGTCTGTGAGGTTTGTTCGTATTTGGGAGACTGTCACTAAAATGTTTTGTCTTGGATGTGAGTGATGTCAGTGAATGAGCATGTTGTACAGAAGGTGTTGTTTCTCAGTGTGTTTGTCGTGAGTCAATAACCAGGTGTGTGTGTGTGTGCGTACGTACGTGTACTTGTGAAATGACAGTTAACTGCACATGGGGATTGTTCAGGTGACATTTATGAGGCATGGAACAAACCATTGTTAAACAACTTGTTTTTATTTTTTTAATGACAAATGACTTTGGGACAAGTTGGTAAATTGAGTTGAGTTCCTAATGGGAATTAAATTCTCTTGATTGAATTCCCGGTTATGCTGAAAACAGAGAGGACCTATTGCTCACGTCAAACTGAGCATGTGAAAGTAATGTCTAGAGAAAGTCTGAATGGTGATACTAAAGATTATGAACTGGTTAGCTTAAAGTGGCTTTAAAAGGTATACTGACATCAGTAGGAATAGCAGGAAGTAGTTGAATAAAGAACAGATTTTAGTATTGCAGAGGAACTATTTTTGTGTAACGATGAGGGTGATGCGAGTCCTTAACCAAATGAAGAATGTACAAAATATGCTTGATGTAATACTGACTAAAAGCTTTAGTTGCTTGTGTTTTCATTTCTAAAAAGAAAAAAAAAGTGTACATATGCCCCTTCTCTCTGTACTTGAAGTGTTTTAATTTTTGTTTTGGTACAGCCTGTGTTTGGACTGCCATACAAGCTGTCAAGGGGCCTTTCCCAAGGTACATTGTGAGACAAGAGACTGTGTGGACTTATGCAAATGGAAAGATACTGTTTTAATTAAACCCTTTTCAGTGACGAAGAGCAGTGATCAACATCTAAACGATGCGAGATGTTCCACTGTGCAATTGTCGATGCACTTGTGGTTACATGCATCTGTCAGTTACTAGTGTAAGATTGCAAAAACGAAAGGAGAAAAAAAGACTAGAAGAATATGAATAATCAAATCAAAAAACATGTTTCTTCGCAATAGGAAGTGCCTCACAATGAACTGCAAGGGTGCCATGTCGTCTTTGTTGAGATACGTGGAGATGTTACTGTGAATGAGACTTATTGTTGACTTCACCCAAGTCATTCTACAGGTTATCTTATCAAATGCCGAGCTTCCATTCCTTAGGCATTCCACTCTGGTCTTAACATGTTTTATACTTTCACCTTTTTTGTTGCTTTTTTTTTCCTCATCATTTTTTTTTTTTTTTTTTTTTAACAGAACTTGAATTTTAAATATTTCTTGTAAAATAAGTAACTTAAATGTGTATATAAATGCCATGTTTTAGCTGCTTTTTCTCTTTTTGTTTCCATCAAACTGCGGGATTAATTCTAAGTACAGTATTGTGAGATATGGCACTCATGAAGCCTAGGTGGGTGGGTGGGTGTCGTGAGCAGGTGGTAGGTACTACTTCTCAAGGGAGAGAAACCCCTGCATATGAGCAGATTTCATTGAGCTGGACCATTTGTACCAATGTTGTGTCCTCTCTGAGAGTGAGAGAGTGGGCCACGGACCCCTAAAACACTGGAAATAAATCTTGTCAATGGCAGATTTCCATGGTTGATTGTTTTATTTAACACATCACCTTTACACTGGCTTTGCAAGAGGCCTGCCGTCTATTAGATGGTGCCGTCTATCAATACCAATCGGTGCCATATTGCTTGTGCGCACTACCAGTATGCCAACTTGGTATCTCCACTAATTGTTTCACCTATTATACATTTTAGTGTGGTTGCTATAGGCAACACTATTGTATTCGGTCTGAGATTTCTTTTCCCAGCAAAGTGCTTCACTTAACATCACCATATCTAATATAAACTATTTATAAACAATGGGGCTCTGATCAGGCTGAAACCCTGCCTAAATTTGGAGGCATAGTCATTGACGACTGATGTCACAGGCTGGGCACTTGGAAGTGAATTACCCCTTTGGAGCCAAATCATTCCTATATGGATCCACATGATTCTACTTTGTATTTAGGTGTTGGCAGAAATACTGTAGACTTCTTGGGGGCACCTTGTTGGGTTACAATTTACAATCTATGCTTTTAGCAGATGCTCTTAATCCATAGCGACTAACAGTATTTTGTTGGGTTAAGTGTGTTTAAACTTACCACAATGTCATGGTTATGAATAACAAAGACAATGCAATACCCAGACTTTACACAAGAGGGCGGACTGAACTTGTATAAAGAGTGTTGTCTTCAAGTGTACCCATTAGTATTATTTAAGAAGGATATGACTTATTAAACACCCACATACATTTGAAAATGCTTTATATACAATTTGCGCACACAACAACAATATATTTATACATTTGTACATCAGTTTACTATAGAAACCCTCACTGACAATACGAACATAACATGGGGACAGCCAAGCCATTTAACACACAATTCAAATAAACTATTGACAAAATAATTAAACAGTTAACTCACCAATATGTTGTAAAGTAAAACTCTCAGTTGCCTTTATTTTAAAGCAACTGGTACATTCTTAAGGTTTGTATTTCTTACCACAATAACATTCCTCAAGGACACATATTTTCTAATAACACTCAAATCTTAACCTTTTATTTTAATGAATAACTGTTCTTTTAAAACTAAATAAAAAATAACCCTACAACTGACTGGCTATCCATCGAATGTAAGGGAACTAAAATAACGGTCAGACTTTTATTTATATAAAAAAGAAAGGACCTATTTACTCAATTCCATTGAAATGTGGGTCCCTAACAGACATTTTACCCACAGTAAGGCACAGTAACTCTAAGAACATCAGAGCTCAATTCCAAAATGACAGGAGAGAAAAATAAATAATATTGTACAATGCATTTTCAAAAGAGGTCTTCGTTTGGAACAACACAAATTAAAATTGTGCCGTCGATTTTGAAAGGACACCATGGACTGATGTAGCCATCACTCCACTTACAGCCACAGTACTACTTAAGACATACTAAACATCACAGAGAAACAAGTACCGGTAATCAATCATAATCCTGGACACAATAAGATGGTCGGTTGGTAGGCACTCAGCCTCTCAAAAGTTCAATCTAAACTGAACCAATCTGATGACGCGCTGCACGCGGGATGGTGTGCGCTTTATGAATGTTTGGAGATGATCTTCAATGAGTATGTTGATCCTCTATGTGGCTCCTTCAACACTTAAGTTCATTTAGTCCAAAAGCAAGGTAGAAGAAGAAACGTCGTGTTCATGGTTGAGATTCAACTAAAGTCAATAACGTGACATAGGAGTAAGGTGTGTCCGGGCTCCTTTAGCCAATAGAGAGTGAGGTGGGGGATGGAGGGTGTGGGCACATGCAGGACAGGTACTGCGCTCTAGGGATGGGACCATATGAAAACTTCATGTCACGATTATTAATTTTGTGACCATTTACGTTATTATAGCGATAATCCAAATATCCCCAACATTCATTATCCTGGGGCGGAACATTTGCCAAAAAATAGCAGATCTACAAGCTCACAACACGTCTCAACGGAGAGAGCTTGTAGATCAGCTTTGGTAGAGAGTGAAAAAAAGACTATCAAGTTTTACCAATTATAGAAGGTTTAAATGTTACCGAATACGCAGCTCGGCAAATAAACGGTGGATTGTTCCCAGTGCATGACGGAGGATAATTTCACGATAAATGTAAATCTCCACGATACGATTATTGCGAGTGTTTTTTATCACGATAGACGATAATAACGATTATTGTCCCATCCCTACTGCGCTCTGGAGCACAGTGCAAATCATAGTGGCAGCAGGTGGGAAGAAGGTGATGACAAAGATCTGTTGCATATTGTGCTGTAGTCGTATGGATTGGATGGACACGTTTAACCATCGTCCTCATGGTCATCATCGTCCACCTCCTCTATTATAATTATTTCCGGCAGCCGGAAACACTCCTCAAAGTAATTGACCAAGGACTGGCTTAGATGCTGCTGTGTTCCGTCGCTGTGCAGGAAGTGTCCCTCGTCTGGGTAGATCTACAGAAGAACACCCACATAACACTTACTATGAATGAAACCTAAGACTATGCAGTCAATATCTGCTCTTTCTAATATTGTAGCAAGTGTAATGATAAGCACTGGAGTTATTCCAGAGATGTACACTAATAGCTGTCTTCATTCTTACAAAATTTGCTGAGAATATGACAACTGAAACTCACCTGCAGACTATAGTTGGCCTTCTGGCTAATTAGATGGTTGATGAATTTGGCTGAGTGCTGGAAGTGAACCATTTCTGTGATGGAAGAGAAGGCAAAGATAGCTCTAAAAATGCACTAATTAATTATTGTATGATTGATTTTAGCATCTTGGCAACACGATACAGTATCAACTGATGAAAGTTACCGTCAGCGGTCGGGTGGATTATTAGGTACTGTTTATCCATAATAAGAGGACCAGCTCTGTTAACCAAATTGGCCATCTGAGGGAAAAGAGAAGGTAGAATTGTTCAAAATATTGTGTGTGTGTGTGTGTGTGTGTGTGTGTGTGTGTGTGTGTGTGTGTGTGTGTGTGTGTGTGTGTGTGTGTGTGTGTGTGTGTGTTTTCTATTTCACTCTAAATAGATCAGTGGTTCTCAACCTTTTCAGGCCGCGGGTTAGGGTTATTTTATTTTAACTGGCGACCCCCCCACCCTGACGAGCACTAAGAGTTGAGGCATTACATATTGATTAACACGGTTCTATTGTGAAAATAGCAGACCTACATGCGAGGCGTTGTGAGCATGTGGATCAGCTATTTTCACAATTTATATTTTAGAGGTATTAAAAAGTCCTTAAATTGAACCACTGCAATAGGGCACCCTGCTTGTTCTGGGGAGATATTGTGAGTTCCAGGCAGTACTAGGTGCCAGCCAGTAGGTGTCCTACTACTACCTGACACCAGGGTCTAAATGTCTCAATGGAAGAGTAGGGTTTCCATGAACCACTTCCAACCACAGCAGATGTGCTGGTTATATTGTATTAACATACTGTACCATACATAGTTATAATGTATTATCATGCTCTACCATACAGATTGGATCATTTAATATAAGTTCAGGATTGCTGCTATGACAGGGAAGAGGTTGACTATATTCCCAAACTCTTCCACTGATTTCCATAGACCTTTGATAATTAAACCAAAGTGCAGAAGGTGTACCTGATATACTCTGTTGTCTGTCTTTGGGGAGCCGAGGTAACGTTCTGAGAACGCAGAGGCTGAGATTTGGAGAAAAAAAAGGACAACAAAGACAAAAGACAGATTTATACTCCATTACACGTTAGTGTCAATCGCAGAAAATAGCTACAAGCTCATAACTTGTCACAATGCTACTGTATGTGCCGTGAGCATGTCGATTGGCCATTTTCAGTGTGCAACTAAGTATACAAATTAAGCATAGCTTTGATTGTATTTGACTCTATGTTTGTCATTTGGTATGTGATATGGCGACCTTGAGTCTGCAATAAAGATTGAATTGAATTGAACCACCAGCTGACCAGGGAAACGTAAAGGCATAGTTGAAATGCAATATATATATATATATATATATATATATATATATATATATATATATATATATATAAAAAGAAAAAAAGGATTTAGATATCACAACATTACCATAGAGCTCGAAATCTGTGATGGGGGAAACTGCTGCTCCACATTTAAGTTCCGTAAACTCCTCTGAATTTAGCAGCATGGTGGCCAAATATCCACCATACACCTAAAGAAAGAAAACATCAGAGCGGTAAGGAAACGTACTATGTTTTTCAAGGTAGATAGATACCTTTATTATCCCAAGGGGGAAATTTAGTAATGTTGAATTACCTGTAGCACTCGAGTGTATAAAAATCCCACTGGATCCCAAGACTACTTACTAAACTGAGTTCACAATGGCTACTTTGTGACTACTACTAGACTGTGACACTATTTCATTTATCTTCTTCAAAGACAGAAAACACGGAAAGCACATCGACCAGCTCTCCTTACCTTTCCATACACTCCCATTCGAGTTTTATCGATATAAGGTTCTTTGGATATGAGTCTGAAATGAGAGAGAGAGAAATAATGAACCCTGACAGACCAAGTCCAAGAGCACAATAATTTGGATTACCATATGGATAAGAATAGTCTGGAGCTGCAGCTCTGTTGTAAATGCATTTGTTTAAAAACTAATATATATATACCCTGTATATATATATTTGTTTAAAAACAAATATATATATATACAGGGTATATATTATATATTTTTTCACCTAGCCATATTAATACAAGCTTTTTTAACATTATGCCAGAAAAGTGCCTTGGATTCTGTCTTTTGTTGAACTTTTGTTGTTCTTTACCAAAGGGCATACAGTACAGTACACAATTTGACGTCCCTGCAAAGTGCATGTGCCAAGGCTGAATGGCCATAATCACACTGTGGGCTGGGCTGACCTGAGTGCCTCCAGCTGGTCTCTCTCCTCCAGCCTCCCCAGCTTCCTCCTGACCCTGTGAAGCAGGTTGGTACCCTGGAAGCCGCTGCCATGGCCATCGAAGCGGACAACAATGGTACTAAAGCTGCTGACCAGCACTGTGGCCCAGTCCACCTGGAACTGCTCCGTCACCATCTGGCCACCAGGTGTGCCATCCCTGACAAAGGCAAGGCAGGCTCAAAATCACCTTGAGACTCGACACGCGCTTTGTCTGCAAATCTGCAATGTCATAGCGTCACAACGTTGACCCCTAAGGGACCATTTTTGTTGTGCAATGGTGTAAAGTAACTAAGTACATTTCCTAGTACTGTACTTAACTACAATTTTGAACTTTACTTGAATAGTTCCGGTTTCCAATACTTTTACTTCTACACTACATCTCAGAGGCAAATATAGTAGTATATTTAGATTATTATTACAAAACATACATTAACCACTTATATACATTTTGATCATTTGAAAATAGCAGATCTACAAGCTTGTAGATCTGCTATTTTCCAAAGATTTGTATACATTTGAAAACTTGAAATAGGACACATTTGAGTACTTTTCTCCACCATTGGAAGGGTGCATAGCATACTTACACTAGTAGTAGTAAGGGATAAATGGATGAATCTATGAATGCTGCTGGCTTCAGAATCTGCATGGTCAGCACTGTGACAAAGGACATAAGGTCAATGAACGGATTGACTGGCTATGATGTCATCAGGGTGGCATGTGTACACCCTGGATAAAATGTATTTTCTATGGGTGCTTGGGTACATACTGTAGTCGTCTATGGTGATCGTCTCATATTCTATTTTTGGCATCTGCATGTTGAAGAACGTGTTGTTCACAAGTTCATTTGTCTCGATGTCGATTACTTCTGCAGTTGAACAAAGAACAGAGGCATCAGTGGACTCTTCATCAGTGGGGCAAATTCTCCCCCATTTCCTCACAATCAGGGGTGTCCCACCAAATTCTGGGCCCTGGGTACTTTAACTATTGAAAAATAGCAGATATACAAGCTCACAGTGAGGTCAGTGAGGGGCAATTCAGTGAGGGGCAATTCTTTCAACATAAGATGCTGCATACAAGTTCAGGAGAGTTTGAACAAGGCAATTCTCTTGAATGCTGCCTTAGGGTATGGCATGACGTCATTTGCATTTCTTTTACCATAGTAAAAACTGCCTTCATGATCTAGAGAGGGAACTTTTTACAGACAGATAAAAGGGCAGGAGCTCATGCCCCATTTGATGTCTATGCATGCAAGCACCTGGCTGAAGGACAACCCTAAGTGCAGCTAGTAACATTGTTTTTCCTCTGGAACTCACTCTGTTTGTCCTTGGTGCTATAGACCGCCACGCTGGGTATATCTGGACCTAAAGAGAACAACACAGGAGAAAAAAAGATGGACTAAGTCAGAGTTAGATGTTACATTTTCTAGGGGTAGGGCCCAACAAGCCTTGTTGCTTCTCTCTACTACTACTGTGAAATGTATGTACAGACATTTTCCGTATGCATATTTATTTTGTTACTCCTATTTTTCTACTTTTTCAATCTATTGTATAATGCCCAAAGAGCTGAAAATAAACTGAACTGAATACCCACTAATGCATGGGTCTTCAACAGGGGGTCCGGGACCCCTAGGGGGTCCTCAGAGTTACTACAGTGGGGCCTCCACATCCTTGTGTGATAGAAACCTTTTTCTCCTTTTTTATATTAACCACTTGAACCCTAGTGTCCATATTCTGATAACTTTAGCCAATAATAGCAGATATCCAAGCTCAAAACGCCTCGCACTGCGAGGCGTTGTGAGCTTGTAGATAGGTTATTTTCGGTGAAGAGGTTTGGTGTAGAGGGGGAAAAGAGCAGATTAAGTACAGAGTGAAAGGTCAAGTTTATTAAGTATTGATGGTTCAGGTGGTTAAATATCTGAAAACACAAATTGACATGAATCCCAAATACACTGATGATTGCGCTGTCAAACAATACATACAGTATATGGAATCTATGAAAAGGTCGTGGGGGTCCCTGCTTCATCTCTCTCTTATCTCTCTCTCAACTAAGGGGTCCTTGGCCTGAAAACGTTGAAGACCCTTGCACTAATGAAAGCCTCAAATGCCCCCAATAGCACTTGTAAACTACTGCTGACCTCGCCACCCCTAACAAGTAAATAAACCTTGGACACAAACCTCTCTCTTATCTTCATTTTCAAAACAGCTCTCTCAGCTACGTCTTCCACTTCCTTCCCCATGGGAAGCAGATGTATGCCAGCTTATTATTCCTTATGGACCTGCTCTCTGAAGATCTAATTAATGAAGAAAGCCAGCGGCCCCTTTACCTCTCTGGGGTGAGCCCTCTACACAAATCAGCTCCTGTACCAGCCATGACACTGTGCCCCAGTGTTCCAGCCAACGGGGGAGATAACAATGATGAAGTGTCTTATAGGAAATGAGAACAAGACTAGTCTCTTTTCAGAGCCTCACCCCTACCAATAAGGAAAGTAGAGGAAGGACACTTCTAAAGAGAACACCCATGGGCGCTGTGCCAGCTGCCCAGTAGTCACTGTTGGGCAGTTGGCATGCGGTTTTGACAAGACATCTATAGCTATGGCCGATTAGAGGGAGCCAACAATGTTTTGAGATTAACTGACGCTGTCCAAATCAATGTAAGCAGTCACCCTGACATGACAGCTCTAATTTAATTGAATCTGCTTACAAAACATGGGCTACCTGTCCTGAAAAAGAATCACACTTATCTAAGACCGATGACATTCGCTGCTGTACATACAGTACAGTATATAATAGTGTGATCATATTATACTAGTAAGACGCCTCAGGGCGACATGCGACCTCGACCTAAAGGGTGAGGTCGCGCCAATTCTTTGCCATCTGGCCAGTGATGTATATCGGACCAGTTACCCATATATGGAGACCCCTGGTAGCCATATATGGAGATCCATGGACTGTATATGGACATATGCTGTGAGAGCCCAAACATGCTTACTAGGTTATTCATTATGTGAAAGTCCAATGATGTCTATGCTATGACATCTGACATCATACCCTTTTATGCCCATACATGGAGAACCCTGTCTGTAGAACCAGACACAAAGATATGGGCTGTCTTGGCCATATATGGATTCTGTTAGTGTGGTATGTGGCCGATGTGGCCTCCATATATGGGCATTCCCATATGAAGTCCTGTTAGATATGGGCTTAATATTGATGACATCAGGGAACTCCATATATCGGCATAAAAGGGATTCTGTTAGTGTGACATCACAGTGAAGCCAGAGCGTGATGTCAGAGCGGCAAACCCATTCTGTTAAGAGTGGTTCCCCTGACAAGTGAACTGCATAGCAAAATGGGATGGCCCACATTACTGGAATGTGTCTCTTGCACTGATTTCTAAAATTCATTTGTCTAACAAACCAGTCAGTATATAGAACAGACTGTCACTAGTGTGTGATGGACATCAGGTCAACACAAGATCAAGACACAAAGATCATTATGTTTTACCACAAATAAAAACTGTTATGGGAAGTAGATATTTTATTTTTAAGGCAGTTAAATTATGGAGCCAGGTGCGATAACTAAGAAGACTTTTTATTGATGATTTATCTAATGTTTTTATTTACTATTACCGGTATGTTTTTTCAGTTTTTCGAATAAAGTGGTAAATTGGTTTTGGTATGCGGCCAGGTCTAGGCCTGGCTCAGGGAGGAGGACGCCATGCATAGTCCACTATGGGCATCCTAGGGGTGCGATAGGCCTAGTAGTGTGTGTGTGTGTGTGTGTGTGTGTGTGTGTGTGTGTGTGTGTGTGTGTGTGTGTGTGCGTGTGCGTGCGTGCGTGCGTGCGTGCGTGCGTGCGTGTGTGTGTGAAAGAGTGAATAGAAGTTTATTTGATCTTTATGATGTAACGCATATCTTTATTATTATTGAATGATGTATGCTGTAATGTAATGTATTGTGTGCTGGACTCTTGGAAGAGTAGCCGATGGCTAAAAGAGATCCAAATAAAAATCAAATCAAATCACAGTGATAAACCCATAGACCTGTGATGTCACAGTGATGTGTCAGGGGAACCACAGTGTCAGCAATAAGCACATTGTCCTACAGTAGGTCTAAGCTCTAAGGATGAGGACACTCAGCGTTGTGAGCTTGTAGATAGGTTATTTTCGGTGAAGAGGTTTGGTGTAGAGGGGGAAAAGAGCAGATTAAGTACAGAGTGAAAGGTCAAGTTTATTAAGTATTGATGGTTCAGGTGGTTAAATATCTGAAAACACAAATTGACATGAATCCCAAATACACTGATGATTGCGCTGTCAAACAATACATACAGTATATGGAATCTATGAAAAGGTCGTGGGGGTCCCTGCTTCATCTCTCTCTTATCTCTCTCTCAACTAAGGGGTCCTTGGCCTGAAAACGTTGAAGACCCTTGCACTAATGAAAGCCTCAAATGCCCCCAATAGCACTTGTAAACTACTGCTGACCTCGCCACCCCTAACAAGTAAATAAACCTTGGACACAAACCTCTCTCTTATCTTCATTTTCAAAACAGCTCTCTCAGCTACGTCTTCCACTTCCTTCCCCATGGGAAGCAGATGTATGCCAGCTTATTATTCCTTATGGACCTGCTCTCTGAAGATCTAATTAATGAAGAAAGCCAGCGGCCCCTTTACCTCTCTGGGGTGAGCCCTCTACACAAATCAGCTCCTGTACCAGCCATGACACTGTGCCCCAGTGTTCCAGCCAACGGGGGAGATAACAATGATGAAGTGTCTTATAGGAAATGAGAACAAGACTAGTCTCTTTTCAGAGCCTCACCCCTACCAATAAGGAAAGTAGAGGAAGGACACTTCTAAAGAGAACACCCATGGGCGCTGTGCCAGCTGCCCAGTAGTCACTGTTGGGCAGTTGGCATGCGGTTTTGACAAGACATCTATAGCTATGGCCGATTAGAGGGAGCCAACAATGTTTTGAGATTAACTGACGCTGTCCAAATCAATGTAAGCAGTCACCCTGACATGACAGCTCTAATTTAATTGAATCTGCTTACAAAACATGGGCTACCTGTCCTGAAAAAGAATCACACTTATCTAAGACCGATGACATTCGCTGCTGTACATACAGTACAGTATATAATAGTGTGATCATATTATACTAGTAAGACGCCTCAGGGCGACATGCGACCTCGACCTAAAGGGTGAGGTCGCGCCAATTCTTTGCCATCTGGCCAGTGATGTATATCGGACCAGTTACCCATATATGGAGACCCCTGGTAGCCATATATGGAGATCCATGGACTGTATATGGACATATGCTGTGAGAGCCCAAACATGCTTACTAGGTTATTCATTATGTGAAAGTCCAATGATGTCTATGCTATGACATCTGACATCATACCCTTTTATGCCCATACATGGAGAACCCTGTCTGTAGAACCAGACACAAAGATATGGGCTGTCTTGGCCATATATGGATTCTGTTAGTGTGGTATGTGGCCGATGTGGCCTCCATATATGGGCATTCCCATATGAAGTCCTGTTAGATATGGGCTTAATATTGATGACATCAGGGAACTCCATATATCGGCATAAAAGGGATTCTGTTAGTGTGACATCACAGTGAAGCCAGAGCGTGATGTCAGAGCGGCAAACCCATTCTGTTAAGAGTGGTTCCCCTGACAAGTGAACTGCATAGCAAAATGGGATGGCCCACATTACTGGAATGTGTCTCTTGCACTGATTTCTAAAATTCATTTGTCTAACAAACCAGTCAGTATATAGAACAGACTGTCACTAGTGTGTGATGGACATCAGGTCAACACAAGATCAAGACACAAAGATCATTATGTTTTACCACAAATAAAAACTGTTATGGGAAGTAGATATTTTATTTTTAAGGCAGTTAAATTATGGAGCCAGGTGCGATAACTAAGAAGACTTTTTATTGATGATTTATCTAATGTTTTTATTTACTATTACCGGTATGTTTTTTCAGTTTTTCGAATAAAGTGGTAAATTGGTTTTGGTATGCGGCCAGGTCTAGGCCTGGCTCAGGGAGGAGGACGCCATGCATAGTCCACTATGGGCATCCTAGGGGTGCGATAGGCCTAGTAGTGTGTGTGTGTGTGTGTGTGTGTGTGTGTGTGTGTGTGTGTGTGTGTGTGTGTGTGTGCGTGTGCGTGCGTGCGTGCGTGCGTGCGTGCGTGCGTGTGTGTGTGAAAGAGTGAATAGAAGTTTATTTGATCTTTATGATGTAACGCATATCTTTATTATTATTGAATGATGTATGCTGTAATGTAATGTATTGTGTGCTGGACTCTTGGAAGAGTAGCCGATGGCTAAAAGAGATCCAAATAAAAATCAAATCAAATCACAGTGATAAACCCATAGACCTGTGATGTCACAGTGATGTGTCAGGGGAACCACAGTGTCAGCAATAAGCACATTGTCCTACAGTAGGTCTAAGCTCTAAGGATGAGGACACTCACCTTTACAGTTTAATAAAAAGTACTTCATCTCGTGGCTGAAGGAGCCGTCCACATAGCCACACTTGAATTCACAAGACAAGCAGCGGCGGTTGAATGGCGGAATTGTGTCAGCGCTGTAAGAGGAGACAACACTACAATTAATTACAAGGCATCGCAAAGCTATTTTCGACAAAGAGATTTGTTGTGTAGTAGAGGGAAAAAGTAGGGGACCAAGTAGAGCCTGAGAACGCTCAGTGGTTCCCAACATGAGGGCCCACATGGAAATCTCAAAAGTGTTTGCGTGTTGGGAATCGCTGCAATAGCTCTCATAGGTTTACCTGTACAGGTGTCGTCGTTTTGGGTCATCCTCTGTGCTCAGAAAGTATCTGGGAAAACAATAGCAACAGTCAATTCATAATGACAATGATTCTCAACCCTTTTTAATTCAAGATCCAGCAGCTTTATATACGTAAACCGAAGGACCCTAATTTCATATGATTATTATCCCCAATCAATACAGCAAAATCCTGGAAGATCCTTTTGGTTGCATTTGTACACTATCAGTGTTACACACCATTCTATTCATAACTTTGCCAAAACACAGACACACTTCTGCTGTCAGAAACAAAAAAAACAAAAAAAATCAGGAACCACAAAACTTGATCACAGGATTTATTGAGATTGAAAAATAAACTTTCTGGGTAAAGTACATTGAACTGGTTATGGAAACAAGCAAGCAAGTATGTAAAATAGACCTCAGGCTCTTCCTTGCCTTTTCCACTAGTTCCCAAACATTTGAAACTAGTCTTTTTCATTGTTTGATGTTTTTGAACAGTAAATTATGACACACGCACTTGTGTGGACGTAAACACCCATAAAGCACGTGCACTAACACTAACATACACCACCAGGGGTTGTCTGACAACCTATTCCAATAGACCGTTTGTCAGCCTTCTGATTGGTCCCTGAGACTCCCTGACTGGCCAACCAGAAAAAAACATTCACTTTTTGCTATCGGGGGTGGAGTTTGTGCAGTGGAGAATGTTGCTTCAGCCTTTCAAAAACTGTCCGCAGTGCGCGACACGGAGATCGGCCGGTACGGTGATAGCGACGGCAAGCGTCAAGCGATCTCGCTCATCATAACGAATAAGCTTCAACAAACTAGTTCACATGTACCTTATCAATGGTCTAAGAGTCACGATTGGGTACATATAATTTAAATGGGCAGAATTACGAAAAGCCAGCCTATTATGTGAGGAGAAACATTCTCTCTGTCCTCTTCCTAGTACCCAAGATGCAATGCGCTTCTCTTTCTATCTCTTATCCAGAGGATTAAACTAATTAAAACATTTATTTTTCGGGGGAAAACTACTGTTTTGCTATGTAATTACTGTACCTTTTTCTTCCCTTTTTATTAATATCACGTAGATGTGTTTTTTGTGGTACTTTATATAGCTGTAATGAGGCTATGAAGGGAAAAAAAATCGCATCCACTACCACTATAAAAGAATCTGCAAAGAGGATTCTGTCCCACTGGGATTAAACAAATTAAAACATATATTTTAGGGTAAATCCCCTGTTTTGCAATGTAACTACTGTACCTTTGTCTTCCCTTTTTATTAATATCACCTAGGTGTTTTTCCTTTGGTACTTTATATAGCTGTAATGAGGCTATGAAGGGAAAAAAAATCCCATCCACTTCCACTATAAAAACAATCTGCCCAGGGTTAATGTCCCATCATAGTAACAGGGCAGAATGGGGCGGGATTTGCAAAAGGGTTTATTGGGCTATGGGATCTAGGGTAAACACCTGTGTGTGATTCAATGTGCCAACTCCAAATAAACAATAGCCCTTTTTTATGGTCATATTGATTAAAGTAAGTAAGATAATGTTACATGTTAGCATGATACTAATTAAGAATCTCTTCCATTAGGTGTAGCAGAGCCTTTCCAGTGAGCCAACATGCTCAATAATACCAGCACCCTGACCTGACCCTGAATGGAACACAACCTTAATTAGTGTCATTGGTAAGGGAAGTAACATTACCCTTCTATTTTAAGCCAATATGAATTGGAGCTTAGAAGGCCGCGGCCGCCGGTCTTATTCGCTCCTTCTGTGTTACTGAACAAACACTCTATAGCATACATGGGCAACTGGCGGCCCGGGAGCCACATGCGGCCCCCACCTTCACTTAATGCGGCCCGCTGGTTAATACTGGAATACTGATATATTATTGATTTCAACTGTTACAATTCCAAACATGACCTGCTTTAATTCTGTCTATATTAGTAGCTTAATGACTAGTATAGTAGTATTAAAATGTATTTCTTTTATGTCCAATGTAGGTATTTGTATTTAGGTTCATAAAGTTAACATGAGTATATAACTAAATGTCTTTGAAATTAAATCAAAATGTTACATTTCAGCATTCCTATTCAAAAACAACAAAAAAGAATTCAGGATTCCAATTCAAAAGAAGCAAAAAATAGCCGATCTACAAGCTGCGATGCGTTTTGAACTTGTAGATCTGCTATTTTTTGCTTCTTTTGTATGAGATACTAGAATGACAAAGTAGGGCATAGCAATATGCTATGTGGCCCTCTGGAGTGAAGCTGGAAATATAGTGGCAACTTTGATGATGGTGAGGCCATCATCAAAGTTGCCCACCCCTGCTCTATAGCAACGAATACTATCAGAATATAGAGATATTTAAACCAAAGAAAATCACTTACCCTACCTTTAAAGATAATAGATTGTAACCTGGCTGACGTACTATGTCTACACCATGATACAGTAGATTGACTACACCCAGATTTGCACAATATGCACCTAGATAAGTTGGTTGCAACCCACCATTAAACTCGGAGAATAAGAAGCAAATACTGCCAGTAGCACACATAACACTACCTGTAGCCTAGTGTTACCGTGTCTCATCCTAATGTTTACTTTATTTTAAAGAATATATATGGCAATATTCATCTGTTTTTAAAGTATGTTAAATGATCACACAGGTAATGACTGGACTTTGTATACTATATCCATGCATCCCCAGTGTAGCTTAAACCTAAATGTGATTCCAAATATACAGTGTGGTGTGGTCAAGTCTCACATGAGGTTCCTGTGTTGATTGTAGGCCAAGATGCTGGTGACGTCCCAGTCTCCAGACGTCAGAGACTGAAGTATGTCTATACTGGAGTTGGGCTGCCACAGAACAACAGAACATTCAATGCTTTGGACCTCAGATCAGGTTGGTTTAATTGTGCTGCACTGTACAACTGCTGCCTACTTTACCTTTGAAGTAGACATTGAAATGTGGAAGAACTTCCCTCTGCCACCCTGGGGAATGGCTCTGGTGAAAAAGACCTTAAATCCATCTTGGGAGAACAACGGTGCTTCATTCTAGAGAGGAAAGAAGAAAGAATGTGTCTGTCTAAACACTTGTGCTCCATTATGCCTCAAATTTACAAAGCCACATTTATGCTTTGTCGTACAATGGTGCCACATCTACAAGCTCCGGCTACTTTCATTCACAACTAGCACACACGGTCTGGTTCCGTCCAGAACAAGCACACCAACAGTGTTTTCATCTTTTACCTGTCTATGCAGCCAGCTCTCGCTCTCGTCTTCATGTTTCTGAAAATACAAGGAAGTCTTTGCATTAAAAACTGAATCAAAGCCAGTTTAATTATAAGTGTAATGTTGCAGCAATGTGGGACTGATTACAATCAGTTACTTTATCTGCTGCTGCGTGGCTTAATGTAATTTAGAAATGAAAGCAGTGTGAAATAATCTAAAGTAACTAGTAACTAAAACTGTCAAATAATTGTAGTGGAGTAAACAGTACTTAATGTAAGTGCATTCCTTGAGTAAAGGAATAGTTACTTTCCACCTCATGTA
Source organism: Nannobrachium achirus (assembly GCF_963921795.1). Taxonomy (NCBI): domain Eukaryota; kingdom Metazoa; phylum Chordata; class Actinopteri; order Myctophiformes; family Myctophidae; genus Nannobrachium; species Nannobrachium achirus. The sequence goes on from NC_137814.1 coordinate 33,136,374, forward strand.
CATCTCACCTTTGTGCAAACCCCAGTGGTGGCCTCACACAAGGTCATGATGGAGTTGTTCTGTGCTCTGTTCAGCCAGTTGACAGCCAGCTTGGTGCTGGAGGCCCATTTTACCATGGTGATATAATACTCCCTCCTGGAAACCAGCAGTAGTGGAAAAGGTACTTAAGTTAAAGTATCAATACTGCAATGTAGAAATACTCTTGTTACAAGCAAAAGTTAGGAATTCAAAATGTACTTGAGTAAAAGTACAAAAGTATTGGCAGCAAAATGTACTTAAAGTACCAAAGGTAAAAGTACTCATTATGCAGAATGTCCCATTTCAGGTTTTGTACAAACTTCTTTTGAAAATAGCAGATCTACAAGCAATGCGACGCATTGTGAGCGTGTAGATTGGGTGCCATGGCATTGGTCCGAAGGTTCATTAGTCCGAATTCGTTAAGAATACTATGCCTAACTCTAACCCTAACCCTAACCTTAACCTCAGTAACCCTAACTAAATTCGGACTAATGAACCTTCTGACTTATGGGCAGTCCCCGTAGATTGTCTATTTTCAAATGGCCAAAATTGATTTACAGTATCACTGAAGTGTTTAATGTATGTTATAATAATAAATAAATGTATAATATTTATAATATAAATAACTTTAAAAATCTACAAAGTAACAAGTAACTAAAGTGTTCAAATACATGTAGTGGAGTAAAAGCAATATTTGAATCCGAGATGTAGTGGAGCAGAAGTAAGAGTATTGGAAATTGGAAAGACTCAAGTAAAGTACAAACACCTCAAAATTGTAGTACTGTAAGTACAGTACTGAAGTAAATCCACTTAGTTACTTTGCACCACTGGTAACAAGAAGACCCATATCATCACCACCACTGACAAGTTCTGCTGGCCGTATACAGGAAGCGCCGCGGGGCTACACTGCTCATTAATTCATCCACAGTGTGATACCATTGACACGCTGCCACTCACCCTATTCTGGGGTCATCAGGTTTCTTCATCAGCACGGTGTGCAGGGGACCGTTCAGACTCACCACTGACAGCTGTACCACAGGGTTCTCCTCCCCGGCCTGCAGGGGGGCAAAGGGAAACAGATCACAGGTCACATAGCTGATGTCGGTTCAGGGCGGATCAGAAGTGCCAAGCCTAGCGGTGCGTTTTAACACTTTTGTTGCTATCAATTAAATCTCTTTGAAGGTCCAAGATGCCATGGTCTCCATAGACTTCCATGTAATTCATAGTGCACGCATGGATCATGCACGCCCATGCCTAGATCATGCACCACGTGTGTGCACGCTGTTCACAGCTTTCAAACAAAAAAAATCTGCTTGGAAATCTGTTCAGGCATTCATGAGATATCAGCCATTATGTTTTTACATTATGTAAACAAACATGGCTGCCATGTTTGAAAGATGGGGTTTGTTATGGGGTTAAACATGCAATTTCGCGATCGCGATCATGCCTAATACATTTTTGGAGGTCCAATTTTTTTTTCTTTTTTCTTTTTTCAAAAACGGCCCAAACTCGGGAAACTCAGGGTTTGCACAGGTAAGGTACCTATATAAACTCGGGAAACTCGGGGTTGGCACCAAAGAGGTTAACAGCGAGCGACGGATGGCCGTGTTTTCCGGAAGTGCATTATTTATTAATGGGACCCGACAACTACTGGCAATATCAGGCGATGAGGTGATAGTGGAAAACGTCGCCCAAAAACATGAAAATATGTAAACTTTTGGAAGACATCGCCCAGAGTCTATGGCTGTTGCCCGCTGTTAAAACGTAGGATAAGGTATGCTCTGTCTGTCGCACGACGGCATTGTTCCCCCAAAAACGTAAGACCTTCAAGGTGGTAGGTTGGCTAAAATCTATCTATCTATCTATCTATCTATCTATCTATCTATCTATCTATCTATCTATCTATCTAAAATAGCAGACCTAGAAGTTTGTAGGTTGGCTATTTCGGCGTGCGACACCGTCATGCAACTAACTATGAATCACGCTTTACACTAAAGGTCTTCAATGCTAAACAAACTGCGTATAAAAGAGGATGTCGAATTTATTGACAATAAGCTGTTGATTGTGGACCTGCCTTGGGGTAGTGATACTCCTGGCCTGTGGGGTACGGGGAGCCTGTGAAGATTGGAAGCTCCATCTTGGGCACCAGAGTGTCATTGATGGTTGCGTAAGCAAGCCAGAGGCCATCTGGGGACCACCAGTGGGCTATGTGGGTCTGTAGAATCTCCTCTGTAAAAAAAGAAAAAAGAAGATCCAGCAATGTCCTTTATAGAGATTAAAGCAACATGCAAAGTAAAGCAAGTAAAGTTTTATTAAGCCGAGTCACAATCTGTGATTAACCTTTGCTTTTATGAAATATCCAAGATCATTAGAGTTTCATGGAAGATGCTTCTGGTATTCTATTGATAATTTCACCAATTCAAATCCTCAAATCTTAGTGTCTGGTTCCCCAATAGGCCCTCGACTTGGCATCATTTACATAATTTGGCCCCAGGGGGAAAATAAGCCTGGCTTGACTATACCATGCACGTGCGACGTGCGTGCGTGCGCATGTGTGTAATTTTCTAAACCACATCGTCCTGTACAAATACAAATGAAGACATCTTTCATGTGACTTAATTTAAACAGACACAAGTTTAGCGGGGAGATATAGCATGCATGCCTGATTTATTGCTGTCTTCACTGCACTGTCACAGTAGAAATAGAGAGTTGTTACTCTTATTTAACGTTGACAGTGTGAAATATGTTTCAGCGGGTAGAACATACTCATTCTTCTCTCTGGATCAACATCATGTTGTCATTTCTCACACAACACAGAGAAGAGGAGCATGACAAATAATGAACTGTTTGACTAGATATGTGTTCACAACAGCTAATGATTACTATTGTCTTTGCATTAGGGAAGCATTACTCCACCTGACACATCTGCTTCATTATGGTTTCAGAAGGCTGCGGAAATAAAGGTTTACCGTATTCTATCATGATGCAGTATGATAACCGCTACACTGTGTAATTGTGTATAAATAGTAGTAATTTTCAAAATGCTTTACAGTAAGAATGAATAAAAGCAACAACTTATTTAATAAAACAGCTGTAATGCTTACAAATGTATTTAACTCTTTAGGTTTTAGGGTTTGATTGGTTGTCTCAGAGGCGGCTGTAGATCTGATGACTATATGGCATATATTTCACATTATTATCAATATCATCTGAGGATGCTGCCAGGGACCTGCAGAGAATGTTAGAGAGGCAAGGGCTGAAATTTCTAAAGGGGCCTTTTGGTGAAAACATCGGAAATAGCAGACCTCCAAGCTTACAACGCGTAGCGCTGCAATGCGTTGTTGTGAGCTTGGAGGTCGGCTATTTCCGGTACTTGATACCACACTGAACTAAGCATAATCAAGTGAATACTGGAGATGTGGCGTAACAGCATGGATTTCTACACAGAGAGGGTAGTTCTTTCAACATAAGATGCTGCATTCAAGTTCAGGAGAGTTTGGACAAGGCAATTCTCTTGAATGCTGCCTTCAGGTATGGCATGGGTAGGGGCCATTTGCATTTCTTTCACCATTGTAAAAAACGCATTCATGGTGTGGAGAGGGCACTTTTTACAGACAGATAAAAGGGCAGGGGCTCAAGCCCCCTTTGAAGTCTATGTGTGCATCTGCCTGGATGCTGCCTTTCCATCAAGACTGTATTTGTTGGTGTTGGGCTTCTCAACTCGTCTAACGGGATGAGAAAAGCTGAGAGAGCCACAGTGGTGTGACTGTGGAATGAACACCTGGTTAAGCTTCCCTTTGTTTTGAGGGTGTTGGTCTTTTCTTTGGCAATGTAGCTGCAGAGCTCTTAATAACTGATACCCAGCAGGGGGCAGAAGAGATCTGCAGACACCCACATGACTTGATTGTCTATGCACTTTTACTAGAAACTCCACATCTCCACTTCAGGCCAATCAGGCCAGCCTGTTATTTTGATACATGCCTCAATAACAAGAGTGAAGCCATTTATGAGTTCATAGTTTCAGTTTTCTGTGTAGCAGTGTTCACAAGGCCTACAGCAGCGGTGTAAAGTAACTTAAGTACACTTTCTCAAGTGCTGTACTTAAGTACAAGTTGTACTTTACTGGAGTATTTCCAATTCCCAGTAGTTTACTTCTACTCCACTACATCTCGGATCAAATATTGTACTTTTACTCCACTACAATTATTTGAAATCTTTAGTTACTAGTTACTTAGTAGATTTTGATTAATATTACAAAACATACATTAAGCACTTCAGCCCTATTTACCGGTACATTTTGGCCATTTGAAAATAGCAGATCTACAAGCTCACAATGCATTGTGAGCTGGTAGATTTGTGAAATGGGATATTCTGCATAATGAGTAGGCTACTTTCTACTTTTGGTACTTTTAAGTACATTTTGATGCCAATACCTTTTGTACTTTTACTCAAGTACATTTTGAAGTCTTAGGGTGCCCTCACACCAAAATACCTATGAGAGTGGAATCCGCGTTCCGCCAATGCATTTCAATGAGAGTGAAGCGGTTTCATGCCAGCAGAGGATTTCTGCAAAAAGCGCTCCCTTCTCATTGAAATGCATTGGCAGAACGCGGATTCCACTCTCATAGGTGCTTTGGTGTGAGGGCACCCAGACCAAAATACCTATGAGAGTGGAATCCGCGTTCCGCCAATGCATTTCAATGAGAGTGAAGCGGTTTCATGCCAGCAGAGGATTTCTGCAAAAACGCTCCCTTATCATTGAAATGCATTGGCGGAACGCGGATTCCACTCTCATAGGTATTTTGGTCTGAGCCTCAAACCACTTAATACTCACTTAGTTACTGCTGTCCACCACTGAACATTGAGTGTGGGCACACAGGTGTTCTGATGGCAAATGATTGGTTCAGAGGAAGGATCAATAGTTTATCTGTGGGACCCCTTAGTTGAGAGCTGTTCATAGATTCCATATAGTTTCATCGTTTGGCAGCACAATCAGTGTATTTTGGATTCATGTCAATTTGTGATTTCAGATATTTAACCACTTGAACCGTCTAATAAACTTGACCTTTCACTTTGTACTTAGTCTGCTCTTTTTCCCCTCTACACTAAACCCCTTTGCCAAAAAATAGCCGATCTACAAGCTCACAACACCTCACGCTGCGAGGCGTTGTGAGCTGAAAGTAAAGCCCTGCTTCATCATAAAAGGCGGTCGCACAAAAGTAGTGAAAACAGACGATCTACAAGCACACAACGCCTCGCGGTGAGAGGTGTTGTGTGCTTGTAGATCGGCTGTTTTCACTAGTTTAAATCATTTTTAAAATCATAAATACAAAGCCAATGGTTTTGGACATACAAGGTTTCCAACCGACAACAACAATATTCTACTATACTTCTGGGGACATTTGGCCACACACATATGCACGCACGCACGCACGCACGCACGCACGCACGCACGCACGCACACAAACGCGCACACGCGCGCACGCACGCACGCACGCACGCACGCGCGCACGCACGCACGCACGCACACACACACACACACACACACACACACACACACACACACACACACACACACACACACACACACACACACACACACACACACACACACACACACACACCATAGCTCTCTGTAATTTAGACAGGTGAGGCAGGGGGAAGTAAACAGCAGCTGCCCAGCAGGATTCTGTTCAAACAGAATGATTTTCTTCCCATATAGATTGCCCACATGTTGAGTTTGCAAATGAAACGCCGCTTTGTCAGAGCTCATCAAACTAACAACAAGAGCGTACACTTAATTGCAAGTCATGGTGGAAGAGCAATTTAATATTTATTTATATATAAGACCAATCCAGACAGTGGCTTCTCATTTCCTGTCTCCACACGTCCACTATGAAGCTAAATTTACAAGATACTTTGTCATACTATAGCCTATACCGACGGTGGCACATTCTGAAAATGGCCCATTTACAATCAAGACACATCGTGAAATGTAGACAAATCAATTTGTACATAAAATAATATATACTTTATTTTTGGGAAAATATAAGCAAATCTCTATACTGTTGTTTTCAGCAGTATTTTCCTGTTAGATGATACACAAGATTTTTTTACTGTAAAATCCAGTCCTATATTGCGCTGATGAGAGCATGGTCACAGAGTTTGAAATGTTGTTTGATGCCAAGTTTGGTGCTTATTGGAGCTTAGTGGTGCTCTGGGAATCATATATGGAGATTCCCGATGTCATCAATATTTTGGCAATGCCCATATATGGACGCTCCATATGGCCAAGACAGAATTAATTCGCAAATCAAGACTGCTGACTATCATCACCTGGATCTCCATATATGAAGATCAGACACTGACCTCATCAAACCCTGGATATCCATACATGGAACAGATACTTAGCTCATATGTCCAGATTAAGCATTGTTTTGGTACTGAGCCCTATGTCAAATCCTTTTTAACCAGAAACCAGCGGTCATTGTGTGCTCAGCTGAGAGCTGGTATCCTACCTCTTGCTATTGAGGTGGGGCGGTTCTCAGCTGTACCAGAAGATAATAGGATATGCTATGTATGTGACCTGAAAGATGTTGAAAATGAATTTCATTTTATGTTTTATTGTTTACTCTTGATGATTTGAGAGTCCCTTTGTTTGATGTAACGCAAAAATGAAAACCTAAGCTGTTCTGGGAAGATGATGGACAGAAGTTAGAATGGTTGTTTATATGAAGTCTTTAAGACGGCACATTTTGTTTCTAGAGCCTGGAGTAGAAGACAGTCTCAGCTTTTCAAATAGTAGCTTGAGTGTTAAATTTGGTTATTTGTTTGATCATTGTTTGTGTGAATTGTTATGTTGGTGAATTGTTTTTGTTAAATGAAATGTAAAAGTGTCCTGTAAGTCCATATGGGCTGAGCTTCCTTGGAAGCATGACACTTTAATAAAGAAAAAAAATCAATCAATTATGGGCTTAATATTGATGACATCATGAATCTCCATTTATGATTCCCAGATCAGGCTGTCTTGGTCATATACTATGGAGCGTGACAGTCAACAATGTGATGTCACAACAGGTCAGCTATAGACATTGAGGCGCTACAGACTGACGGACAGGATCTGCCGGGTTTCATAGTAAACTGCTGAACTACGGTCGTAACTACTGTAGATACAACAGATATATATAAATCAGTTTCTGAGGAATGTTCAGTTGTCTTACTCTAAAGTCAACGTGAGATAGCAAGGAAAAAAGGAAGGAATTACAACTGGATTTCATCACACACAACATTTACTTTTCCAAAAATGACAGTTAATTAAAAGACCAAAACTATACTTTGAAGGACTCCACAACAGTTTTAACATATCAACGCTGCAACAACAAGCAATCTGTAACCAACATTGAGGTCGAATGCACAGCAGTACCTCTAGTCTCATACAGTGCAAACGATACACTCAAAAAGTGAGAGATGACATAATTTCTGTGTCACAGAAAATGTTGTGTATCAAATGATACATCCAGGATGATGGCTGGTGAACAGCTGCTGAGTGAGATTGCAGTGGTGCAGACCAGATTAATTAATTAACATAACCAAAAACATAAAAACAAGCTGTGTGTGGCGAACCCTGAGGAGGGAGGGGAGCTGAAAAGTAGCCAGCTGTGTGCTTTCAAGCGGAGTCATAAACATAAACTCTAGTCATGCCTGGTGCCTCCCAAGGACAGGATTAAGTGTTACCAAATCAAATCGATTAAAAGTTTGTCAGACTTGTAACTTAAATGTTCTCTGATGTGTTGCTACCATCTATAAATTAATGTGCTCCTTTTAACCATGTGATCTCTAGCATCCCTTTTCTGGGCATGTTGTAATTCTGTGCAAAATAGCCAATCAACAGTATAGAGCCGTTTCTGGGCCCACGGGGGCCCTAAGCATGATTCCGCTATGGGGCCTTCCTGCGGGCGCCCGCGAAAAAATAATAATATTTGTTATCATTCTTTAATCCATTTTATAATGGGTTTAATTCAGTTTTTTTAATATAAATAGGCCAAATTGCAGAATCGTCATGCAATGTAGCATCAAATAGCCTAACTTAACTAAGGACTGGACAAATACCCCCAAATAAGCATAGATGTAGGCTATGCCAAGGCGATGATCTGAAACATATATATATATATATATAATATATATATATATACATATAATTTGTAAATATACATATAGCACTAAATCCTCCGCCCCCCCCCCCAAAAAAAAATATATATAAATGAATAAATTAAAAACGACAACAACAGGCAACGTATTTTTGCTATGTTTGATTTGTTCTTTTCTTATTTAAATAAAAAATGAAAACTTCCCCATAGGGGTGCTGGAGCACCTGCAGCACCCCTAGTTCCCACGGCTATGTCCGGAGCCACTGTCTGTGCCAAAACATCATATTCACTTTCACTTTCAGCGGTGCTGAGATGCGTCGAAGCAAAGCAAGTCACCACAGCTTGATTTGATCATTGCTTAGTCAATTATGAAGGGATTTCAAAACTTAAAACGTCTCAATATTGCTTGGGAAGTCTACTTTGCAGAAAACCGCGGTCTGTGCGATTTGCTAATCGCGAGATTTTCACATCGCGATTTCGGTTTGAAAACGATTAACCACGCAGCACTAGTTCTTTTCTGCAGAGGAGGGGGCGGTGGGGGCCTTTTTGGTCGCGGGGCCTCACGCAGACTGCGTAGTAGCTCACATTACTGTAGGTATTTCAACTAATATGGTGCTGCAGTTTGAACCTACTGTAGCAAGATCACTGCTTTAAGAAGCAAGAATCTCCAACTTGTATGTGGTGTTGTATTACTATTGCACTACTGTACTACAGTTTTAATAACGTGTTTATTTCCCCAGTGTAGCGGTGCTGGATTTGTCGTTGACTTACCCTCATAGAGCCAGTCTGCGAGACCATTAAAGATGACTCTGTCTTTACCCGTCGACACCAGGCGAATGGTACGGCTGTCTACTGTCGCCCTGTAGTAGATGTTGTTCTCAAATATGAAGATCTGCACAGACAGAATTTTTCACATCAATAGTTTGTCGCTGTAGGTGTTCCAAAGTTGTTGTTATTGTGGCTGCGAGTGGGTTTAGACTTTTTACATCATTTCCAGTTGTACAAAGCAGCTATACAACATGTAGCACTGCAATGCTACAGGACATATTCACTAATGTCCATCTACACACCAAACATACTTATGGCCTTTTATCACAGTGTGACACAGTGATTTACTCTGAAACTCTCAACCGTGACAAGCTGGATCTGAACATTACCTATGCACCAATACTTGCTTTTCAATCTAATACTGATCTAACCAACTAATAAACACTGGCCTGTTAAACACAGTCTAAAAGTATATGTCTTTCTCTAGGAGTCAATTCAATGTTCAATTCAAAGGAGCTTTATTGGCATGAGAAAACATACGTTTACATTGCCAAAGCAAGTGTCACAAATAAAATAAAAACTGTTGAAAATGGGGAACATATATACATTGGGAGGGGGTACAGCATTGTGTAAACAGAGCTATGTCGCATTGTGATATTTTATATATATATACAGGGTATAAAGCTTTTGGAACAAATAACAGCATTATTTTTTCTCAAAATGCATTTAAAAGTAGCAGCTCTGTTTCATACTGTATGTGCAGTAGGTCTAGATGTCAATCCATGGTTTATAGTCCTTAGGGTGGTTGTGTTTCTAGCCTTCTTTTGTCGCAACAGTTCACAAATCTTGCTGCTGTGTTCGAGTCATTCTGTATTAATCTCAAAAGCAATGAAAAGTCAAGAACCCGTTAGGTCCTGGAGCTGACGTAACGTATGCCCTGCTCTCTCTTCAAATGTCAATCACATGTGCATTATACATGCACGTATATGTAAATGCAGGCACAAAAGTTATGTATTAACTATGTTATACCTATACAACACACACACACACACACACACACACACACACACACACACACACACACACACACACACACACACACACACACACACACACACACACACACACACACACACACTTTGTGTTGTCCACACAGATGAATACACAGACACATGGAAACATACAAACACGCGAAGAGACGTACGTGCACACGCACGCACGTACGTACGCACGCACGCACGCACGCACGCACGCACGCACGCACGCACGCACACACACACACACACACACACACACACACACACACATTTGTGTTGTCCTTGTGCTGATAGAGTCATCAGGCTGTCCTGCCTGGGGTGGGTCTGACTTAAGCTGACAGCTGATTTAAGCCCCCCGCGGCCAGGAAGGCACTGCCAGAGGGGGATGTAGGCACAGTGCAGGCAGGTGAATGTCTGACACTTAGAAATCTACTGTCAAGCCACCCTGCAATCCCATTATTTTACCCAGTGCAGACAGCTGTATGTCTAGTGTGTGTTGCATAGTGTAGACAGAAGTAGACAGGGAAAGAATCTGAAAGAGACAGACATGACCAGCTCTGTGATCCCTACCCTCTGTTAAAAAAAAATATACAGCTCAGAAGGAGCAGAGTAGTGCAGGAGATACAGTACATAAAGTAGAGGAGGCAAGTGATATGTTGATTTACTTTGTTGCTTTTGTGCATTAGCAGGTGTGCATTATTGGTAGCCTATCATTGAGCTGGGGAGGAGGAGCAGAACCTGAATGCTGTGTTTACAAACCAATAAATCTAACTCACTATACCGTGGCTAAGGGTGACTAAATGAGATATCAGTGACTCGTTTTTGCTAGTAGCAGTTACCCCATTATAGCTCTTGATTTTAAATTAGCCTGAATAAACTGGCAACATCAAAGACACCTGTGGTGCATGTGAGAGGACTTGATTGATTGTTGTTTGTGTGTGTGCGCAGGTGAGCATATGTGCTTGTGTGCATGTGTGCACGTGTTTTCATAAAGCCCTGACAAACCAAACCGAAATGCAACGACTATCATATCACTTTGCGCTGGAAAACGTAGCTTGGGAACAGACTGCAAGTCTAAAGTCTCCATACCAGGTGGTGGCATTACTCAGTATTCATAATCCCAAAAGAAAACCGGTAGATCAAGAAGGTTATTGATGGTTATGTGATATACTGTCTGTCCCAAATTGTATCTGCATTCATACCACTGTTTTCAGTTCTCTCATTGTTGACAAGATAACATACTGTGTATCTGTGCGTGCGTGCGTGCGTGCGTGCGTGAGTGCGTGCGTGTGTGTGGACTTGACACGCATTCATTTTGACCCTGGCCCTGCTGATTGCCCTGTCATGGTAGAGTAATTGCCTGCGGTTTAATGACTTGAGCATAGCATGATTCATCTCCCTGTTCTGTGCATCACCTGATGCTTCGCTGCACACAGATACCAAACCAACGATCCAACACACCCATCATCTTTACGTTTAGAGGAAACACTTTGCTATTAATCCAATTCAAATGAACATAATGAGAAATCATTACAGCCATAAATGGGAGTATAATGTCAGAATAGATGGAGGCAAAAGATGAAAGCTCATCTTGTTCCTCCCAGGTTTCAACTATTCATTATAATTGAACACAGATTAGCACAACAAAAGGAACAATCGGGCACATGATTACTGTTTGGAAATTAGAGCAATTTCTTCCCTGACAGACAAACTCCCAGAATACTTTTGAAATGTTTATATCTGATCATCATACAATACATAATATATGTGTCTGATACAAGAGCAATTTGGCAGAACTAGACCGCTACCCTAGCGGTCTACCCACTTCTTTTTTCGATGACAGTGGGTAGTTGTACATAAAGCATGTAGAGAGACACGCTATCCTTCTCACTAACCACTTGAACCCCAGCATGCCTATCCTGGGGGGAACATTTGTCATAAAGATTGAACATGGGAAAAAATGGTCCAAAACAGTTGTAGGCCTAACTCAGGTCCGTTTTGACTAAGAATAGAGGGTTTATGTTATGGGTATTCAACTGGGGGCCCGCGGGCCAAATGTGGCCCGCGGGGACCTTCCATGTGGCCCTAGGGAAAAAAAAGAAGATCCTATTCAAGTGAAGTGACTCCAGAGCACTGCAGAGTGAAGTGTGTGTGTGTGTGTGTGTGAGCCAGCTGATCCTCGTTGACGCATGGTCAACGAGGAAAAGAAGGCAATTACGTATGGGTCTTCAGTGTCAAATAGGTCACTAGTGTGATGTAGCTAGGCTAGGTTCTAAAAGCATGTTTACAGTTGTTGCACAGAAATTAAGCACATTTACATGAAAAGTATTCTACTGCAATGTAGTTAGATGAAAGTTGTGAAAATGTGGTCGCTCTTTGTGTGTGTGTGTGTGTGTGGGGGGGGGGTGACGGACACCGGGACGGACACCGTTAGTCCGGTCCCCGGTCCCTTGGGTTTCTGACAATGTGGCCCCCTGAACAATTTAGTTGAATACCCCTGGTTTATGTGATTCAGCTCCCCACTGAACAGAGCAGCATAACCCCCATCCACTCCTATGTTAAGGGAAAAAACAGGAATCTGCGTTACAACAACGACTGAAGTGTCATTGAGACGGTGCTGGCGTGCGTGCACAAGCGTTGAATACTGTGTTTGTGGTTCAGCACTGTTCATCTGTCACCCGGTAGTGATAGGCACTAACCAATGGGACAAACATAAACGGCGGAAGAGCAGCACTTTGTTGACACTCCCATCAGGCGCTAAAGCGTCAAAGTTCAAAGGAACGGCAGGAAATGCTGCTACTATCGGAGTTACATATCCGAGCTTGATATGTGATCCCTCCAGGGGTCATTAGTGTAGCGACAGAAATTGCCGACCCTACCCTACTAGGGTCACTACTAGGGTCATTAGGGTCATTTAGTACAGTGGTTCTCAACCTGTGGGTCGGCAAATTATTTTGGGGGGTCCCCAGATGATTAACTTAATGTGCAACATTGTTTTCTCACTCAACAGTAAACAAACCAACAAAGTTTTAAGTGTACAGAGGGTATCTGCACATTTCTAAAGTGATAATTTAAGGACTTTTTAATACCTCTAAAATGACAAATTAAACATTGGCCAAATTGTGAAAAATTAGAGGCAGAAATTGTGAAAATAGCCGATCTACATGCTCACAACGCCTCGCAAAATAGCCGATCTACATGCTCACAACACTATTTTCACAATAGAACCATGTTAAAACATGATTATTTTGGGGGTCGCGGCCTGAAAAGGTTGAGAACCACTGATAAAGTAGGTGTATTGTTGACTGAGCATGCTCCTTACCAATTGTTGGTCTTGGGGTCCCCAACCAGCGTACTGAAGGACAGCGTTCCGCACTTCCGGGGGGTTCAGACTCCATGTGTCGCTGTTAATGGAACACAAGTTTATATATTAATAGTATTTCTAATCACTCCACACATACCTTATTTACTGACTAAGACTTTTTGTAAAACTGCTGCACTCATGCACAGTCACACCAAGAAACTCTTGGTGAGCTCTTTAGTTTGCTACCCTGCAGGAGGTTTAATCAATCACCCACAGTCTATTTTAACATGCGCTGATTTTGCTCAACTGTGTATAAATCTGGAACATTTAGAGAAGTAAGATGACATAGATGGATGAAGACCTAAAAACAGGCCAGATATTCTTTTTTTAATGTGTGCCACATAAGAATGGATGGGATTTGCATTAGCGCCCACAAGGTGGCAGCACTAGCAGGTAGATGGAGGTCACATAACAGAGAACTCAGTAGGCCTACTCTGAATGACCGGTATGCTGGTGGACTTACGGTGTAACAAGGCTGCAGATAATGTAACTGGCTGTGTAGGAGTGCTGGTACACCTGCGGGACCAAACACACAGCATCAAGCAGTCAGTGGAAAGCACGCCCCCTGAAAGCATGTGATACGAGGCACAGCAGCATGACAGAGTATCACTCACCGGGGTTACACCAAAGGCCAGCAGCACGTGTTGCATGTCAGGAGACACTTGGTATTTGGTGGCTTTGTATGCTTCCTGGTTGGGTTTGAAGAACAAACAAACACGATCAGGCACGTGCACACATAGACATCCAAGGGGGCTTGAGCCGCTGCCCTTTTATCCCTCTGTAAAAGGTGCCCTCTCCAGAACCATGAATGCAGTCTTTACTATGGTGAAAGAAACACAAATCGCCTTGTCCAAACTCTCAGTATTCACATGATTATGCTTATAGCTCAGTGTGGTATATCAAGTACCGAAGATAGCCGAGCTCCAAGCTTGGAGGTCTGCTATTTTCGATATTTCCACCAAAAGGCCCTTTTAGAAATCAGCCCCTGCCTCTCTAACATTCTCTGCACGTCCCTGAACAAGATGCAATTGTCCTAAATGGTGTTTTCTGTACTTACAGTATATGTAACACAACGTAGCAACAAATGACACTTACGAACATCTTGTTCTCCACCACAGTGACACTCTTCTTCGTGTCAATATCCAGTTTGACAACGTCCCCATCTCTTGTACGGTACAGCAGCTCGTTGTCTGGAAAAGATACATGCCCCATATGAGTATGTGATGTCCGGGCTTATATATAAGTGTGTCCATCCGTACTCTGGACTACTGGCAAAGTATCATTGTCCGTAACATCAGCAGGGCACATTACGCACACGCACGCACGCACGCACGCACGCACGCACGCACGCACGCACACAAACACACACACATGCTGTTCCAGCATAGACTGGAACATCACACTCCACAGGCAATATTCCCTGCCTACTTTCATTTTGTCTATCCCTGGATAGTCGTCTCTAACACACGTACCTTGGACAAGCACCACCAGGTTGTTAATATGCTTCATCACGTGTGTTGTTAATGAAATGGCTATTGACAGCCATTGCGTTCGGGGCCATTAACTGGCATATACCAGTTACTGCAGCACTAGCAGACGGAGTCAACTGTGCTGCAGCGTGTGTGTGTGTGTGTGTGTGTGTGTGTGTGTGTGTGTGTGTGTGTGTGTGTGTGTGTGTGTGTGTGTGTGTGTGTGTGTGTGTGTGTGTGTGTGTGTGTGTGTGTGCCCTCTGGACTACTGCCATGTGTCACTGTCCCCACCACCTTGTGTTCCATACAGGGAGCCTCTCCTCCCAAGAGACACACTGCACAGAGAGGAGCCTCTCATTCTCCTGATACAGCATACCGTATATGAAATGTTTCCTTCCATCCTTGTTTACAGGACAAATATATGTTGGAGCTCATTAACCTGGATTTAATACTCTTTCTTGGGCATGCAGTATGCTGTTATTTTCATGGTTTTGTGTCAAGGTGCTTTGCCCTCTCCGTAGCTGAAAGTCAAACCCCTTTCTCAACGTGTTGAGGTCCAGGTTCCCATAAAATTGTAAGCAATGTTGCAGATTGCAAGACATGACTTACTTTATTTAATACTGCTGAAATGCTTTTAAATACCGTAGAACCAAATGCAAGGCTGAGACAGATGCGACTAAGTACTGATTGGCCGAACCTGATATCATGTTGGCTGAATGCAGTTCGTGACAACTGTTCTGTTGCAGGTGATGACATTTTGCAGCTAGACATAATCCAATATATCCCTCTTTTATTGCCAAGAGTTGACATTGCTAGTGCAGGCTTAGTCCAGAGTGTCAGGGTGAAGCTCAAATCAATTTGATGGGAAGATCTGTGCTGGGACTATGGTCTTGTCATAAAGGATGATAATGTTGCTGTCGGGGTGGAAACCTTGTATGTCTAAAACCGTGGCTTTTCAGGAAGTGGAACGAACATTTTCAGAAATGTGAAAATAGCAGATCAGTAAGTTCACAATGTGTAACGATGCGATGCATTATGGGCTTGTAGATCATCTATTTTCACTACTTTAGCTTGACACACAAATGCATTAAAGTTATACCATGTAACTTTTTTTATAAAACAAATCTTAAAATTGTCCTAACTGTTAAATCGCTAAGATTTTAGAACCCCCACTCCGTTATTTTCAGCTTCTGAAGCCTTCTCTTTATATGTTTTCTACTTAGCCGTGACAGGGGCGGGATTTCCCGGCAAAATTACGTCATCACACTACCGGCCAATCACAGCGAGGGTTATACACTGCCGGCCAATCACAGCGCATCTTTAAGTGGGGTCGCCATATTTGTAGTCGCCCGTGTGTCTCTATACTCAAAAGGTAATCTCGCCTACCAGGCAGGGTGAAGGAGTCCGTTTCTCCGGAATGCCTGAACGCACAGGAACCAGGGACCCCTCTAAAGATAGCTCTCGGCGAGGTGGAGGCAGACGCGGGGGTGTGAAGGTACGAAAAACGGCCGAAAGACGCGGACGCGACCACGGTTTGCTATAGGGCTAATGACCACTAGTTGAGCATCTTACACAGTATAGCTTTAAATGACAAAGAAAACATAAAAAGTTGAAATTTGGACATATGAGATTTCTGCCTGACAGAATATTTATCTTGCTCACCTTTGCAATCCGGTGTGCTATCGAGCTGAGGTTGGACTGGAATAGGGACCATCATCAAAACGCTTATAGCAAAAGATGTAGACCAAAAATACTTTGTAAGCGACTGGATAAAGTCATAGCTGCAAACCCTCATAATGTTCTACTCACTCAATATTTGCTTTTGGGAGAGTGCCCCCTGGTGTGATCACAGAAACATTATTTATAAAG
The DNA here is from genome assembly GCF_963921795.1 of Nannobrachium achirus. NCBI lineage: Eukaryota > Metazoa > Chordata > Actinopteri > Myctophiformes > Myctophidae > Nannobrachium > Nannobrachium achirus. The sequence continues at coordinate 33,153,046 of NC_137814.1, forward strand.
ACAATTAGCCAGTAGCTATGCCCCTCCCAAAAAGCTTTTGTCCAATGCTAGCTTAGAATAACTTCCTGCTTGCCAACAAGGAAGTTATTTTAGAAGGAATGGAAACACGTGACCACTGGGCATGCATCATGAAGCTCAGCATGGGTGCCAGAACTCGCACCGGAAGTACGATGAAATACATGTCAGTGAAGCGACCGCAGTTTTCCCATTGACCCTGAGCGCAACAGTGGGGGCCGATGGGCAATAGGCTTCCCACACTCCCGCGCCCCCACCGTTGCGCTCAGGGCCGTTGGGAAAACCGTGGTCGCGTCAGTGAATGGAGCTGGCTTGATCAGCTCATGAACAAACCTGGAACAAAAACTATTTATGAACTACTGAGACCTTTGTCATCTAATCTGTTCAGGAATATAAAAGAAGACATATCAAAGGTATTTTTACAATCACTTGCTTTTCGATGTGCACAGTACATAATGAAATAATAATAACAGTAAATAATAATCGTTTCTGTCTCCAAAGTATCGCGAGATTTGGTTCCCAGACAGGAAACGGTGGATAGTCTCGCGATACTTGGCACGTTTAGAAACATACTTTTTGCTCTTTAGATACTGCTATAAAATGACACAGTGCACACATCGAAAATCCACGCAGCACAAAAAAATGTGTGACATGCCTTCTTTTATTTTCCTGAGCTGAGTATGTTATAAAGGTCTCACTTTTTCATAAATAGTGTTTGTTCATGAACTTCATGAGCTGCTGGGAGCCTGGGAGAATGCTCCACAGTCTTCCACCGAACTTCCGGCTGCAGTTTGGCACCCATGGTGCGATGAATCTGCTGGTTGGAATTGCGAGATAGCGAAAGGGTTGCTAAGCTAGCATTGGACAAAAGCTTTTAGGGGAGGGGCATAGCTACTGGCTAATTCCATTGGCTGAACCAAGGTTGCGGCCTGGCATCATCAGCAAGGACCACCTCATTATGCTACATAAGCACTTGCTGAAGCCGGTCACATCATTCAAACTTCCCTTCTCGAAATCACAGAGTATACTCTCACCTTATTTCTCAGCCATCGCATAACTCAACAGCTCGAATTGAGACAAGTGCTGTATCTTGGACTCTGAGCACTACCGATAAACACTCAGAGACTTGTGTCGCAAAGACCTTTGGTTCTAGTTTTCAAAAATTGGGCGAGTGTGTATTTGGGCGAGTGTGTATGATGTTGGTAGACCCGAAAACACTCGTCGACCTCAGGCTACATCACTGATGATATACGTCCCAGTTGCATCCTTGTGATGTTTTTTTTCACAGATGTCCTGTGATAACAATTACTTAATAGGATGTCCTGAAAAGTAATCCCATCCGAATAAGGTTTCAAGATCTGGGCGTTCTGTGCCTTGTGCCACTGCCTACACCTCCTGGGATCTAGCACAAACATCACTGGATGTTTTCCAGACTAGTATCTCACAGCAAAAACTGACCTTCCAAGAGAGATGTAGGCTGGCTTTGCAACGTTAGCATAAGTACACATAAGGGTGAAGGTGAAACTTTGTTCCACACTGTGGGAGTCTGTGGGAGAGTCTGTGGGAGAGAACATCATTCTGAGCTCTGCCAAAATGCTGCCAAGCCAGGCGGTGATCAAAGCACAACAGGGATCAATTATGCATTGCTGTGAATGAAGCCCACAAAATATTGATGAGGGGGAACTGAAGTACAAGGTTGTCCATTTGATTTTTTTTATCAGAAGGTCATTAGCACAAAACCGAGGCTGACTGCATTAATTTAACATTGACAAGAAACAATGTCACACAGTGAATAGCTGGGGGTTTTGTCCAGAGCTGAGAACATTCTTGTCATGTCTCTGTAGCTGGATGAAGGACACGGTGACACAGGTCCTGAAGTGATTACATGTTAATATGCAGCACTAATGTTCATCATGCACACTAGATACTGTAGAACAAAATGGGCAATGTAAATTCCCACATGCATGAGGTAAGGGCAGATTTTATTCTATTTGAGAGGCAGATGTGCGCTTTGGGCAATTGACTAGCTTTATAATTAGCCTCTGAAATTCATATACTTTAGCAATTTTTGTCTGTTTTTTTGCAACAAATAGACTCTCTACAGTGGTTTTGAGCATACAACATGGAAATTGCATTGTCATTTTTACTGTAAATCTGGAATCAGCTGAAAGCCCAGAACTTATACTGTGACATGAATTCAAATACGGCCCACGATCTGTCACATGCCATGTCCTCCTTCTCTCTCTCCCCTGCTTTCAAATAAGACAGCAATGTCATGCATAGGCCTATATCTATAACAAAACATGTTCATTTTCAAACAATAACGAATGTAACAAATAACTTTCTCTTCACGGGGGAACTCTGTCATTTGACATTGACATTCATGAGCTTAACCACTTTTTATGCCATCAGTGTTAAAGAGACCATAGCAAATCACTTGTGCATCTACTTAATTAAAACCGCCTCACCGTGAGATGAGAGCAAATTATACAATATCTATACACCACATTGTGGTGGTTGCAAGATACTCATTGAAGCCTTGGTATGAACGGTATGATGTCTCCCTTTTGGTAGTGTACACAGAAAATATTTTACTTGCTGGCACCCGGTGGCTCAACTGGTAGAGAGACATTAAGGTTCAGTCCTTGAGCAGCTGGCCTGGGTTTGAATCCGACCTGAGGCTCTTTGCTGCATGTCCTATTCCATCTATCTCTCTCTCTCTCTCTCTCTCTCTCTCTCTCTCTCTCTCACTGTAGGCCTAACTATACGAAGAAAACATGAAAATATTATAAAAAGACAAGGAAAAAATCAATGTCTGGGTGTCATTTGCGAGAGATTAACCATGAATGTGGTGTATGTGTACCACTAATTCCGTCACTGCTATGAAAGTGAATATCCGACAAGTGAGCGTGCATGAAACTAAATGACACCAAAGATGATATCCTGTTCAAATGAATGAATAGCAAAGATCAGCAAGTGTCTATGTACTTTTGCTTGTTTGACATGAGAGGTGGATGCTAAAAGCCAAAGACAAAATTGTCCACGTCTTACCACTGAGCCATTTGGAATCTGGGTCATGAATGTGAAGGTCTTGTCCGAATATGTCTTCCACAGTCACTTTCTTCCTGAGGGCAAGACTGTCATCTTCGCCTGCCAGGTATGTCACCAGAAGGGGAAATATAATGAACAGAATTAATTTGGCATATTCTGGTTCATAACACATTAATGTGAAGTACCTTGTCACCCTGCCAAAAATACTGTCATGTATTTCCTTTACTCCTACAAGGTCAGGAGTTTCAAAAGAAGGGAATTTTAGAGACGACTAATCTTTAAAGAAATCCTTGGACTCTTTTATGAACATGTCTCTCTTGTCGGGTGGTTGGGGGTCACAGCGTCACACATCACACAAAGATGTCTCCCAGCTTTTGACTATTATGTGACTTCCTGTCCTTGGAGATAACACTTGCAGGAACTCTGTACAGCGCTCGGGTACTGCAATTTAGTAGGGGTTACAAATGAGGATGCGTTTGGCCCAAGACAATGCTCTATTGATCTCGGAGCATCAATTCACATCATCCTGCCTTGTCTTTATTCAGCAGAGGAGGGAGAACTCCCTCTGTCCCAAAACTCAAAATGAGATCTGACGTTGACAGCTGAACAGCAGGTGCTGCAGAGAACAGAAGCACTGGTGCAACTTAGTATGGATGGGGGTGGAATAGACAGAGACAGGATGCAAGCCCTTTCACTGTTTCCCAGTACCACAGTTACAGGAGAGAGCCACTAGACACAAGATGGCAGATGGAAGGTTGGTTGGTTGACAGCAAATCTTTGGTTTAAATCTGACTATGTTGACAGACTTTTCAGTAACAGGAGCCAGGTGTGTGTGTGTGTGTGTGTGTGTGTGTGTGTGTGTGTGTGTGTGTGTGTGTGTGTGTGTGTGTGTGTGTGTGGGTGTGTGTGTGTGTGTGTGTGTGTGTGTGTGTGTGTGTGTGTGCGCGTGCATGCGCCTGTGTGCGAGCGTAAGTGCGTGTGCGTGCGTGTGTGTGCGTGTGCGTGCGTGCGTGCGTGCGTGCGTGCGTGCGTGCGTTTGTGTAAAAATAAGAAACTGTTTTGACATAGACTGCAGTTTTAAGGCTGGAAAGCCAATTTCCACCTCTAGGCAAATGGCATCTCTGATGCTGTGCCAATTTGACAAAAGACTGGAGCTATTACTGCATAATCATTTCCATTAAACAGGCCTGAATGGCATTACACATTAAAAGGTCCCATTACCTAGCGAGAAGATGACCTCGCCTCTCTGATAAAAAAACAATAAAAGTAATCTCCAACAAGACAAACTTTGCCATCTATGAAACTTTACCCCTTATGAAAGAAAGTTACAAAAATAAATGGATTATCTGCGCTACAACGCAAATACAATACCAGTACAAACGAAAAAAGAATAAGCTTTCATTTGTTGTACCAGAATGTTGCTTTTGAGCCCCGATGTAAAGCAAGTCTGTACTGTACTGAGGTAGAGCAGTTAATTATAAATGTATGTATGCGTATGTGTTGTTTGCAGGGTTGGGAGGATGGAAATTGAAAATGAAGTCAGTTACAGCTTATTAATTCCCTGTAAATAACAGTAATCACTAAGGTAATAAATACTACAATCGGGTTACTTTAAGTAACCTGTGGATTACAAATGATGTTATAGTGTTACTGATTATGTGTGCGTGTGTGTGCGTGTGTGCGCGTGCGTGCGAGGGTGTGTGTACGTACGAGGGGTCAGCAGAATCACTGAGGTGACGATCATTGATAAGATGCCGATGATGACCAGCAGGGCAATGGCAATTCCCTTCCAATTACGCTGAGTCGGGATACTGCCCACCAGATCCTGAAAACACACACAAACAAACGTTCATACACTTGATCAAACACATACATGAACGCTTACATGCATGCACACTTACGCGCAGTGGTGGTAGAAGTACTCTTTTACTTCTACAATGTAGAAATACTCAATAAAAGTGAGGAATTCAAAGTCTACTTGAGTAAAAGAATTAGCTTTTGTCCAATGCTAGCTTAGACTAACTTCCTGCTTGCCAAGGTTTGCCTTGGCAACAGCCTTGGCAAGCTGACGGTTGCTAAGCTAGCATTGGACAAAAGCTTTTAGGGGAGGGGCATAGCTACTGGCTAAATGGCGCGACCTCACCCTAAATGTCGCCCCTGAGGCGTCTTACTAGTATCCTACAGCTTAACAAAATTCTCTCTTTCTTTTCAACAAAACAAAAAACAGTACTTGTAATTGGTAGGTAGGATGGAATATTTGTTTGTTCTGAATTCATAACATTGTACAATATCTACAGTATGTACTGTACGTTCCAGAGCCTTGTATACAGAGAGAGTTGCGCCACCTCCATTCACTTCATGGGGCCAGGTCTTCTACATGCACACATCTATTGGCGAATAGTGGCATAGCGCAAACCGGAGGTTAGCAGAATGCATTGGAGTCTATGAGGGGAAAGTGACATTTCGAGTTACATGAACCATGTGACCAGCGCTGTTTCTGACCCCGCATTGGCAGAACTCTTTATACAAGGCTCTGGTACAGTACATTCTAGCAATAAAAGAATTGTTACTTTGTTCCCAAATTGGATACATTCAAACTCATTATGGATACTGTATAGACAGATGTTCTTGGTGCAGTGATAAAGAGATGATGGCCAGAGGATGGATCAATTCACCCTCAGAAAGGAGGTGGACAACTACCCAGCCATGTGTACAATAGCTTCTCGCCTAGCAGAGCTCAGCAGATGGTAGATGGCTAATCAGTGTGTCATTATTCGAAAAACATCAAGTGCACTGATCTGCATGACAAACAATACATTTCACCCATGGTGGTAAAATTGGAGCTTCCTTAGGCTTGCCCCGCTGACTTGAAGGCTATGGCTATATTAGTGATACAGCTTGAGCTTGAATCCCATTAAGGTTGCAGGCAGGGGGGCACACTTTCTCTGAAGACACAAAGGACTCTGATTACATACGGTACTGTTAAAGGTACTGTACAGTAAGTGACATTTCTTTGTTCACCTGAAAAGAGATCTGGGTGACACTTGTACCAGGGGAGTGACTTTATGACAGCAGCACCCGTCATAATTCCACTCCCCCTCTATCTAATTATTGGAGAGCATTAAACACTTTATATTCGTTATGTTTTCATCTTTAAGTCTCTGGATGATAACCTAAAAAGCACTAGTGTCTTGTTGTGGTGCGTGACAGGGTACGCAAGTCGCAAGCAAATATAAATCAGGCCTTTACGTGTAGTGGTGATGAGACCGGAAGTGTGGTAAAGGCCAAAGGTTATATATCATGAATTCAATCAGGAGCGGCATTCTGGTCTCATTAGCATTGCATAATCAGCCTCTGCTTCGTTCACAAACACACGCGCGCGCGCGCGCACACGCACGCACGCACGCACGCGCGCACGCACACACACACACACACACACACACACACACACACACACACACACACACACACACTCATTAGCTTGCAGTCCACGACAGTGTTGTGTGGGCTTTGGTCTGGCTGTGTAGATAGATAGAGACCATGTCTACACCTAATTGGGAACAAGACAATCAACTGCTCGCGATCACTACGAGACACAGGAGCTGTTCACCTTCCAGACTCACTATGAGTGACTCATTCCGTATTTGTGTGTATGAGTGTGTGTGTGTGTGTGTGTGTGTGTGTGTGTGTGTGTGTGTGTGTGTGTGTGTGTGTGTGTGTGTGTGTGTGTGTGCATTCGTGCATGTGTGGTGTGGTGTGGTGTGGTGTGGTGTGGTGTGGTGTGGTGTGGTGTGGTGGCTTTACAGAATAGGAAACTGTGGTGGCTGCAATTCCTCAATATCCTTAGAAAATATTTAATTTAAATTGCATGAGAATCAAAAGAACATTTATTTTACAAATGTGTGCTTCCGCCTAAAAACACGTGCACTCTCTGCATGCACACTCCGCTTGCACCCACTGTGCCCATTTGCTTGCCCTCTCAGCTAAGCAAATCAATACCACAGGCAGTGAGTGTACCTAGAAAAATAGCAACCACATCAATATGATGATTCATCGCTGCAGAGGTATCGTCTTCATATAAAAAAAGGAAGATAAGGATATGGAGTTGTATATGTGCAGGATATTAATCTCCTTCGGCACATCCTAATAGAATAGCCACACGCCACTGTCTCTCCATGTGACATCGGGAATATCTGCAGACCTCTGACCAGAAAGACAGACTTTGCGAGGTGGTATGACAGCTTTAGAGATAAACACCCTGTATCTGTACCTACCGTTCATTCTACAGGTCATTGCTCATTTTAAATCCACATCAAAGATGGCGAGCGTTTAGATAACAGACACATACGGTACAGTACTTGGGGGGAGGCATAGCTCAGGGGGAGAGAAACCGTCATAAAGCACAAAGGGTTCCCGAAGGGTTCCCAGTTCGAATCCGGGCTCCCCCTAAGTTAATGTCGAAGAGTCTTTGAGCAAGACTCTGAACGCCTAGTTGCTCCCTGTGAGCAGGTCAGTGCCTTGCATGGTTTCCTCCGCCATCTGTGTATGAATGTGTGTGTGAATGGGTGAATGTAATGCACAATCTATGTAAAGCACCTTGGATAAAAGCACTTTATAAATGCACCATTTGCAGCCAGTATCGTTTCCCAAAGACAGCACCGCCCCGCAGCAAGGGAAGTCTTTAATATTGCATGGGTAAGGATTGAAATGTTGCAGAGTCAAGTAGAAGTATCCAGTTCTGTTCCGCTTGAACTTGACTAAAGGATCACTGATCCATAGATGTGTGAGCTGGCACTGTGCCACATGATGTTGGCAAACCTCTCCACCTTACCACTTAGACTCCAGTCTTGAGTAAATATAGCCTCTGCTCCTCCCCTCACGTGTTCCATGTGCTTGGGTTCAAATTAAGCAGTGGGTTGGACTACAAGTCCTAGAAAGTATAATAACTTCAGAATCACCCTAGTTTCTGAATTTTAAATACATGTCCCATAGGCTCTGTGGGCTAATTCGGGCTGCAGAAATGTACGATGCTGTGGAGCACCATCAGCACCCCCCAGACACCCAGTTATTCAGAGATTTAGGGTGCATTCCACAAGAAATCTATGAATTATGTGGGGTGACTGTGGGAGAGTGTGTGTGCCTCAAGTTCACCTGAACTTTATTGTCACATCACAGACTTACAAGTGTAAAAAGGTTGTACAAGTAATTTTATAATGTTCCAGTTCCAATTTTGTCTGCTCACTTCTTCCAATTTCCCTTGTTAATCTCTGTCTCTAACTTAGACAACCCCTGTTACGGTATAAGCAACTATGGAGATTTGCCCTCCGAGATAGCACCACTTTCTAGTTTGTCATGAAACCTGTGAGATGAGTGAGTGAGTGAGTGAGTGAGTGAGTGAGTGAGTGAGTGAGTGAGTGAGTGAGTGAGTGAGGGCCAACAGAGCCATCAGAACAATATCCTGGCTAGGGATGCACCGATATCTTATCAGTATCGGCGGGTCCCGATATGACTTAATTGCGACCGTCAGGTCGCAGTTTAGTATGAAAACCTCCACCGGCCGTCCGTCCGTCCGTCCCTGAGTCCGTCCCTGAGTCACACGTGTGACGTGACACGTGTGACGTCAGAGTCCACAGCTGATATCACTCTGACATCACAGAGTCCACAGCTGATGATGTGGCGTGATGTCATACAATGTCATACAATACACAAACAAGCCCTATATAAAGGGGCAATTCTCACCAGGGAAGAGAGCATTCCTCGACTCAGACCTTATCGCCAGGATCAACTAAGCTTATAGCTTATCATCACATCCAAGATGTGATAAGATACTCAGCTAGTGGGGAATGCTCTCTTCCCTGCTGAGAATTGCCCCTTTATATAGGGCTTGTTTGTGTATTGTATGACATCACGCCACATCATCAGCTGTGGACTCTGTGATGTCATCGTATCTCCATATATGGCCATCTCCGTATATGGAGATATAAGTCGTCCATGCCCAAGTATGGGCTGGTGAGGTCAGACTTTGTGTGATGCGTAGGTTATCTCCATATATGGAGATTCAACATTCCAGGTGTAACTATGGCTGCCCGTATGACGTGAGAGGTGGAGGCTGTGATATAAGACCGGCATTATCTACCGACAGATTAGTAACAAGATGTCAAAATCGTTGAAGGTTGAATCTCCAGATATGGAGATAACCAACACATCCCTCCATATATGGAGATAACCGATGCAGTGGTGTCCGGTAAGAACTTAACCGAGATGCCTTGAATCGTCACACTCCATATATAGTGTTATCCATATTTCGTGTAGCCGCCCTGTACAGGAAGTGATGTCACAACTCGCTGACATCACCGTCAGGTCCACAGCGTGACCGTCAGGTCACGCTGTGACCTGACGGTCGCTTATCTCCCGATTCGGGAGTCTTACTGGTTAAGTCATATTGGGATATTGGATATTGGACACGACGTCACCGATCCAAGTCACAGATAAATAATAAACATTTTAGCACATACCTACAATTTTATCCAGAAAACCTTATTCGTCGCTCCTCCACTCTTGAGACGAGACACGTGTTTCCATTGCATTTGGAACATGATAAATATCAGTGAAGTATCGGGAAACATCCAAATGTATTATATATAAACCTGTATCGATGCATCCCTAATCCTGGCAGCTACCACTGCCATTTGCACTGCCCACTTCCTCCTCCTACTATCAGCTTAAGCTACGCGGTTCCTTTGCGATGACAATGTGCAGATTTACAGTACAGTATGCCCACACTGTCACCACACAAAAGTGAGTTGTGCTGTTTGTTGCCTATAAATATATGACCTGTAGAGTGGACTCTCAAAACATTATAATGTAACTGATAGCGATGCTGGTTGAAGCTAAGGCAAGGGTCACACTTCCTAAGGAAAAACTGTCACACGATATATTCTGTAAAATCTAAAAAATCTAAAAAATACTTTGAATGCCCAATTATAATCTTTTTGCTGCAACTACGCTAGTATAAGATGTAAGGTCAATCGCCATTAGATTATCAGGCAGGTGGGTTGGTCCAAACATTTCAAACACACTTATCATGAATTGAGTTTCATGATAAGTTTCATGATAAGTTTCACTGTTAAAGACTCCACATTCCTATTCCATCCTGGACAAACAATGCTTCATTTCCACCATAGATTAAAAAATAGCGGTATTTACTCCAGCCAAAACTGTCTTGAGCATCACTGAACCCCTGACTGCTCCTGATAAGCAGGCTGGTGCCTTGCATGGTTTCCTCTGCCATTGGTGTGTGAATGTTTGTTTGAATGGGTGAACATAATAAAGGTGCTATATAAATGCACCATTTATTAGAGGCAAAAATGTACATTCAAAAGGGACGAAATCTAACACTAGACGAGGCCCCACTACATATGAACCTGCCAACTTCTCCATTACACTTTATAAAAAGCTCGGTGCACACCTGAACTTAAGGTATTTCCAGAAGGTTAATGCATCCAAGTAAAGTTGACCTGATTACTGTAGCTCTTTAATTGGTGTGCTCTTTTTTCCATCTACACCAAATCTCTGCCAAAAATAGCTCTTTGGTGAATGTTCCCCCCAGAATAGGGGCATGGCTTCAAATGGAGAAAGTACTGTAGCTAAAGTATTTCACTGCTAAAGGGAATAAGGACCAATACACCAGTGTTGCCGAACCAGGGCAGGCCGCCTTAGGCATGTAGCATGAAGCCAATTTATTGTACGAGAAGTATAATATTAGTGTGTGTGCGAGCATGGATGAGTAAGATGTAAGAACTGGTGGCTCAAATGAAACAAGGTTGGGAATCACTGCCGTGCGTGCACCCCATTTTGACGAGGTTATATGATGCTGAATGTCTACATTAAGCCATCTCCTTGCGTTAGTCTATGTGAAGAGCATGCATGCATGCATGCATGTGCAGCATGTGCAGAAGCTGATAACAATAAAAGCTAAGCTCCATCAATAAATGAGCACTGGAGCCATTTTCACCCCCTGTTCTCTTCAGACACCACACCAATAACAAAGCCTGTGCATTTCCCTGTTGCTTCATGTCCGTCTGCTGACTTCTCTGGGTAGAAAGGCCCACAGGGGCTAAACAGCTAAATCTTTCAATCCATTTGTTGCTATTTTCAATCCATTTCCAGACAAAGAGGCAATAAGAATGAGTCATCCTTTAAGAACAATCCCCCTTGTCTTTATTCTCTCTTTCCTCTCCTTCTCTCGCTGTCTCCCTCTCTCTCTCTCTGTCTCCATATTCCTCTCTCTCTCCATCTTTCTCCCTCTCTCCTTCCCTCTCTCCTTCCTTCTCTCTCGCTGTATCCTTCTCTCTCTCTCTCTCTCTCTCTCTCTCTCTCTCTCTCTCTCTCTCTCTCTCTCGATCGACTCTCTCCCTCTCTATCTCTCTCTCTTTCTCCCTCCCACTTTCTCTTTGTCTAACCATCTCTCTGTCTCCCTGCTTGTTGGTAGAGTGTGAAATGGATCTCTCCGAGCACCTGGTTTCCAAGGGAACCAAGAGAGTCATTGGAGTCAGATGTGCAGTGGGGACATAGGAGGCGTGGGATGGGGGTGTGTGGGGTGGTGAAGGGTGGTGTGGGGTGGACTAACATTACTGCTGACAGCAGCATGGGGATGTTATGTCTTATAAGAACCGTCACACAGTGTACTCTTTATCCTAGTTGGTTTATTTTTAAACAGAAAAGTATGGAACAGATTAGTGCAGCTTCTCCTGTGCAATATTCCTCTGACCAATCAAAACGCACGAACCACCCTGACCTACAACTTAATCAGTTACCGTGTCATAGCAGTACCATTTTGTTTTGCCCTGTAAAGCACTATGAGCTGCATTTCTTGTCATGAAAGGGGCTATACAAATAAAGTGTATTATCATGCTGTTGCAATAATAACTTGTGTGCAATAATGCACATTTTACCTACTACACTACACTCCTCCCCTCAAATCAGTTCCTGCCCTTTATAGATTAAACCTCTGGGCCCTGACATTTATCTTAGGTCTACTAAGCTAAGCCCTTTCCTCACCATCATCTGGTCAACTATCGTTTAACACCTCTGGCTCCTAAAGTTGTGTTGAAATCCTCTGGTCGACATGGCCACCCAACATTGCCCTGAAAATAAACCAAATACTTTTACAAACTATTGCCTTCCATTTGATCCCCAGGAACCAATTTCTTCGCCTTACCCTCCCCCATACAGCTGGACCAAAACCTTCTGCTGCTGAGGCTGCACCCTCTGTCCTCACATAGTTTCTGAAAAGTTAGACTGCACCAGTGACAGCCTGGTGCTCAGCTGATGTCCCAGAAACAGTTCTGCAGGTACTTTACCCATCATGCTATAGGGAGAGGGGGCCTGCTTCTGTAAACAAACAGAACGTTCTGAATACAGTACTGCATGGTGATGTTTATAGTCCAGGAGAGAGGAAAAGATCTGCACATTAGATCTCTTTATCAGGGTATAATTTACTTCACAAAAACATATATACATATATATATATATATATATATATATATATATATATATATATAGGGAGCTTAGAGACGGTGTGCAGATCTTTTCCTCTTTCCAGTGTAGCCTGTGTGATCCAGCACCATGTTGAAATACTTTGGATGCATGTGCACCTCTTGGACTGTATTTGATGTCCAGAGTCCACACATCTTCAGATTCTGCTCTAGATACTCTGCAGCGCCTTTAGATACTGGGTGATACGGAGCTGAGAAAATTGCATTATTCTTTGGGAGGTCCTGAAATGTGTCACTGAAAATGGGGCCCATCATGTGAGCGTGTCGATATTGCGGCATAGCATCTGTTCGACGGTCCATTCTTTCGACGCGGGTGAATGTTAACCTGGTGAAAAGCTAACCTGCCGACAAGGGTGAATGTTAACCTCTATGCCTAAACCTAACCCAAACCCTAACCCTAACCTCAGTAACCGGGATACGGGTGAGTAGCTAACCTGCCAACGCTGTTTGTCGAAAGAATGACACATCAAAAGAGCGAGATTTCCCCATTTTGTGTAGACTACAACCTCCACAGTTTTCTCTGCCACTCTTATAGTCATTAACACCACTTCAAGCCACTTAAGACTAAGAGTAGCTGTCATCAATACCATAAACCTGTGTTTCCCTTTTTACACAAAATCGACATGCACTCTTTGCCATGGTCCCACTGCCAAAGGAGTAATGGAGCATTTGCTGCACATTCAACTGATGCACTTGACAATTGCTGACAAGGGCAGCAATTGTTTTGGGCAGGGGTAGGCAACCTTAGGTACGGGTGCCAACATTGGCACGGGGGAGAATGATCACTGGCACACTGGCAGAAGTGTGAGAGAGAGGATTCTTTATTTTAAAATCCAATATTGTTTTAAACGTGGTCAATTCAATTTAGTCACCTAATTTGCAGCAAATTACATGGGGAGGGAGTCGGGGAGACAGATGGGTTATTGCTAATGAGTCATGAGCGTTATAACAATGTCCTGACAATAAAAGTATGTCCACATTTTGATGGGGACATATTAAAATGTGTGTTGACATGGCACACCGACTATCTAGAAAATAAAAACATAAACATAGCACTTCATTTAATAAAGGTCTGCTGAACCCTGCTTTAAGGTGTAACCACCCTAGAACCCCACATGACACAAATGAGTTCCCACAGTTCAGTTTGACTCACCCGCTCACCGGGCTTTAAGGGCTGTCCATACTGTCTCCAACCACCTATCTAAATCTATTGGCGGAAAAAAATTACCTCTGGGAACTCAGATTGCCAACCACCAAACCTTTTTAATCTTTCCCATGTGCAGCTTTCCGAACTCATATTCAGGGTAATGCTTTTCAGTCATTTTGTAGTTGAACCGGACGGACGGTTCGGTGGTCGACAGTATATGGACAGCCCGTAGGCGTAGGGTAACATGTTGGGCCCTAACATGTAACTGCCATTTTGTATAAAGTGAAATTCTATACGCGAAGTATTTCACTTTATAATAAAATGGCATCACTATTTCTTTATACCGGTATATTCCTAGGTATTTTTCTGCCTTATTTTGATGATTGGCATGGAGTGACACGCAGTAAAGTGCCTGGTGGGGGCTCCTCACTGGCAGGTGAGTCAATAGGATACAACAGCAGTGACAATGACGACCCACAAATGTGTGTGGGGAGGAATCAATTGGCATAACGACTAAATTGGGAAGAAAAAGGGGTCAAATGCAACAACAACAACAACAAAAGGATTGCTGAAATAAATGTCTAAATCGTGAAGGGTAGATGATAGACTAACTCTGTGTCATCATTCGCGGCTTATAAATATATAATTGCATCTTTCTAATTATATATATTATAGTTAGTAAATAGTTATTTGACTGTTACTATAGTATATAATACACAATATGCAAACCAAACTATTGCATAACATAGCTATGAAAGTTTAAATAACATTGTGCAACTCATTACATAACACGTTGCTCCAAACACTAGCTTAATAGTGTGTGTCACCTTGTCATTAGCAGAAGAGAGGATGCCTGCAACACTCCAAATTAGATAACCGTTTCAAGGTCTCGACAATATCATGAGAAGAAGTCGTTATTTGCAGCTTGAGGAAGAGGTTGAAACGTGTCCGTTGCTCTGCCTGGGTGAGGTAAATAATGTGAAAAAGACACTTATTGAGTGATGGCTGTCTTCTTCTTACCGTGTCATTAACAGCCTATGCTGTAGCAATAATAACTTTATATAATGTGTGCATTTGACTAAATACATCACAGGGTACGGTACTCTAACTGGGGCAGGGACCTCACAGACCAGGCTCAACACTCATTAAATAGGACGTCCAAAAGGGAGACATTCGAAGAAAAGGGAAACTTTAGCCGGAGAGCTGGGTTGACGTGTTGTTTACTGGCCCAGAGATTTCAGACATTGAACGTGCAATCTATAAGGTTGTGTCTGTGTAGGGTCAAACATAAGGGGGATGCAGAGCACTCTGGACACAGAAGTAAACTTTTCCCTTGGAAGGCCATCAATAAATCATGGGCATTAACGAGTGAGATTAAGAATTCATGCCAGATGGGTATTGGATCAGGATTGCAGGGCACCTTTCTGTCTCTTTGTTTTCAGTTTCCCTTTTGTTCATGCTGGAAATGTTATGCAGCTAGCCAGTGTTGAAATCGATTGAGGCCTGAGTGTAGACAATTAGCCCATGTGTCAAGAGGCTAGTGGAGGCAAAATGGTCTTTAAATAAGACACTTCTAGATGATGATGATGATAGAACAGCCCTGAAATGGAACACAGTGCAAAAGGGAACAGAAAAAGATCAGCTCAAATCAAAGCTGTGAGCTGTATCTAGCCTGACGAGACAGAAAGAGCAGCTCACACAATTCAAATAACTGTTGACTATGTCAGGCTAATAGTGTCACTCGCAATCGAACAACCACAACGTCATGAAACCCTCCCACACAGCTCCCAACTGATTTTTGAGCAACTCTAAAAAGCCTAGTAAAATAGGGTTTCAAAGTGTCTCCCTCTTTAACCAAATTTACAGTAAAGGAAAATTCTAAAGCTGTTATACTGTAGAGAGACATTAGTGAGTTAGTGAGAGGAGAACAAGTGCATTTTGTTGTTTGTCCATCGCTACACGCCAAAACTCCTTTAAATGATTCAGAGCACTGCCTTTTATTCCATCGTATGATTTTACTTTGGAATCAATTATTCAATATCTGTTGTATCTCCTGCCAGTGGGCAGATACCTACAGAATATTCTGCTCTGCTATTGGGGGTCAGTGTGTTCCATTCCATACAATAAGCTTTGATACAACATACTGTATCATCAAAGTAAGCTTTGCTTCACACAACAGAAGTCAGAGCAGTGCTCTTAAACAGACACTTTTCCAATTCTCAACCTAAATCCCATTGTTCTTACAGTATGTGAGAAAATCAATAGTAGAACACATAGACCTATGCCCTATGTCTTCTGTGTATGCACATCTCTCTCTCTCTCTCTCTCTCTCTCTCTCTCTCTCTCTCTCTCTCTCTCTCTCTCTATGACAGCTTTGGAATGTTCTTTCAGTGATGTTACTAGGTTTTCAATGTAATTTTACAATGTTTTCGAGCGCTGTGAGCTTGTAGATCGGCTATTTTCAAAATGTTTGCCTATTTCTTATATTTATTTTACAATTTGGCTAATGTTTGAACTTAGAACTACTAAAAATTCGGGCGCGCAAAATGGCGTCGGACGTCGGTGGAATCAAAACATTGACGTTTCTATCGCCTGTTTAAGACTTTCTACGTGGATTTTATTTGTGTTAACGTAGGGTAAAGTAGGATGGTTTCACCCATGAACAATGGTGGTGTCTGTGGAATTTTAAAATGTTTTTCTTTTACCGCGACCCGGTAAATTATTTTAACATGGACTCCAATGGAGGCGCATCCCGGGACCCCAGGACCATGACATGAATGAGTCCCTGGGCGACTTGAATGAGTTTTTGATGCGGGATGCGCACGTAATGACATCACTGTTCTTTCACTGTAAATATGGTTAAAGTAGAGTTAGAGGGAGAGACTTTTAGTAAAAATATTAAATAATTGGAATAGACATATGAATTAAATCATTGTGCAATTGGCAAAGTGAGTGTATTTCCTTTTTGTGCCAGATTATTCAGATTATGTGAGTGTGAAAGACAGATTAGAGATTGCAAATTCCAACGTACAACTGTTTGGATTGCATATTACAAGTGCTCAAATCAAATCTATTTGTTCACAAATGATGCAACATATACTGTATCTCCAAACTTTTACATACAGCTAAACAAAACCATTTAGCCCTAGTCATATACACATTCACACAAACATACAGTAAACTGAAACACAGATATTAATTTACAGAATACCTCACGTAGACATAGTCTAAACATGTACTGTACTTGATATATTTGACACTGTTGTAATTGTCATCTTGATTATCAAGTCAAAGGAAATGTATTAAAGCAAGCAGTTAAAAAGAAAACCAGACCCAGTCTGTCAAGGCAGAAGTGGTATTAATGCATTTTTCATCTGCAATCACATCCATGAATTTCCACTTGAAATGTCATCTCAAGAGAGGAAACCTCTGTGAAATGAGATAGCATTGGCTGCTTGCTAGAGTGACTGCAATTAGCAGAAGGGCCTTTTGAATATAATTGAAACTTTATCGATTTCATGGTGACCTTTCCAAAAGCTAATTGTTTGAGGGACCACGCAAAACAGATGGAGAGGAAATGGAGCACCATTTCTACCTAATATCAAATTATTTGGTGTATACATTCATTGTAAGATCATTAGCGAGGAAGCTATAAGTTAAAGAGTGCCATAAAAACATCAAATGTGGAATATGAGACATACGGATGGGCGGTTGGACAGAGAAATTTACAGGCAGGCTGTCAGACCATTGCAAGACTGTTGCAGAATACGAGAGTCAGTGATTGGAAATACATTTATACATTAATAATAGCATGTCATTGTTAACACAAAAAAAGACAAGGCCGAGAAAAACAAACTCCACAGCATGGAAATTATGACTTCAGAGAGCTTACAGCTTACCTCTGGACTAAACTACAGGAGCACATTGTTGTTGTTGTTTTCAATCATACAATTTACAATTTAGGCATTTGGCAGACGCTCTTAATCCAGAGCGATTTACAATAAGCAAGGACAGCACAAGATAATAGTAATCTAGGATCGTAGGCAAACCAATAACCTATCCTCAGTCTAACAGTAGAATAACCCAAAAATAAATAATCTGTACACTGAAACTAAACACACTTTTTTAGCCTTTGCATAAGCCTGCAAGGTCGTCGAGGCTGTAGGGCAAGTGCTACATCAAGTGCTTACGGGCTATAGAGTCTGAAGAGGTTAGTCTTCAGATTACGGTGGAAGATTGGGAGTAAGTCTGCAGTTATAATTGCAATGGGGAGTTCATTCCACAGTTTGGGAGCCAGAAGAGAGAAGAGTCTGGGACATGTGAAGCGTTGTCCCGGATGTTTTAGCGAAGGTTCTAAAACATCCGGGACAACGCTCCACACATCCCAGAGTCCTCTGAGGAACAATAGACCTACACTGCCTTGTACTACAAGGCACTGATACTGCCCCTAATAGGATCCTAAAATTATAGTGCATCATTTGGGGAGGATCGATTCATTTTTGTTTATAAGTTTCCCAATTGACACCAAAGTTCCATTTGTAGCATTCTTGTGTAGATTTCGTCTACAGTACACAAGAATGCTACAAAATGCATTTGGGTCCCCATCCGGAATCAATGGGGGTACATTAATCAAATTATTGTCTTAGGAATGTGTCAAAAAACGTCATTTGGGGGGTGAACTACTCCTTTAAGGCAGAGAGCTATACGTGAGTGCGTGTCTACATGGCAGTGGATCGGTTTTCAGTACTTTCTCTCAGTCTCTTATACGTCTACATATACTTTCATAAAAATGTGTCCATTTTAAAGCATTTTGACAGAACAGCGTGACAATGACAACAGTGGGGTTCTAAAAATAAATCTACCAAATGTTGATCACATGCAATTATTGGCACATCTCTGCCCGCCAGCTATCACTGAATTATGGAATTACCTTTCTTGTGATTTTGCAGAATGTTTGGGATCCCCTTTCGAGAGGTTAGAGAGGGTATTGTTACTTGCTGTCAGAATATCGTATTTCTAGAAAGGACATACCAACTGAACAACCTGATCAAATTATTCGTATCAAGGGCTCTGGGGTTAGCCAACATCACCATAGAAACTAGGATAAAAAGACTGGAAGAGTGTGTTTCGTAAACCAGGCTCAGACCAATGAAAGGAAAGTAAAATCTATTTGCACTTTTTTTTTCACAGGTGAGGAAAAAGCCAAATCTTTTTATCTTTTTATTTACAAATGTGAAGTCACAGCATGCCTTTATTTACTTGCAGTGTTGAGTGTTGTGCCTCACTATCTATAGGCCTATATACTGTATTGTAGGCTACCCGATTTTAACACACTTTATTCTCAGCTTTCAAAAATGTGGTCCTATTATCAGGATGGAAATTGATATTTATGGGAAATAACCAACCTTGTGGTCGGTTCCATGAATAACTGAAACTTAATGAGACATACAGTAGGGACATAGACCAACTAAGGCTACTAACTGAAGTAAAAAATGTCATTCCAATTTCTGTCTTTTATTTTTCATTATTCTATTTTGAATAGAAATTGATGCTCACATTAATGCATGTAATAAGAGAGCTCTTGCCTCTGATTATCAAGAGGAGGATTACAAAAGGTAGAACAGAGAGCTCTGTCTACTAATATATCTGGTGACTTCTGACACAACTCGATAGGGACGTCGTAATAATCAGAGGTCGGAATTGTGAGCAGACCCCATACCAAACACTTTAGAAAGGTCCTTCACATTGGGACAGTATCAGGATTGGTTTTCAAAGCAGTAGGCGTAGTGCCGTCCATTCCAAGCCCATTTACATACAATATCAGGAGATCACTGATATTGTGGCTACATGAGCTTTGCTGCATTGAGTAGGATCCACACACCTACTGTACTTATCAATTGTGCATTGTCCCCCCAAAGTCGACAACTAATCAAGGTTAAATTATTTATTTGACATAATATCAACTCCAATCTCGCTTTCTATGCTCCAGTGTCTTTGTGCTTCCTGCTATAAATGTATGAATATACCGGTATGACACACAGAAATAAACAGAGTTTACATTTAAAATATTCAAAGGACTGAATTCAAGATCAAAGAACCTGCAGCCTGCAGCATCTCCAGCAACAGGACAGATAAAGCCTCTAACTTATACATTATGACTGTCACTCCCTGAAGGATAACGTGTTTGCAAGAAGTCTTATCCAAGCGTGTCATGTCATCACCTTCAAACATTGCTTTATTTTTCTCAGACAAACATCATTTTATGTGCAGAAGCTATCATCCCAGCAAGAGATCAACATTTTCTTGATTCTCAGTTGTTGAGCAGGCACTATAGGTGCAACATTAAAGATGCACTCTGGGTCAGGGTACTAAAGTATCGTTAGATTTTCAATAGGAATTCAATTATAAAAAATCATTTTTCTCTCAATTTTCTAATTTTCTAGCTCCCCATAAAATTTTTTAAATGTGTGATTCATATTTGTCATTATTTGATTTGGAACCGACAAAGGAAAAACATCTTTAAAAAAGGTATTTTTCATTTTTTTTACCACATTACGAATATCAAAAAATGGACCAATTTTTCCAATTTTCTAGCTTGCAAAAAAATCAGGAAAATGCTTAAATTTTTTAAATGTGTGATTCGTCTTTGTCATTATTTGATTTGGAACCGACAAAGGAAAAACATCTTGAAAAAGGTATTTCTTAATTTCTTACCCCATTACAACAATCAAAAAATGGGCCCATTTTTCCAATTTTCTAGCCCACAAAAAAATCTGGAAAATGCTTAAAATTTGCTCAATTTTTTGAATGTGTGATTCATATTTTGGCATTATTTCATTTGGAACCGACAAACAAAAAATAGGCCCATTATTCAATTTTCAAGTCCAGGAAAGAAATCGTCATCATGAATGTCACGTGACCACGTGTCAAGTCACATGGTACACAACTTCAAAATAAAAGCTGTAGGCTAGTCTAACATCCAAGTAATAGGATCAACATGCAGGCAGGCAGGGGGTCCATGAGGGGTTTACAAGGGGGTCCATGGCTGGTTCCCAAAGTGTGGTTTGCGGACCCCCAGGGTTTCTATGGCTGGTTCACAACAGCCTGGTACACGTACAGCCATGGCTGGTTCCCAAAGTGTGGTTCGGGGACCTCTTGAGGTCCATGACGGATTTCCAAGGGGGTCCATGGCTGGTTAGCAATAAATGTGGTTCGGGGACCTCTGGGGGTCCCTGAGGAGTTTCCAAAGGGTCCATGGCTGGTTAGCAATAAGTGTAATTGCGACCGTAGGTCGCTACTTACTATCACAGCCTGCACAAACTGTCCGTCTGTCTGTCTGTCTGTCCCTCTGTCTGTCACACCTCACACGTCACACTATTGCCCTGCTCATATCTCCGCAACCGTTGGCCCGATCCATGCCAAATTTTGCACACACGCTCCTTGCCTGCCAAACTACAACCTCCAAGGACCCCCGGACCTCCAGGGACCCCCAGGTCCCTGGGGGACCCCCAGATGTAAAAAATGACCAAATATGCAAAAATGACCAAATGACCACCCCAACGGGGCTGCTCATGGGGAATTCCCGGGGACCACCGACTCCTGCTGCTCCAGAACGGATGCCAAAGTGGTGGCGCCCCCAGTGGAGGACCCCCTCCACTGCAGCTCACATAAAATGCCGTAACTCGGGCTAGGAGCGTCCGGGAGAGCCGGGGCCGGTACCTATTCGTCCCCAAGGCAACGCGGAGACCCCACCCCTCATTTCTCACATGGCCCTCTTCTAGCGCCACCATGAGGCCGATTCTTGCAAAACACATTTTTGGACACTGCTCCTACAGATTTTACCCTAAAATCACGCACATCGGTACACAGTATGTCTACACATTGCCCACACAACTAGGAACCAATGGCAGTTACAGCCCTCTTTGTGTATACATGTGACCTACGGTCGCTTATCTCCCGATTAGGGAGTCTTACTGGTAGTGTAATAGGTGAAATAGTGTAATAGTGCATTACTTGTAATATTGAAATAGCATAAATGTTATTGCGACCGTTAGGTCGCAGTTACTATCAAAACCTCGACCAGCTGTGAGTCCGTCCGTCCGTCCGTCCGTCCGTCCGTCCGTCCGTCCGTCCGTCAGTCAGTCAGTCTGTCTGTCTGTCTGTCACACGTCACACTTTTGCCCTGCTCATATCTCCGCAACCGTTGCCCAGATCCATGCCAAATTTTGCACACATACTCCTTGCCTGCCAAACCACAACCTCCACCCATCAATTCACACATGACCCTCTTCTAGCGCCACCATGAGGCCGATTCTTGCAAAACAAATTTTTGGACACAGCTCCTAAATTTTTTGTCCTAAAATCACGCAAATCGGTACACAGTATGTCTACACTCATGTCATCAACATGGATCTGTCCCATATAGCGCCACCTTCAGGCCGATTTTTGAAAACACATTTTTGGACACTGCCCTAAAATCACCCTATTAGGGAGTCTTACTGGTAGTGTAATAGCGCAATAAGGGTAATAGTGTAATATTGTAATAAGTGTAATAATATAATAGTGTAATTGCGACCGTCAGGTCGCAGTTACTATCAAAACCTCCACCAGCTGTCAGTCTGTCAGTCAGTCTGTCAGTCAGACTTTCAGTCACACTTTTTCCCTTCTCATAGTGATTTTGGCTGCCAAACCACTACCCCCATTTCTCCCTCTTCTAGCGCCACCATGAGGCCGCTTCTTGCAAAACACATTTTTGGACACTGCTCCTACAAATTTTGCCCTAAAATCACGCAAAGCGGTACACAGTATGTCTACACTGTCCAAGATAGCGCCACCATCAGGGCGATTTTTCAAACACATTTTTGGACTCTGCTTTTACAGATTTTGCCGTAAAATCACGCAAAGCGTGATTTTAGGATGCCCTGATGGTGGCGCTATCTCGGACAGATCCATGCTGATGACATGAGTGTAGACATAATGTGTACCGCTTTACGTGATTTTAGGGCAGAATTTGTAGGAGCAGTGTCCAAAAAATGATGTGTTTTGCAAGAAGCGGCCTCATGGTGGCGCTAGAAGAGGGAGAAATGGGGTAGTGGTTTGGCAGCCAAAACCACTATGAGAAGGGCAAAAGTGTGACTGAAAGTCTGACTGACAGACTGACTGACAGACTGACAGCTGGTGGAGGTTTTGATAAGAATGCACTATTACACTATTTCACCTATTACACTACCAGTAAGACTCCCTAATCGGGAGATAAGCGACCGTTGGTCGCTTATCTCCACAAAAAGGCCAAAAGTTTGTTTTACCAAAATCGTCCTGATGGTGGCGCTGGATGGGACAGATGCGTTTTGATTACATGACTGTAGAGATACTGTGCGATTTGTGTGATTTTAGGGCAAAATCTGTAGGAGCAGTGTCCAAAAATGTGTTTAAAAAAATCGGCCTGAAGGTGGCGCTAAATGGGACAGATCCATGTTGATGAGATGAGTGTAGACATACTGTGTACCGATTTGCGTGATTTTAGGGCAAAATATGTAGGAGCAGTGTCTCTGTGTAGCGATTTGCGTGATTTTAGGGCAAAATCTGTAGGAGCAGTGTCCAAAAATGTGTTTTAAAAAATCGGCCTGAAGGTGGCGCTATATGGGACAGATCCATGTTGATGAGATGAGTGTAGACATACTGTGTAGCGATTTGCGTGATTTTAGGGCAAAGATTGTAGGAGCAGTGTCCAAAAATGTGTTTTAAAAAATCGGCCTGAAGGTGGCGCTATATGGGACAGATCCAAGTTGATGACATGAGTGTAGACATACTGTGTACCGATTTGTGTGATTTTAGGGCAAAAATTTTAGGAGCAGTGTCCAAAAATGTGTTTTGCAGAATCGGCCTCATGGTGGCGCTAGAAGAGGGCCATATGAGAAATGAGAGGTGGGGTCTCCGCGCTGCCGAGGCGGACGAATAGGTACCGGCCCCGGCTCTCCTGGTCGCTCCTAGCCCGAGTTAAGGCATTTTATGTGAGCTGCAGTGGAGGGGGTCCTCCACTGGGGGCGCCACCACTTTTGCATCCGTTCTGGAGCACCAGGAGTCGGTGGTCCCCGGGAATTCCCCGTGAGCAGCCCCGTTGGGGTGGTCTTTTTTGCACATTTGGTCATTTTTTACACCTGGGGGTCCCCCAGGGACCTGGGGGTCCCTGGAGCTCCGGGGGTCCTTCGAGGTTGTAGTTTGGCAGGCAAGGAGTTTGTATGGAAATTTTGGCATGGATCGGGGCAACGGTGGCGGAGATATGAGTAGGGGGAAAGTGTGACGTGTGACGAGTGACGTGACGGAGGGAAGGACAGGCTGACGGCTGGTGGAGGTTTGGATAGTAGAGAGTGTAAAAGTAACTGCGACCTACTACGGTCGCAATTAAACACACTTATTGCTAACCAGCCATGGACCCCCTTGGAAACCCCTCAGGGACCCCCAGAGGTCCCCGAACCACACTTTGAGAACCAGCCATGGACCCCCTTGGAAATCCGTCATGGACCTCCAGAGGTCCCCGAACCACACTTTGGGAACCAGCCATGGCTGTACGTGTACCAGGCTGTTGTGAACCAGCCATAGAAACCCTGGGGGTCCCCAAACCACACTTTGGGAACCAGCCATGGACCCCCTTGTAAACCCCTCATGGACCCCCTGCCTGCCTGCATGTTGATCCTATTACTTGTTGGATGTTAGACTAGCCTACAGCTTTTATTTTGAAGTTGTGTACCATGTGACTTGACACGTGGTCACGTGACATTCATGATGACGATTTCTTTCCTGGACTTGAAAATTGAATAATGGGCCTATTTTTTGTTTGTCGGTTCCAAATGAAATAATGCCAAAATATGAATCACACATTCAAAAAATTGAGCAAATTTTAAGCATTTTCCTGACTTTTTTGTGGACTAGAAAATTGGAAAAATGGGCCCATTTTTTGATTGTTGTAATGGGGTAAGAAATTAAGAAATACCTTTTTCAAGATGTTTTTCCTTTGTCGGTTCCAAATCAAATAATGACAAAGACGAATCACACATTTAAAAAATTTAAGCATTTTCCTGATTTTTTTGCAAGCTAGAAAATTTGAAAAATTGATCCATTTTTTGATATTCGTAATGTGGTAAAAAAAAGAAAAATACCTTTTTTAAAGATGTTTTTCCTTTGTCGGTTCCAAATCAAATAATGACAAATATGAATCACACATTTAAAAAATTGAAGCATTTTCCTGATTTTTTTGCAAGCTAGAAAATTGGAAAAATGAACCAATATTTGATTTTATGGGGAGCTAGAAAATTAGAAAATTGAGAGAAAAATGATTTTTTAAAATTGAATTCCTATTGAAAATCTAACGATACTTTAGTACCCTGACCACTCTGGACATGCCTTGCGTGGCTTATTGCTTTTCTAAACCGGTTACAATATGGCAACATGAAAAATCATAGACATTTACCAATTAAAACTGTTCTATATGACACTAATAATTCACTACAAGGTCTCCAAGAAAGTAATTCCCAGCTACAATAAAGTAGTTCCCAGCTTTTTTGCCAACAACACAGGTGCAGATAATTGGTGCACTGTGGAACACTGTGGAAAGAAAGAAACCTGGGTTTGATATAAATTGAACAAGGTGTGGGTTATATAGTCTCATATACCACAGCAATTAAAGGGAAACCAGACAATCAGAATCAAGGAATGGAACTAGCCTTTTTAGAAAAGCCAACAAACTACTTCAAAATTGCAATTTGTCTCACAACCAATAATTGTATTGAAAGCAACATGATTTTTCTGGACAGTGCAGCTCATTTTGATCAAATATAAACTAGTTTGGAAACAAAGAGCATGGGTCAACTCAACACAGCCCAAACACACTCGCGCGTGCGCACGCACGCACGCACACGCACACGCACACGCATGCACGCACACACACACACACACACACACACACACACACACACACACACACACACACACACACACAGGTAGCCAATGTCGCCAGCTTGGGTAGGCCTACATAAAGAGTTCATCAATCAATCAATTATTAAAGCTTAAGTTCAGAAGTTGTCATGTCTACAGTATTGAGTTCGTTTCTGCTGTCACTCAAAGTCAAATAGTCTAGGCTAATGGGCTAGTCTCAACTCTAAAGTGGCAAAAAAAAGAAGTGGTAGGCGTAGGCCTATGTTTTGCTTTAAATATTTCGGTAAAACTTGACCAGACGTCTATGCTACTGAATTCTTTGTAGGCTATTTGTTTCGGAATCAGATGATGACATTTTGACATCTTGTCCATCACTTCTTTTCACAGCAAAGGCTACATCCTATGGTTCTTATAAACCGTATTGAGTCCTACCTGCTCTTGCTGTGCCACTTTGTCCGGACCGTTTTGCTCGTTTGTCATGGTAAATATTAGCGGCGAGAGAGAGAGAGAGAGAGAGAGAGAGAGAGAGAGAGAGAGAGAGAGAGAGAAGCACTGGTGACCGCTGACAGTGTAGAATGAATGCCACTAAACTACCCGGCGTCGCGGATCAAGAATGAGAGAGAGAGAGAGAGAGAGAGAGAGAGAGAGAGAGAGAGAGAGAGAGAGAGAGAGAGAGAGAGAGAGAGAGAGAGAGAGAGGCAGATAAGAGGGAGGCGGGAGAGGAGGGGGTCTCTCTAAACGAACACGTGTGCCAGCAGCATCCCCATTAGCCTACCGTCCGCATCTGGATATTCAATGCGATGCAACGCATTGTGAGCTTGTAGAACGGCTATTTTCAAAAGGTTTTTATAGGCTACATTTTTAACTTGAGAAATGGAACATTCTGCACAAGTCTGAGTAGTAGCCTTTTACTTTTGGTAGGCTACTTTAAGTATTGTAAGCATAGGCGACTCTAGCCTCTTCCAGCAAGGGGTGCACGACCTCATGCACGCGCGCAAAAAATTGCGGATATTAGCGGTTTTGTAATGTTGTTTTAGCGGATTTCTGCAGTTAATTTTGTACCCAATGCATTTTTTCAAGTTAAAATCGGTTCGGTTCTACACGGCGGCAGAACCATTTTGGGCTTAATATAATAGGGTTTATAAAAGCATGATCTGACTGTCTTAGTCTTACCTTGGGCTGGTCAGGAGGAAATGGTTCAGTCACGCACAGTGAGACAAGAGTCCTGGCTGATAGAGCCTGAGGTCTGTGTTTTGTAGAGGAAAGTCAGGTACAAAATGATCCTCTCCATGTGATGTTTCAGGGCAAGCAGCTATATTATAATATCTACCGGTAGTCACGTCCATAGTAGTGAAGAGCTCGAACTCCATGCTTTATTTTTAACAGATGTTGTTTTCAATTTCAATACTGGCGCGTGGATATGACATCACATCAGGAGGGGAGGGGGGGCTGCCTGGAGCTGCCAGCCTCTATCACTACCACTAGGGGGTGTTGTTGTATTCGGTCTGAGTGGATGTAAAGTTACATTACAAAAAAAAAAAATCAAAATGGCCGCCTGGCGGCCAGGGGTTGCACGTGCACCCTAGGACACCCCTTAAAATCGCCTATGATTGTAAGTACTTTAAGTATTTAAGTTTGATAAAAATGCTTTAATTATTTTGCTCAAGTAGGCCTACATTTTTAATACGAGACTTGTAGGCTACTTAATGAAGTATTTCGGCCTATTGATAGCCTAATTTTACTCAAGTAAAACATTTGTAGGAGACTTTTTCCACCACTGTGTGCTTTGCTGTGGGTGGTCCCAACCCCAGACTGGCTCACTTGTTCATTCTGCTGCTGACAAACCTCATGGGTTTCCTAGTTGTCTCCGCCAGGCCGAAAGGCATGGGGAGACTATGTGTTTGCACCCTGTCCATCCGGTGTCCGTGCTAATCTCTGGCACTGTTAGCAAGATGGCAGCGAAACGATACATGCACACTCCCTGGGTGCCAGAGCAGAACCTCTGCCCCCTTTTTCCACATGGGCGCCACCAGGAGGCGCATTTTTGGACAGTAGCCTACTCCTATTATATAGTGGAGACCTGTGCTCAGAAGTGCACTGCTTCTAGTTGAAACCAGGGGCATAGTTCCGTCGATTTAAAACAAATCCAATACGGAACTAAAACTTCCTATGTTTGGCCGCTAGTTGCGCTGTTTTCCCCCCGCGAGGTACCAAAAAGAATTTGTCTACATTGGACCCCATTCGTTTTCCCGGTTGATTTTCTTTCTTTTCAAATCTTTTTTATTAAAGCACAGTATCACATTGAGGCAGGTACATACATAAACAGTGATGACACCTCAAGTCCCATTCCCATCACTATAATCATTGGTACAAAATAGTACAAGATCTGAGGCCATCACGGTACGTATAGGTTCAGTATATAAATAATAAAAACCCTGCCAATAAAGGATAATAAAAGAAAACATTTTCTCCCTTTCATATTCCCAATTTAGTGTTAAGCCAATTCCCCCATTCCCATGTCCCGGTTGATTTTCTAACCTTAATAAACGTTGTCATAAATACTTTATGGTTCCTGTCGCTAGTGAAAAACTCCCTTTCAATCACCGTGATATGCGTTTTGTGCAAATATGGTCCCATTTATGTTAAAATTGATGATAAATTTGCGGGGGGAGTGGCCAACTAAACTGATACCAGCCGACTGTGTTCTTCTTCGTGTGCTTTATTTCGGGAGGCTCAACACCACATTCTCCCATGTATCACTGCGGTTCCACGTGACCGTTGGCAACCAATAGCATTCCTTATGATTCCCGGGGTACCATTCAAACAATGATGGCGACTCCCATACAAGGGACCAAAAAACATCATTTTCGCAGCATAGAAACCAATGGCTTCGCTTCGTCCATTTTTTTTTTACAGTCTATGGTTGAAACTAAACCGTCCATAACCATAACGTTTTTAACAACGTTTAAACAAAGGCGGTGTTAAGCCCCTATCATAGTAGGCACCGCAGTGATAAGCTATCCACCGCGGTGTAGTCTTTTTAAGTCATAAAACTACAACATTACGTCATTACTCGTGGTGAAGAGCTATCCACCGCGAACCCCGACACATCTCTCTGTTTTACTATCAGACAGATCGGCCCATCACCCCGTGCACTGATTAGTCGATCTAGACCAGTCAGTCACAGTGATAGGACGTCACCGTGACTGACTATGATGGCCTCCACTTGTTTTCTCACTTAAGTGGATAGCTTATCACTTAAAATTTGCGGTGAATAGCTTTTCACCCTGGACTCTGATAAAGGCTTTAGAGATTATCTCTGACCCTGCTTATGGCGGAGCTCCCAATTTGACTCCCTTGCGTTTTATACTGAAAGATTAAAGACCCGTGCAGATTGTGCGCGGGGCCGCTGTCATTCACGGCTGCCCCGCGACCCACGTGTCTTCTTTCACGCGAAGAAGAAAAAATACAAGCGTGAGTATCCATGAGTCAGTTATAGTCCACAGAACATAGAGCGCAGGAAGAATGACGTAGCCAGTTCAAGGGGGGAGATCTCAGAGGTTGGCGGCGCGCCCCAGGTGGGCGGAGTCTTATATTCCGCCCCCCCTACTCAGAATATATCAAGGGTACTAACCTGTTCAGTGTTCAGTTCGAAAAATCAGCGCCCCACCTCCTTCCCCAACTTCCACCTCAGGATTAGGCTATCCCTTGCGGGGGGTCTCGGATCATGTGACCGCGGAGAGCTTCAGTCACGATAATAGCTTAATCATTTATCGTGGACGCGGCACTATGATCCGAGGGCCGAATCCATGGCCATCTTAATGTTCCGCATGTAGTCTAGTTTATGCTGTATTCATGCTGCTGTATTCATGCTGCTGCTTAGGCTATAGGATGCTCATTATACTGCTTATCTATATTGCTTATGTCTATGCTGCTTGTCATTATTGTATGCTTCCATTCTTGTCAATAAAGCCCATTCAACCTTAATGATTTTGCCCCTTGAAATGGCGTTGTTTTGACCAAAGAGCGATGTGGGGAAACAAACAGAGAAAAGGCCATTTTACAGAGCCCAGATGAATGGATGTGAATGAGGAAATGGAGCAGCGGCTTTCGCTTTGCATCATGGGATATGGCGTTTTTTTCGCTCACCATTGGCATATAATATAATAATAGGCATAGCCTAACTGATGATGTGTTCTTGTGAGAACACAGCAGAACATGTCAGATTTGGCGAGGTACAATATTTGTTCCCCTGTTGTGTAGGCCTACTATATTTTCGTCCATGCCTTACCCCCTGTCCCTAAACGTCTTTGCCTTTTTTTTATCATTTTGAAAAATATTTTAAAATACTTCAAATAGCTGATCTACATCGACACGTTGTGAGCTTGTAGATCATCTTTGAAATATTTAAAAATGTTTTTCAATATAGTGAAAATAGACAAAGAAGTTTAGGGATAAGGGGTAAGGCCTGGACAAAAATAGGGCCTCTAGCCTAAACCTGGTCTAAACACAAAATGTGAGTAGTGTAGTAGTTCTTGCATCGTGTTTTTGTTATTTTTGCACAATGCAAAAGAGAGCTCAAGGTTTGTCCTTCAACCTGGAACTATATTTAGCAGTTCCAGTCTCCTTCTCACTGTTCAGCTGAGATGTGAGCAGGGGCGTCACACCAAATTCTGGGCCCTGGGTACAAGGATTCACTGCGGGCCCCCCATGAATGTTAACTATTGAAAAATAGCAGATATACAAGCTCACAGCGCGGCACCGAGTGCCGCGCTGCGAGCTTGTATATCTGCTATTTTTGAAAAATCGTGTAAATGTGTGCAAGAAACCTATGTCAAGGACCCAAGATGATATGTATTTGGCCACGGACCCCGATCTCAAAATATTTAGTTCCAGTGACCACCCAGAAGCAGAATTTGAGTTAGAAATGTTCGCTTAAAAAATACATATATTCAAAGATTTTCACACATTTTCACAACTTTTCAAAAATAGCAGATCTACAAGCTCGCAGCGCGGCACTCGGTGCCGCGCTGTGAGCTTGTATATCTGCTATTTTTCAATAGATAAAGTTACTAGGGCCCCTCCACCTTGGGCCCCAGTAACTCAGTCCCACTTTCCTACCCCTTGTGACGCCCCTGACCCTTCTCACTGTTCAGCTGAGATGTGAGCAGCTGATATTACAAAGCTCATGTCACTTCAACTCTGTCACTGTGGAGTGCGGACACCCCTATCATCATTACTGGCGTTACATTACATAGGGAATGGAAGCAAGAATCAATGTAGGACTCAAATAAACAGTTTTGGTTTAGATTGTGTCATCCTGTGAGATTTCCTTGCTGAAATTTCAATATGCTGAGAATTTTCTCATGTAGCCAAAACAATTTATAATTTAGACATTTTTAGCATGATGCATGTTCTTAAAGATGGTTGGAATAACGTGTTCCTTCCACGCGCTACGTCCAACCGGGGAAGGTCCCCCCTGTCAGGTGATAAGAAGCAGTTTGCTCACTCCTCATGTACTGAAGGAAGCATGAGCTCAGTTCAGGGCCCTCCCCAGGTTGGCAGAGGGAGAGCAGAGCCCAGGATTACAGCTTAGGCAATTGGCACCGGGTGAAAAATGGGTTACAAAATCGTGGGATAAACATTTAGAGTAAAAGAAAGGTTGCACATGTTGGTGGTGACGTCACCAAGAAAAGTTGTAAACAACATGCTATCTAAATCACATTCTTAGCATGTAGAGTATGTAAATAAAAACTAATATAAAGTAGTAAGACGCCTCAGGGCGACATGCGACCCAAGGTCGCGCCAATTCTTGGCCATCTGGCCAGTGATGTATATCGGACCAGTTATCCATATATGGAGAGTTGGAGACCCCCTAGTACCCATATATGGAGATCCATATACTGTATATGGTACATCCCTTTTATGCCCACAGGTTGAGAACCACTGCCTTACACCACACAGATATGGCATTCCCATATGAAGTTATATATGGGCTTAATATTGATGACATCAGGGATCTCCATGTATGGGCATACAAGGGATTCTGTTAGAGTGGTTCCCATGACATCATAACATACAATCCCTTTTATGCCCATACATGGAGATCCACATCTGAACCAGCCATGTCTTGGCCATCTAGCAAGTGATGTATATCGATTACATCAGGGATCTTCATAATATGGGCATAAAAGGGATTCTGGGGAATACCCATGGACTTTTACATGTGATATCACCACCACAGTGTCAGGCGTGACCTTCAGAGATACACGGATAAGTGGACAAGATGTGCTGGATGTGTCATCACAGTGACATCAGAGCATGATGTCAGAGCAGCAAACCCAAAAAATGTGTACACACACAAACACACACAAACACACACACACACACACACACACACACACACACACACACACACACACACACACACACACACACACACACACGCACACACACACACACACACACACACACACACACACACACACACACACACACACACACACACACACGAGGAGACAAGATGTGACATTTCTCATGGTAAACAAAAACATGTGAAC
Source organism: Nannobrachium achirus (assembly GCF_963921795.1). Classification (NCBI taxonomy): domain Eukaryota; kingdom Metazoa; phylum Chordata; class Actinopteri; order Myctophiformes; family Myctophidae; genus Nannobrachium; species Nannobrachium achirus. Next base: position 33,185,307 of record NC_137814.1, read on the forward strand.
AAGTATTCAACATATATCTGCATAGTAAACTACTAAAACTAGTAGGCTATACTGTAAATTGAAAAGGTGACAAGAATGGACACAAGGATATACTTGTAGTACTTCGTAGTTAATAGCTACAAGAAGAGATGCATGCTTTGCCTACGAGTTGAGGCGCCCACACAGAGAATATCCACCCCAGCGTGTTCCTATATCAGCTTTAAAACAAAAGGGCTCCTTCTGCCCTGGCAGTTGAAAAGCCATGCTTACAGTCGTCCCTCCCACATAGAACAGAAATAGTTCCCACTCCTAACAAAACATTCTTTTGCAGCAATATCTGGCTAGCTGAATATCTCTGCATGTAGAAATGTGTGTCACATTTCTGTGTGTGCACACTATCCACCTATTTGTATTGCATGCAGTGCTCTTCTCTTGTGGAGAGTGTTCAGCCAAAAGTCAGGCTCTCCACAGAGCTCCTAGCCTTTTGAACCAGTCATCTGTTAGAGGGAACTTGCCTCCGGGAGCCTTAATGAGGCTGTTAAATAAGCCCACAGACTGACAGAGGACAACCCATATTTATGAAGAATGTGCAAGTTCTGTTGTAATTACATTGTTGTACAATCCCTTACTTTAACTCTGAATGTATAGACGAAAACCTTTTTTGCCGCGTTCCTCCTCCCACAGTTTTGGTGGCACGCACTTGGGCCTTATGTCAAATCGACCAGCTTCATCGGTAATCGATTCCTTGCATTTTGCTAAGAGTAACGGTATATAGTTTAATTTAATATAAATGTATTGATTCATACATTTTCTCCATTGACTTTAATTAAAAATTAAACTTTTCCCAAATATGGAGATGACTGACATCATAGATGTCTGACATCATAGACCACATGATGGGCTTAATATTGATGACATCAGGGATCTCCATATATGGGCATAAAATGGACAAGGACTGACAAAGAGATCTCCATATATAGCCATTCATTTATTAGTGAATTAATTTTCCCCATTGACTGAAATGGTAAGATGAAATCCATTTGCAAGTGTCTCGCGTCACAGCAACAACACTTGCAATTTCCAATTGCAATTTTCTAGTTTAATGGTTGCATTTGGATGGAAGCTCCAGATGTAAAATAAGTATCCTAAGTATTTTAGTAGTAAGTAAGTAGCTTACAGTAAGCAACCCCTCCTTTGAAAGAGTTTCAGCACCACTTCTGTGGACAGCTCCACTGATGCATTTCAGCAAAAGACAAATAATTGTTCATCTCCCACTAATCTTTTGAGATAAATGTATTGGTCATCTAATGCAGCCATAACGCATATTATTAAGGCATTCGTAAAGTGCATTTCACAATGAAGGATTACAGTTTTAATTCTCTAATTTGCCGCTCCCTGATATTTTCACTTCCATTTATATCTGCTCTCCATCAATTTACAAAAGATTAAATATTCCAATCAGATACTCTCTTGTTATTAGTTACATAACATTTTTGATGCACATCTCTTAAGAGCTGAGAAAGAAAGACAAATGGCTATAAAAGTGCTTTGCAAACACACAAAACAAATTTAATTGGCAATTTGGCATGAAGTGTCTGTCAAGTAAATCTAGATAAAGGAGGAACGAAATCCCAGCAAATGAAGCTAAAACCCACCCTTTATAACAACACACAACACAAATGTACCTTGCTACAGCTTTGGCTGGAAGATGGAGATAGTCGTCAGTCAGTCTTAACCCACATGAACCCCAGTGCCCCTATTCTGGGCTTGTAACAACAGGTGAACATTCGTTGAAAAAGAAATAGGCAAACCTTTGCCCAAAATAGCAGATCTACCAGCACACAATGCTTGCATGCCTGTTTTCAGTGTTAGAGATTTGGTATAGAGGGGGAAAAGGGGACCAAGTACTGCAGTATAGACCCCTGGGGATTGTATTATAGGCTTTAAGTGGAGAAGTTAGAGAAGGAAGGAAATACATACTGTGCTTATATCAGTATCCAAAACCAACATTAAGTGCATATCAAAGCAAGGTTTCCTTTACATATTCAAAGGAGGTAGTCAGTGCTTCTAAAGTGATGATATTTTGCAGCTCATCCCGTATAAGAGAAATTAATTTTACCAAGCTCAGAGTGCATCTTGGATAGGCTACCTTTACGATAACCTGACTTGTGTGTGCAGAAGCTGCTGATAAAATATGAAGGCTGCTGGGGCATGGCCCAGCCCGGCCTGCTGGCACAGTGGTCCAGGCACGTAGGCTAAGTGTAGCCTGACGGCGTGTCGCGGGTTCGAGTCCCGATCCCGATGACCTTTGATGCATTCCCCATCTTTCTCCATTTCCTGTCAGCCTGAGCCTACATCCCAGTGGTTCTCAAACTGAAATTTGAACGTCTATCTTTAACTTTGACAGTGTACAAATGGACAGGTCCATTTGGTTCCATTTGTTCACAGTTACAGACTTCAAAGGGTCAGTTTAGACCCCCCATTTCAGTCCATGAAATCCACTTTGAGAACCACTGGTCTATCCCTGTACATATATTGTTTTTATAACTGTGATGTTATTGAATGTTTTCTTTGCTTGCTATTTGTTATGTCCATGAATTGAATACCTAGGACTTCCAAGGGAATCCCTTATTTGGGATGTTCCTTTTAGGTAGGGTGTTTAACTGTACTTTTACTGTACTACATTTCTATTGTATTGACTTTACTTACTGTGTACTGTTCTCTGTTTTTGTCTAATACAATTCTCAATCAATCAATCAATCAATCAATCAATCAATAAATCAATCAATCAATCAATCAATCAATCAATCAATCAATCAATAAAAGCAAAAGAAAAGAAAAGAAAAGAAAAGAAAAGAAAAGAAAAGAAAAGAAAAGAAAAGAAAAAAGAAATCACAAATTTATCCAGCAATTCTTTGGGAATGAATGACAAGCATTATCCTCCTCTGACGCACTCGCCCTCCCTCTGACATACAGAGGGCCATGGTGAGCAAGCATCTCTGCCTGTTACAAAATGTGTAATGCAGCTGTGGACAATTGGGAATCTTTCAAGAGTGTATCAAGTGTTCTAATTTTATCTAAAATCTAGGACATGTATTTTTTTGTGTTGGAAGACTAAATAAAAAACTGAATGCTTAGTGTTGATATTAGACAATAAGTAGGCAGACAACCTTCAATTGCATGCTAGCTCCCCCCAGTGATCACCAGGTGTTTGACATGTTTCTTTGTTAGGGAGGACATTTACTGTATACCACAAAATGGACATGTTACCACGCAGTTAAAGTACCAACAGATGTCAGACAGCAGGCGGACCACTACTGTTTATTTTAATTTTACGGACAGTAATTATTGTATTAATAACGGGCTGTAATCTAAAGCATTATGGAAAATAGTCGCATCTTAGTAACTAGTACTTGAATCAGCAATAATCACCAAGGGACATTTTGCTGCTTCTCACAAATATGATGAAACGGTTCTCTTCTCTCTGTCCTTACTTTCCTGGGTCTCTACAGGGCAATAATAACAAAATATATAATTATTATAATTATGACAAAAAAGTATTCCTTAATTGCCAGGTCTAATAGCCTACCTGTTTTGTGTACCTAGGTATAATGACACATCATCAGAGGGATGGTCCTGGAACACAATAGCAGTCAGATTGCTCGGATCAACAGCTCTGTTGATTTAAGACCAACCTGTTCTCATTTAAACCTGGCTCCAGCTGTCAGTCTAGGCGGTTCAGTCATCAATCACATCCCCGGTGCCCTCTGGCATATCTCCAGGTGGCACACAGACACCGACTGTGACCTTCCCTGACTCGCTCCATCAACTCTCCAACTGGTAACACACTTGTCTCTCAAATAGACCATCACTGAGAACAATGCTACCCTGTTCACAAGTCCACTGTCCCCTCGGCCAGTGCTGGCTGGAACATGGAGGTGGAGCGGGACATCACTGCAGTTTGTCACAGTTAATTTGTAGGCTAAAACATTGGTTCTCAAAGTGAGGTCCAGGGATGCCCAGGGTTCCTTGAGGGGGTTCAAGAGGTCCAGAGCAGAATGTGTTATTTAGCATTAAATCGCTTTAACCCTATCTACATGGGCTGTTTGAAAATAGCTGTGGAATTCTTCTAATTCTTGATGCTTTAAAAAATAGCAGATCTACAAACTCAGAGGGCAGAGCTGAACTAATGACCGTTTAGCAGTGATTATCAAACATTTTCATGTCAAGGAGCCAAAATTAATTAGTCCTACTATACTGTATTTGGCTGTGGACTCCCATCTCCCAAAAAATGGAAACGTTTTGAATATTTCTGAAACATTTTAACAACATAAACGGGGTTCCTTGGCACAAAATACTTTCAGATGGGTGGCCACTGCCAAATACATCCTCCTCCTTGACGTGAACACATTTTAGAATGAACAGAAGAACATGCTGCATGTGATGGCATGATGATAGACTGACGGGTGTTTAGGGAAATAACGTTTCAACATTCAGTTCACCTTTTCACATTGGTTGCAACCCCCTATTGACAGAAGTGAAACTGCTCAACAACTCCAATTTGTGTTGGATTACATGTTACTGATATTAACAGACTATCTTTATATCACATTTATAATTACAAGCCGATCTACAGTACAAGTTGCATTGTGTTTCAGTGATGAGCTGGTCTTGAAGAACATTCTCTATTGTGACAGGAAGTGACAGATATAAAATATTCATAGCTGCAGGGAAAAAAGCCATTGCTTGGCTACAGATGGAATCTCCATCTGTAGAAGATTGGCTCCAAATAGTCTCTGAGATCTTTGACATGGAGAGGATGACTGCTAACTTGAGGATGAAGAGAGAGACTTTTTAGAACAAATGAGCAAAATGCATTGACTAAGAGGTCTAATACTAATAGGATGATTTTTCAAACAAATAAACATGTTTGGTGTTGGCACGATGCTTAACCTGTGGCATGGCATGCATACTCAAATGCAAATGCACAAATGCTATGCATAGATTCTTAGAATACATTTTAAGGAGAAGGTATTATAAGAAGAAAAAAAGACTGAAACTGCATGTTTAAAAAGACTGAAACGAGATGAAGTTACTCCCACTTTTTTACTTAGCAAAATCGGTGAAAACATTGCATCTCAGTCTCCCATCTATACTGTACATGCAATTTACAAACATTTTAGAAATCACTCAGAGGAGTTGAGTATTAGCCAGCTAATGAAGAAGAAAAACAAAACAAAACAGTAATGGTCAAGGCGCAAGTAAATCTAGATTGTATGGATTGTTGCCAAAAAGAGATAACAGGAGTGTGTCAGCACTCATTTAGAGAGCATTAACCCATCTGCTGATCTTGGCCCCATAAATTAGACTTACGAGCGTTATGAACTTTACATCTCTTCATCAATGGCCATTACAACAGCCTTACAGCTGACAAGTCAGTTGCCATGCAAATCTAATGGCAACCCAGCGCAATAGCAATGGTGAAGAAATAATGATTAACTGCAACATGGGTGTACATTTAGGTCAGAACCAAAGATACTTTAAGAAATTGAGCTTCAGAAAGCCAAGAAAAGGATTGGTCAGATAGATACAAGCACACGATGAACGTATCGGCATTGTTTTATTGTAGCCTACTCCAGACTGAGGCAGCAGAGTCACCAAGGACAGTCATAAAAAGCCTGTTTGATACAGCACATTAAATAATAGAGCTACAGTACATCTTTGCCCATTAACTGTGGATTTTAAAAAGATTCCCATCATCAGGCTACAGACCAATCTGCCTTCCTGGTACCAGCTAATATTATGTTTAATCATTTTCCATTTCCACTCTTTAGTCTTTATTGCTACTTTTTGGGCTAAAACTCAAAAAGTATACATTTTCACTGTGTGATGCTGATTGCTTCAAGTGAAAAAGGCTCACCCTGCTGAGCTTCCAAGTTTGCCCTGCTTAAGCCAAAAAGCAGGTTATCTTACAAAATGCATTATACGTGGTCCCTCTTGTAAAACCCAAATAACTGAATGGCTGCCTCAACATAGCAGTAAAATAAATACGAGAATTTCACCGCCTGCAATGTTACTACCAGCTGTATTGTACATACATGCGTCAATAAAGATGTTGATGTACATTTTAGGTGTATGGTGGAATGACTCTGTATACCCTCTGTAGCACTGTGCATGTAGCACTGTGCATGTAGCACTGTGCATGTAGCACAGACTGTGTATTATTGCTATATGCTCCTGTTCTGGCACTAATAATAATATTAGTATGGTAGGATGTCAATAGGTGGCAGCAGCGAGCAATTATTGTCTATTGACGTGTGATTCTCCAGAACTGACCAGCTCCAAACCCAGGGGTGTCACCACCAAATTCTGTGCCCTGGGTACAAGGATTCACTGCGGGCCCCCCTAGAATGTTCTTCACCCATTTAGACTGGGAAGGCATTATTATTATGCATTATGCTGCGCTGCGAGCTTGTAGATCTGCTATTTTTGAAAAAGTGGTGCTCAAACTTTTCATGTGAAGGACCCCCAGAATGATATGTATTTGGCCACAGGGACCCCCAGAAGCAAAATTTGAGTTACAAATGTTCGCTTAAAAATATACATATTCAAAGATTTGCACACGTTTTCACGACTTTTCAAAAACAGCTTGTATATCTGTTATTTTTCAATAGCTAAAGTATAAAATAATTCCAGGCCCCTCCACCTTGGGCCCTAGTAACTCAGTCCCACTCCCCCCCCCCCCCCCCCCCCCCCCCTGTGACGCCCCTGTCCAAACCAGCACACATATCTCGCAGATTTCTCCCAATTTAGTCCTTACTCCAATATTTTACTTTTACTCCACCAGAATTAATTGAAAACTCTAGTTACTAATTTTGATTATTATTACAAAACCTGCATGACCCAGCCCTATATGCATTTTGGGCCATTTGAAAATAGCTGATCTACAAGCTCACAATGCTTCACATTGTGACACATTGTGAACGTAGATCTGCTATTTTCAAATACAGCCCTTATGCAGCCCTTACACAATTTTCTACATTTGAAAACTTGTGAAATGGGACATTTTGCATAACATGTACTTTTACTTTAGGTACTTTAAGTACATTTTTTTTGACACCAATACTTTTGTACTCAAGTACATTTTTCCAGACTTTTACTTGTAACAGAGTACTGTACTGTATACCGATTGAACTTGACACATTTCCTGGGGCAAGCTGCCCAGATCACACATGTCACACGTGTCTTCTTATTTTTTCTCTCTCAAAAAGCGCCTGCAATGTAATGCATTTGAAACTACATTGCAGTGCACAACTGCACACCATGGGGTAATCACTGCTTGCCTCCTGTGAATTGTTTTATTTTTATTTTTGTTCTGTTTATTTCGTAACTGAGTGAGGTCAGCAGACGAAGTGACGTGAGTGAGTTGAAAAAACCTGGGTGAAACATGCCAATCTCAACAGGAAGCAATGGGTATCTACATTGCCGTATGTATACTACTTAAGTAAAACAACTGAGTACTTTTTCCACCACTGCTATTGTACCCTACTGGCTCACTTGCCAGGTAAGTGAGCCGGTTCAATTGTAAATTGTAACAAGCTCCGTTGACAGACACCGCCATAGCTCATAAGCATCACTGGCACCATAGAGAAAGATTTCCTTCCCTGCCCGGCTTCCCTCCTCTAAACAGGCAGTTGTGTTTGTACTGTTGTGGAATTATTGATCAATCAGTAATCGATGAGGCAAATAGGAGTTGAAACAATATTCTAGGTGGTGAATGGTTATGCTTTATGTACATGATATCATGTGGAGAAGCACAATATCACTCAGTCAGTGGTATACGGTAGCTCTGCCAATTGCATAGAGAACACAGTTATACTGCAACTGCTTCAAGGACGAGCTGAACCATAACAAGATAGGCTGTACCAAAACAATAGCTATCAGGCCTAGTGGAGACATCTAGGCTCTTACAAGCGACCAAATATCACTATGTAAAAGTATTATACCGTAAGTGATGGTAAATATAAAGGTTAGAAAAACAATCTGTCATATCATTTCTTCCTCAATACGTTATCGGCCAAGCCAAATGCACAGCGGTTGATTTGAACCCCTAGACGTTGTGGACAGGTACTTTAAATGCTTGTGCCACCCTAGTGCAGTGTATTGCTGAGGACCCAAGGAAGTGCAATGTGAAGTGTGAAATCAATCTAATGAGCGGTTCTCCAGAATCGGATTGCTCTGAATGGCCCCATGTTCTGAACGTCAGCCATGTCCCGAACGGGCAAATACAATATGTACAATCTACTAAAGTGTGTCAACAGTACAGTATTTGAGTGGATATTATAAGTACAGTTTCTTTATAAGTGCAGGCCATCATGCAGGCCATCATAGTACGCCACGGTGGAGTCATATTCACCGTGACTGACTAGTCTAGATTGACCAATCAGTGAACGGGGTGTAGAGCCTGTCTGTCTGATAGTAAAAACAGAGAGATGTGTTGGGACTCGCGGTGGAAAGCTCTCCACCACGAGGAATGATGTAACGTTGTAGTTTCATGACTCGAAAAGACTCGAAAAGACTGCTACGGACCCGACTATGATCCGGGCTTAAGTGTGCCATGCAGGAGTCAGTAGACAAAAGTCAGTAACAGACAGTGCAGTGTTCTTAAAGTGTCTTAAAGTTCTCATGGGGGTCTATGGTTTAGTCTATATTGTTATGCTTTGTAAAAAATGGCTGACAAAGCATGATGGGATTGATGAGGCACTCTCTGCATTAAAGACCAGGCATTACTTAACCACAAGTAATGTCCATTAAGTTCTTTCTAACCTGCATCCTCTGTGTCTGGATTTAAGAGCTGTGGAGAAGCCATCTCAGTGGAGTATAGCCTTTTAAGATGCTGAGTAAAACCATGCCCCTTTGGAATACATTTCCACACAAAGAATGGCAAAGAAGCTGCTAAAATGCTCCGTAAGTAAACTTTGTATATACTGTAGATATTAGTCTTCACTGAAATTACAGTTTTGGACATGCACCTCTGTTCTATATTCTATAAAACACCATCACTTTAAAAATGCACCATGTATCAAGCTTGCCCTGGTCAGACCAGAATACTAGGATTTATTAGAGGAAAAGCTTTTACAATATCTTCTCAAACTGTCTATTTCACATTTTCCAACAGCTCTTAACCTACACAAAGTTCTGTAATAGCCAGTCTATCACTGGAAAGTGTGCATTTTTATGAAAGCCATGTTTAAGGGAAAGCCGGTGTAAGAAACATGCAAATATGAGAAGACAAACATGAGTCAGCTGTAGTTGCATTATACAGTAGAACAATAATATGTCACTGTTTCAGTCTGTAAAGGCAAATTCTATATATTATAATATAATAATATACTTTATTTTATGACAACAAAGAATTAAATTAAGCTTATAAGTGGATGTTAAAGTTTGGTCCACTCACCCTCCACAGTCTCTCCAATCTGTTCAACTTGCGTGTTTTCATTCTGAGTGTTGTGTTGGAGTGACAGGATGAGAGGTTGCGAGAGAAGTGATGTGAATGCAGAGAGGCTGAATAAACAAGACACACCTTACAGTAGCTCTCAGAAAAACTAAGACCACAGTCAGCGTTTTAGCACAAGCTTCCACAGACCTCACATTACGGTTATGAGGTATGTGTGTGCACACGCACACGCACACACACACACACACACACACACACACACACACACACACACACACACACACACACACACACACACACACACACACACACACACACACAGTCCAACTGATATACTGCCCTAATGCCAGATCCTGCCCAAAGTGTAGACAGGCTTCATTAATGAGACCCCATGCATGTGAAGCCAAGAGGTCTGAATCTGACACCGGACTGTCAGAACAAAGCAGGTCAGTTCAGTACACTGAAGGGTGCCTCTACTGTATCAGACAGAAATGGGTGCACAGACAGCCATGAGCAACTGGGTTCACCCCAGAAACACGACCCTGTGTGTGTGTGTGTGTGTGTGTGTGTGTGTGTGTGTGTGTGTGTGTGTGTGTGTGTGTGTGTGTGTGTGTGTGTGTGTGTGTGTGTGTGTGTGTGTGTGTGTGTGTGTGTGTTTGGCTCCATCACAACAATCAGCATAGAGCCACTTACCAGGGCCATTAGCGCTACCCCATGCCATTCAGCACAGATCAGCATTACACACCACAACCGGGCCAGGGCCACTTTAAAGCGCTTTACCCAGAGCCGTTCCTCCTATGCAACCCCCTCACTAGCATCCCACCCACCTATGTTCCCCTCAGCCCCAAGTGTATACAGTATACAGTATGTTACAATGTTTTTGAGACTCAGTGAGATTGAGACCAGGAGCGCTCGTTTTCTAGTGCAGCTAGTCCCTTTGAGCGGCAGTCGGTCGAAGAAGCAGTCGCCACAACACGATTTACTATTCTGTCCCCCTGGTTTACAGATTCTAATGGTGCTGAGTCGGCTCATGCAACCTTCGCAGCGCTCGACACGGCAACTAACTCGCTACCACTCGCTCGCCGGTGTCTCACGTGGATCAAGGTCGCCTGAGACATGTATCATGGATGCGAACATGCACGGTACATATCATTAGTGGATATTGTCGAGGACATTTTGGGCATTGTAGTAAAACATTGAAAAAAAGTTTAAAAAAATAATTGATCTATGACAGTCTTATCATACTATGTGACTAGGTGTGACTGCTTCCCGTGGCACGATGCATGAGTGGATCTTCTGCAGCTGTTAACATACTGTTGTTATAGCAGGATGCTGTGCTTTCCTATGTCCTGGTTGCCTTCCTTCATTGTCACCTGTGCCTAGTTCAGATGTTAGGATCTACAGTAGCAGCTGCAACAGGCTTGAGATGGATGACAGCTAGTCTTTCAAAGGGTGTCAAAACTTAGGCCTTGCCTTCATCTACTAGATAGGGTATATAGCTGACTGTATGATGTTGTTCGGAACGAGACGGTACCCAGACCATTGGTGCTGTGTGATCAGACTTCTGGAGGGGAGGGAGTCAAGGGAACTTTGACTTTCCCTATCATTATCAATCACTACAGATCACCTTGTCTTCTGATGATGATGTCGCTTGAAAAACGGGCCGGGGGGACGCGGATTGGTTATTCGTTAAACCCACCCCCACCCCCTGCGCTCATTGGAGGAGCCGTCATTTCAGACAGGATAAATCACTTATTATGAACACAACACCAGACCAGAGAAACAGTCCACTCAGAGTGGTCGGGTCTATGGGCTGGAACCAGGCTAGCTGTGTGAAGGAGGGCAGGCAAGACTTGTGTTGCATATGCTGTATTCTGGACTTGCTGCTATGCTCTCTTAATAAAGCTGGACATCTACTACTCATCTTGGACTGGACTCCATATTTTGCCTTAACAATATACAGGTTTTTTAGCAATGTGTAAGGTGCTCAGTGTTGTCAGAGTCTGACTGTCTTTCAGCAAGGCTGGACTGGCACAAAATATTTGACAGTGACATTTAATTGCTTATCAAATCAAGTCTGCAGATATGGGACCCCTGAATATAGACTTTTGCAGTGTCTGTGAATTTAATTAGGTGAGTGAATGAATGGGCCCTCTCCAAATCCACTTTTAAAGACGTGTCGTGCTCTGTTCTCCTAAATGTAGTTTAGTCTGCCACTGGCCACAGTCCAAAAGACACAGAAATGGGCTGTATATTGTGTGTTGGGAAATTAATGTGTGTGCGCGTGCTTCCGCGTGCTTGTGTGGGTCTGGAAAGTGAAAAGGTCGGCATGGCTACAGCAGCGTGTGCAGCACACACGCAAGCACGTACACACACACACACACACACACACACACACACACACACACACACACACACACACACACACACACACACACACACACACACACACACACACACACACACACACACACACACTCTGCAGATAGAGAGATTGATAACGCTGTCAATACAATGCTTATGGCAATTTATTGAATAGGCTGCTAATGCAAAAGATATTCATTGTCTGTGAGAAATTCTGAACGAATACAAAATGTTTCTTTCTGCACAGCGCAGACATTATCTATAGCTCTTTCACGTTCACTCTACCGTTCACACAGCTTTGTGAACCAAACAGGCAGAAAAATATCATCTCCTCTAGATAAATTGTGTTTTTATGTGTATCAATACCAGCCACAATATTATCATCCAAAGAGGATGCCTTATACTAGAGATCACACACAGCGATTAAAAAGTCGTATTCCCATAATGCAACAGCTTGGAGAATCAACCCCTAATCTCCCTGCCTTTGTTTTTTGTTTTTCTACTTTAGTTGTTAAGCCAAATTTGATTTCCCTACACATTTCTGTGTAGTCTACTCATTCACCTGCCAGCAGGGACGTGCAGAGAATGTTAGACAGGCAGGGCTAAAATTTCTAAAAGGGCCTTTTGGTGAAAATATAGAAAATAGCAGACCTCCAAGCTCACGCGCTGCGTCGCGTTGTGAGCTTGGAGGTCGGTTATTTTCGGTGCGTGATACCACACTGCATAAAAACTGCATTCATGTTCTGGAAAGGGCACTTTTTGCAGACGGGAAAAAGGGCAGGGGCTCAAGCCGCTTTGATGTCTATAGCTGTATTCCAATCCGAAGGGTTTGCACTTTGAAGTGCGGTTAGTGCGCATTTGAAGGGCTATGACGTCACTGGGCCGCGCCAAATATCAATCTACAAGCTCACAATGCGTTGCGTTGCGACGCATTGTGAGCTTGTAGATCTGTGACCAGTGACGTCATAGCCCTTCAAATGCGCACTTCAAAGTGCAAACCCTTCGGATTGGAATACAGCTATTGTGTGCAGTGCCTGCCTGCTAGTGAGGAGCCCCCATCGGGAGGACAGAGCACCTCCATCCTACTCCTCATCAACACCCCCCACTGACATGCACCTCCCTAGCCAAAAGGAGTCGCTGGTGCAGTGACGAATGCCCTCCCTGCCAAGCGTCTCTCCCTTGAACATGGCCAATTGTGCTCGTATTGACGCTCGGCCAAGCCAGATGAGTCCGCACATTCTCACACACATCACTCATTCATTCTACACAGTAAAATTGTTAATTTATCTTTAATTAAGAAGAGTTTACAAATGTGAGTCAAATTGGATACATTTGTACACTCAGAGTTCATTTAAAACTCATGATGTCCGCAGTCCCCACCAGAGGACACTACTTAACCACTTGTTAAGCGACATTCTAAGAATTTTTACCTCCTTCGCCATAAACTAACCGTTATAGAGAGAGGTGATATGGTTCTGGAGGAGCTCCTCTGTACTGTACATCCTTTGCGCAAGGCTTGAATCAAGCGCGAGGTCTAGACAGCATACAGCATGAAAGGCCTTCTCATGCTTTATTTATAAGAAGACTGGACCAGAGCCACACAAAAAGTATAATGTCCCTTGTGCCTTGTTGACTCAGACATGCCAGTCTTGGCATCTGACTGGGTAAGCAGCTAATCATCTGAAGTTGCTGCTAACATTGAGACATATGGAGCCAGCTGAATAGCTACACTACTTCAGTTGTTGTACTGCTTTTGTCACAATTGTGTTGTACTTAATGTGCGTGTGTACTTACAGGTGGATTTTGACTGTATGAGTAAAGCAGGCTGATATAATGCCATCATGAGGCAGATTTAAAACATTTGGTTTAAGTATTTTCCTTTCTACTGGATGCATACATGAAACATGATCAGTCCAGCGTTTTGCTACATAAGCTCCAGATAGACAGACAGACAGACAGACAGACAGACAGACAGACAGACAGACAGACAGACAGACAGACAGACACATGGAGATAACAATTTTTCTGCAAGATATTCTGTGTGACAGGCTATGTTTGATTTGTGAAACAGTCACGTGACAGAGCTAAATCATATAGTCTCTCTGACAAGTCTCTCTGAGAGTTTATTATAACAAACAGAACATGCATTGACTAAAGAATGGGTGAAACTAAAGGATCAAGCGGAATATAGCCAAATGTAACTATTTTAAAGTAGTATTTTTTTTCTCTACAAATACAACAGGAAAAGTGAAAAATATGTTGCATTAAATCTACCTTTAAGTACAATGAATAAAAAAACGTAGTGTGTATTCTGTATAAATGCAACTCGTTACTACCCACCTTTATTGACGCAGAGGAGTGGACTGCCTCCGTTGGTTGTATAACGACCATTGTTGATAAGAGAATCTGAATGTGTGACCCAACAGATTATTGGTGCCTGATCTCAGTCCAAAGAAACCCCCCGCTGCGACAGGAAACTAGAGGAATGGCAGCTTCCACTTCACTCTACTAATTCTCTACAATAGAGATAGTGGAGAGACATTTAGTCATCTACCGTAAAGGTCTGTCTACATTATTCACTCCATTAGTCTGCGTTTGTCTTCTCAGTTACTCAGTTGTCTTCTAAGTTCTTACTTCTCAGTTGTGGTCATAAATAAAACACGTCGGTGTTAAAACTTTGGAGCACATGTGATCTATGGCAAATTCACTCTTGAGGCGATTCATACGAAATACATTGAGTAAATGACACAGTATGATATGAACTTAGATGTCAATCTCAGAGGAATTAAAATGTACCAAAACTGCGTAAATGTGTGAGTTATGTTCTAGAAAAAGTTCCAAGTAGGGTGCATTCTTCTCTCCCGAGGAGGCATCAAACTGTAAATGGATACGTAATGTGTCTGTCTGTCTGTCTGTCTGTCTGTCTGTGTGTGTGTGTGTGTGTGTGTGTGTGTGTGTGTGTGTGTGTGTGTGTGTGTGTGTGTGTGTGTGTGTGTGTGTGTGTGTGTGTGTGGGTGTGTGTGTGTGTGTGTGTGTGTGTGTGTGTGTGTGTGTGTGTGTGTGTGTGTGTGTGTGTGTGTGTGTGGTCATCTACCAACACAAGCTCCATCTTAAATCAGTACGTCACATCATAAATTACGGAAAATCACGCCAATCACGCATTGAATCAGAATTGAAGCTACTTTACAAATAAAGCAATCTAAGTACAAATCTAGATAAAGATAGCCTTAATAATATCCTTTATTACGTGGAGTTTCCAGTCTTGATTTAGAACAGCTAACACATTTCAGGTCTCCCTAATGTGGAGAGTTCTCATTCTGTTTATTTACAGTTAAAGCTGACACTCTCATGCAAAGCATACTGCGATAGAAAAGGTATACAGTAAAATTGTCTCCTGCATGGGATATAAACTTTCACACACTTAGCTAGGGGAGATATTGTGCTTATGAACTTTGGGCAGTACTTGTTAACAAGTAATTGTCCTACCTGACACCAGGGTCTTTTTTCTCAATAGAAGTGGAAGGTGACCACCTCCTAACACTGCAGATGTAGTTATATTGTATTAACATATTCTACCCAGCAGATTGATCTTATTCATTAGAAAACGTTCTGAAACGCAGCTTTAAATTAAATAAAAGACTCTTTGAGAGGACACATCGTCTAACCATCTGGCTAAGAGCTCTCTACTAAACAGAGCACATTCAGCCATTCCACCATTCTTTCTTCTACAATTAAAAGCTATCGTCAAGCGATGCCTCCCAGACAAGCCTTTCTCGGCCAGGAGAGTGCTCTGATTAATGCAGTTGCTCAGTCTGTTTGACACATCTGTCAAATATAGTTTGTGTTGTGTTGACTGTATAACCACTCCAACTCCTCACCTCAAGGATTCCACATAGCTGTGACATTACGAGTCTTCTATTGGCTCTGGTTTTGACATCACAGCTTGGGTCAGTCATCTGGCCGTGAGTTACAAGGCCCATAAAGAAAGAAAGGGCAGGTGAAATCGAATGCTTTGTTCTCTTTCTTGTCATAGGGTTTCTGGGGTCGTGACTGGTGATTGTACATGTATTGCCTGCTCTCTGTGTCTAAGCTGGTACATTGACTGTAACATAACAGCCTCTAGTGGCAAAAGACACACAATGCATGGAAATGTAAAACTGAATGTAAAAAGTCCTTCAAATCCTAGGAGTCTAGTGTTTTATCGAATAGATATACGTAAATGGATTGATTGATTAATTAAATAATTAATTACAGGGTAAAAACTGAATGTACATACATTTCTTTCCTAAAAAGAAAACAACAAAACTAAACCAATCTGTCTTTGCCATCTTACTGTACCTGTAAATACCTTATTATCACTGTACAGCTAATTCTCAAGAGTCAAATGAAGAGATAGTAGGACCTTATATGGTGTACAAAATAAAAATAAAATCACACTTGTGTGAACTGAGCGGTGGTGTGTGTGTGTGTGTGTGTGTGTGTGTGTGTGTGTGTGTGTGTGTGTGTGTGTGTGTGTGTGTGTGTGTGTGTGTGCAACAGCGCCCCTCCCTTAACGTGTGTGGTCAGAAAAGGTTACTGCAGGCTACAGACAGACAGACAGACAGACACGGAGACAGACAGACAGACAGACAGACAGACAGACCCACACACACGGCCACGTATAGGAGCGTTGTGACCACCGCTCAAAAAGCAGACGGGTGACAGCTGAAGTGGATAGAAAATGAGAACATGCAGGGTAAAGACTTATATTTAGCTATTGAGACACAAAGAAATGTCTAATAAGGCAACAGAAGATTTAAAATTGATGGTGAAGTTGACTCTGCTGCAGAGGAAAATGATGGAAAGGACGAAGGGATCCATGCCTCACTGCCACCATGGAAATCAAGGCAAAGGTAGACAACCAGAGTAATGTTTCCATGACAAGCATATTTATATCAGCCAACAGACTGGTCAGTTCTGGTTAAATGAAGAAATATAAACACTGTAAGAGTGAAAGGGCCTCGACATCACAAAGGAGAGAAGTGTTATCCAACAAGGAAAAAAAACGATGGGGGTGAAAATGTTATGGACAGAGAGGCTGAAAATGTGACTAACGGTGTGCCCAGAGTGCAAGAGCTACAGTATCCTACAAGCTTTCAAAGACCATATACTCAACACCAACCAATAAGCAGAAACTTCTGCTCATCTTGCTGTAATGGAACATTTCTGTATTTAAACTCTATGACTAATACCTCCTGTCAGCTCCAGTCAGGGGCGTCACAAGGGGGGGAAAAGTGGGACTGAGTTACCAAGGTGGAGGGGGCCTTATTTATTTTATACTTTAGCTATTTAAAAATAGCAGATATACAAGCTCAGTGTGGCACCATGTGCATCGCTGCAAGCCTGTAGATCTGCTATTTTTGAAAAAGTGGTGGAAATGTGTGCAAATCTTTAAATATATGTATTTTTTAAGTGAACATTTGTAACTCAAATCTTGCTTCTGGGGGGTCCCTGGAACTAAATATTTTTGAGATGGGGGTCCGTGGCCAAATACATATCATTTTGGGGGTCCTTCACATGAAAAGGTTTGAGCACCACTGACATAGAAACATTGTTTTTTTTTAAAAACCATAGAAGGATTTGAAATATTCAAAGACTTGCACAAATGTTCACGATTTTTCCAAAATAGCAGATCTACAAGCTCGCAGCGCGGCACTCCGTGCCGCGATGTGAGCTAGTAGATCTGCTATTTTTCAATGGTTAAAGCTCAAAATAATGCGTTCCCTAGTTCCCCCTATGAAGAACATTCATGGGGGGCCCGCAGATAATCCTTGTACCCAGGGCCCAGAATTTGGTGTGACACCCCTGGCTCCAGTAATAATATTACAAATGATAGGATGGGGAGGTATGGTCTCAGGGAGAGGAGGGACTGAGACCGGGGCCACCCTGGCATGCTGTTGACAGGGGGGGTGTCAGGGGTGCTAGGGAATGATCGATGGCCTGTCAACAGAGTGTTGAAGTGCAGGGTGGGGGATGAATGACCTGTTGAGACGCCCCTGGGGGATGGAGCTGTAAAGACAGCTCGATACTGAGTGACAGGAAGTCTCATGAAGAGAGATGAAATCTCGTATTCATAAACCACCTCCAGAGAGGAATGGCCAGGAGGACCGGCTGTTTTATTAAATGTTATAACTGAGGGTGGGTGAGGTGGGGGGGACACAATAACGGCTGCCTGCTGTGACAGTTGGAGCTGAGAGGCCTCTTGGTGAGTCTTGTTGTGAGTGCTGCGTCATCTGCAGATGGCGATCGGCGCCACCAGCGAAAAACAGTGTCTGCTCGCTGAGATTACAGTCTCGGCCCTCTTCACCTTTGCAACCATGGCAACGCAGAGCACGACGCCCTGCTGTGGATGCTGCATTGTCCTGAGGGGAGGAAGCGTGCTTCATGACATCCAGGCTGCTCTAGATGTCCTTTATTACCTGCTGACTTAAGGCTGAGTGGGCAGTAATTGCTCATCTTGCATTTAATT
Organism: Nannobrachium achirus; assembly: GCF_963921795.1. Lineage (NCBI taxonomy): Eukaryota > Metazoa > Chordata > Actinopteri > Myctophiformes > Myctophidae > Nannobrachium > Nannobrachium achirus. The sequence continues at coordinate 33,203,618 of NC_137814.1, forward strand.
TTTCTATTAATAGAGTTTGGTATTGTGCGGTTGGCATAGTTGCAAGGGTACACAAAGAGGCCAGAGCTATTACGTGTTTGTCTCTCTAAAGAGACCTCTACACAGCTATAGCTTACAGGGCTGATAGTGGTTATCTTTATACAAAAATAGAATCCCACACTGACCTAACCTATGCTAATCATCAGTATGTAAGATTCATACAGGTTAAGGAAATGGCAAAGGCCGGTAATCTCATTCTCTAATGTTGGCAGTATGCAATCGAGTCTGTAATATTGATGAGGCAGCCGCAGACACTTCAATATGCAGCCATAAACTTGACATATTGAGTTTGCTTGACACCGGAGCTGTTAATTAGATTTCTATTGCTATGGACATGACCTCCATGGGGAATGAGGACACAATTAAGCCTCACAGCTCATTCTGTCCTCGGACTGCTCTTCAAGTTGGGACAGCCTGGTTTAGTTGGGCTCTGGACCCTGAACGCCACCCAATCAGCCAAGATGGAACATTTGACTAATACCTGGGAACTGGGCCAGACTACATTAAGGGATCACTGCACACATCTGGAGTATGTTTCAGTACTTAATACAGTGTGTATGTGTGTGTGTGTGTGTGTGTGTGTGTGTGTGTGTGTGTGTGTGTGTGTGTGTGTGTGTGTGCGTGCGTGCGTGCGTGCGTGCGTGCGTGCGTTTCTAAAGTAGTAAGTCCTGTGCATTAGAATCCATCATAACTCAAAATGTTTACTTCAGTCATGCACCTAGGGTGATTTATTATCCCCTTTGAACTGTCAGAGCAACTCTGTATGATCCACAGCCAACGTGAAGGATGAAGAAGAGTGATAAATGTTTGATACAGCAGGTCTCTGCTGGAAACTAAAGCCTCTAGCAAAGCCATAAGAAAAATCAATCAAACAGAACAAATGTTTGTGAGTCATCATTGTGTAACACATTTTGAAAAGGGGACAGGAGTCCACCAGGTAAATTCAGCTTCAAACTAATAACTGCAATATCCAGTCGTCAATGTTATGCAATGGACACATACCAAGCCTATAATACAAAGAATCACAAAAACAACAGAGTACCTCTATACGGTCTGGTGTTAATCCCCTGAGAAATAGCCTGCATAGCTTTGCAGTTTATACACCCCATCTTTCCCCTAGAAGGAATATGGAGCTTTCCTCTGACTCCAACAAAGAGGCACTTACAGTACGGTATGTAGGACGCTCTACAAAGTAAGAATATGAGCTGTCAATACTGAAGGCAGTGAAAGGGAAAAATAGTTTTTGCATATGGTCAACTGAAAGTCAGATATCTAAAAGGACCAAATGTACAGTACTAATAGCTTAAGGGAGAAAAAGGTCTGCTTAAGGGTACTGTTTAATGAATGAACCACTGTTTGTTTGAAACTATCTGGGATAAGAACAGCTGCCAACTGATAGTTGATGATCAATTAAACATTATAGTCAATAGAATTATCAACCAATGAGGACGTTTGTGGGGCAACATCTAGAGAATAGACAGAGGACTTAATATTAGATGGTGTGTTATGACAAGTCAAATGTAAGCAAACCTGCAAAAGGCTATTTGTTTCGTCACTAGCTGTCACCCTGAGCAAGTCTGCATCTGTCATCTTGCAGTCTGTCTGATTCTGACATTGTTTGATTGGACCAAAACATGGGAGGTCTAAAGGTCTCCCCTCTGTTTGCTGTACACAAAAAAGGGTACCTTGCATGGAATCCCACACCACTGCATGGTCACTATGCTTAAAATGTAATTCTATTTCTGGCAGTCACATAGCAATGATTAATTAAGCACTCTATTGGCTTACAGCCTTGCTATTAGAAGTATAGGATAAAGAGGAAGAACTACTGTATGTCTGATATCTCTCCAGATAGCACAATCTGCACCAGAAAATACGATAGTGCTAACAGTGGAAATGAATTATCTGTCTCAAAAAGAAAGAAAAAATGAAACACAGTCTAGCGAGGTCTCTAGGACTCATCAACTATGCAGTGAAACAGATTAACAGTGGAAGACGAAAGAAGGATATTGGGCTGGCCGACACATGACCCAAACTTTGAACCAGGATTAGTGGACCAAGGATTTAAGCAATGGGAACGAAAGGACATGACGGCGATATGTACATTGCTGGAGAATGGGTAGATGAGGAGTTTTGAGGATTTATGGACAACATATGGTCTTTTACACATAGACTCAGGATACAGGAAGAGTTGTTTTGAAATGGCTTGAATACACGACACGACCCGGAAGAAAGACACCACAGACCGCTTGTAATCCGCTAACTATCCTCCGCTAACTGTAAAGGGTTTAGAAATAGGTAGATATAACAGATACAATAGACAAAATAAAATATCATAGCATGAAATAGGCTCAAGTCAATACTTAATAAATAAAAGCAATAGAGGTTAAGTCAAAGAAAGAAATCCACTTATGGAACTACCGGTATAGTCTCAATATCTCCAGAGGCAAAAGGCAATGTGATGCTCCGGCACTGAGGGCATCATGGCTAAAGGTGACCTCAAGGTGAGCAGTGTATACCTAATAACTATCCCAACAAAGAATTGAGCCATCTGGGGTTTTATTCACTCTTAGACTTGGAGAGTACATCACTCTCTAAGAACTAAACCATTATAGCTGAAGAAAAAGTTATATTGCAGGAATATAAATGAGCCTATCTGAACTATCCATCACTGACCAACACTACACTGTGTGACTAGTGCAGGTGTGTCATTGTTTTCAGCACCTGCTGTATCAGTGGCGTCTGTTGACAGCATTATCACTTGGCTCTCATCGTGACAAACATCAATTATTCAGAATGACGACTAAGCGATGGCGGCATGTCTTCTCACTACCACCATTTATAGAGAACAGGCCAGAGAAAGGTGCCGTGCTTATGACTTGACATAAGATGTAATCAGAAAACCTTTACTAACAGAATTCATCTCATACACTGGAGTATGTCAGCGCAAAAGTAGCGCCCAAAGCTTTACCAGCTGAACATAATAAACTGTTCTATTTTATAGACAGTCCAGTGTAGGTTATATATAATAGCCTATTCTCTCTCTGTATACTAAAACAATCACTGTAACTAAAATCACTTAAAGGGATCATACAATGATATATTTCCTTGTCAGAATGCACAAAGTGAACCTCCCTTTCACAAGGTAAAGCCACAACCTTACAGTGTGGCTATGCAAACACATGATTTGGCATTGGTGCACAGAAGGCCAAACCAAATGTTGAGGGCGATTTCAGCACCATGGACAGCTCAAGCCAACCACTATCCTATGACCCAAAGTGGGAAAAGGCTTACTGTTAGGTGCTGGGCAGCAACATCAACTATTTCAATTGATATCATATAATGAATGACAGGTGAGTTCATTCCAGACAGAATATGATGCCTTTGAAGCTTGTGCATTGGACAAACGACATTCAGACATCGATTAGGTTGGAATTAGACGTTAGGTTTTGCAGCAAAATCCATGGTGCATTTTTAGGCTGCTATATCCAAATTAAATTCACACATTTTACTGAGTAGCCAAGGCAGCTATTTTAGCCAACTGCACTTCGGAAATTTTGCCCTGGAATAGGAACGAAAGAGAGAAAATATAGCCTACATAACATGAAACGGCTGCACTCGGCCTGGATGAACAGTGTTGAATACAGCAGTGATCAAATATTAAAACATTTTCAAACTTTCTCGTGCATCCCGTAAAGCTGAAGTTTGCGCTGCTGTGCTTCGACCCGTGCAGCTCCCTGTCCATATAAAGCCTTATTTGAACATGATACGAACCATTAAGCGTGTTTGAAGGAAAGGCCCGAAGTGACAAGAAGTTAAACTATATCTAATATAAAATAAAGGGCAAGATCAGTAGCTTACATGCTCGTCTTCGCGCGCGGTTTTCTTTCGGTAGTGAGGCGGCCCCCGGCCGTCGGCGGGGGGGTGGGGGGTCTTCCCTGTGTTCTCCTCGTCTGGAACCTGTCCACCGAGGAGGTGGCTGGCCTCAGGTGGGTGCGGGAAGGAATTGTTCGTATTAATCTTCCCGGTAAATCTCTGATATAGTGAAGCCATAGATAAATCCAATCCGAGACAACAGCACTACAGCATGTCACAGCAGAACAGTGGTCTCGTCTGAAGAGATTTTGTACAGCTATAGGGAGGGAGGGGGGTGTTTGTTTTCTAGAGAACCCGATGGCGGACGCACAATTCCCCCCGGGATAGAAACACAGAGATAATGTAGTAGACAGTCAGTCAGTCAGTCTGTCAAATACGCAAATACCTGCACAAACTGAAATAGAAAGCAGCCATAAAACTAAGATCTTATGTCGATATATGTGCTTTGTCCGGGCGCACATAAGAAGCGGGGAGCTCCTACAGTAGGTGTCAATAGTTGTTCTGTTCTGTATTCACAGCACGTTGTTCCCCTTCTTCAGTTCCCTGATGCCAGGCAGCCTCTCCTCACACCGAGATAGCAGCCAGTCAGCCAGATGCTGCTGCGAGTTTCCAATCGGACATTTGATCGTCCAGACAGTGGATATAGTGCGTGGTCCACACTCCACACACAAGAGTAAAAAGATAATATTTCAACACTGTCAGCTCTGTCTTTGGCGACGGGTTGTTGTAGTGTGTGCATGAAGAGTAGTGAAGGGCGCCGGGAGCCAGTAGCACTCTCTGCGGACGCGTTCTGCATGAGAAGTGACCAGCCAGCGGGCTGAAAACGGCTATGGATGGAGTCTAGACTCTAGATACTGCCCCCCGAATACTAGCCTACAACAGCACAGCAGAACGCCCTCAATGTTAAAAAAAGAAAAAAGAAAACCACGAATAAACATTAGACACACGCATATGTTAATGCACGAAGCAGGGCGTGTGTAATTTTTGGTTCAAATATTTGCACAAGGTCCAGGTACGGAACTCGAGTGCCTCTCGGTGGCGCTTTGTGCTAGGACAGTCTTTCTGTTCCATATCACATACAGGCAGTTACAGCCCTTTTGGTGAGTGAGTGCAGTGCAATTTTATTGTCATTTAATGAATCGGGGTTGTTGTTATTGAATCGAAAAAGAAAAAGGTCTGTTCTCAAAGTTATAACTACAGTAGGCCTACTTGTATGGTAGGTCTAAGTATAGCCTTATAGCTCATCATTTTGAAGTCGTTTTCAAACTAAAGGAACTTGCATTTAGGCCTATTGTAACCTTACTGTAATAGTCTATTCATATTTATATATAGCCTATAGCTTATTGATTGTTCATACAATCAATGCTTCCCACACCTTCTTTAAACCATTATCTTTGTGTCCCTATATTCTCTCCATGTGGTGCCTGGTGGCTCAGCCAGTTACAGAACATGCTTTTTGTGGGTTCAAATCTTTATCATTTTGTCTTGTCTTGCATGTCTCTCCACTCTTCCTGTCCGTAGGATTCTCATTCCTGAACACTAACATCTAAAATAAAGTATAAAATGCCTTCACTAAATATTTGAATACAAAAAAGTATACATTTCCACTAATGTATAGTTCAAGTCATATACAGTATAGGCTATGTTGAAACTAATTTCATGCTCCTTGAAATGCTCACTAAGGCTAATGCAATGCAGGTCTCTGTTACAGTAAATGCACTGGATTGGTTTATGTCTGCAGGGCAAGTTGGGCAACAGGCTCTAGAACAGATTATTGGAACCTCTTCAGTCACTGTCACACATGCCACAGGAGAACACACCATGGCCTCTAACTGTGACGGCTAAAGCCACTTCCATTTGGGCCATGCTGCATTTCCAGCAAATGGGTCATCACTAGAGTACTTTTTCAAAGTAGAGCTAACTTTGAGTTTGCAAGTATAACTTTTTTTTTTTTTTAATCTTTATCCCATGATTTTGTAACCCATTTTTCACCCAGTGCCAATTTCCTAAACTGTAATCCTGGGCGCTGCTTTCCCTCTGCCAACCTGGCGAAAGGAACTGAGCTCATGCTTCCTTCAGTGCATGAGGAGTGAGCAGGCCGCTTCTTATCACCTGACAGGGGGGCACTTCCCCAGTTGGACGTAGCGCATGGAAGGAACATGTTATTCCAACCAGTTCCTTTCCCCTCCATCAGTCGCACCGGCTGGCCAGGGGGAGGCATTATAGAGACCAGGATTACTGCATGTTTTTGTGAGGGTACCTACCCTATACGGGACACGCAGGGAGAACATGCAAACTCTACACAGAAAGGCCCTTTCACCAACCCCACCTACAGTGTGTAGGCGCTGATGACGCAGAGGAGAGAACACACCCACAGCGTCCCTGTTACTAGTGTGAGTGGTGGAGTTGTGTGTAGGTGTGTGTGGGGTTTGTATCAGTGCATGTATGTGTGTTCACTTCCAGGTCTTAGTATGTTTATGTTTATTTCCCTGAGTTGCTCCGTGGGTCATTTAGCTTTTGTTAAAAATGTTTAAATTCCTGTAAATATTATATTAGTATCTTAAGTTATTAAATAGTAAATATTATATTAGTATCTTAAAGGTGATACACCATGCATTTAAAAAGTATTCATGTCATATTGTTTATGTCCCAAAAACGTTTTTCAAAAGGTTTGAGGCTAAATCACCACTCCTGAATAGAAAGCCTCTCATTTTTTAATGCGGCTCTCAGAGCATTTTCAGCTGCAGTACCACCTTTGGCCTGAACTGCGCCCGCCCCCCCCCCCCCCCCTTTTTTTGAAAAAAACTTTTTTTTCTTAAAAAACGGCCGTTTATGACGTCACAAACGGCAGCAAATCTGGACAGCCTGTTTTGAGAACCTGTCTGAACGGTCTGAAATGGGACTTTGTGAGGATAGAAGGTGCTAGTGGGACCACAAAAAAAGGTTTTAAAATAGGAAAAGTGAATTTTCATGGTGTATCACCTTTAAGTTATTAAATAAAAACGGGTTTCACTCCCCAATTTATGTTGCATCCCCCTTTTCCCCTAAACGGGGACATAACAGTCCCCCGGCGGGCAACTATACCTGTCAATTCAAATCGTCATTTCATTTTGCCAAAAGTAATTACTGTGTCCCGACTACAATTTATATTTGATCAGATTTTTTCTATTCACCTGTGAACAATGAGTGTGCTTGAATTGATTTCCCTACTTGTAGTGCATCTCTATCTCCATCCATAAGAATGTTTGAAGGCTCATTGATTCAGTTGCTTAGTCAAAAATGTATAACCCCTACCAGAGTGTACTGAACATTCATTTCAAAGGCCTGATGCCCTTTGAAAAACAGGGACATTGAACAATAGCGCAAGTCAATTTATATCCATCTTGTCCTGTCTTCAATTTTAATCGATTTGTTTTTCTTTGGCCTTAAATCTCATTCATTATTTTTTAATAGTGTCGTCCCCATGCAGGGCCAGCTTTGCATGCAACATGGATATGGTTTCGTTACAGATTTATGTTGGCATGAGCAGAGCATTCCCTAGGAATTAAGCCCTTCATAGTGACCTCGTTCTTTCCACGGTGGCTTGCTGTTATCGCTGTCATTGTTTGTTTCTCTTGTTCATAGTAAATGCCTTTTCATGGGTTCACTCCTGCATGCCCCTGGGAAATAGGTTGGGTTCCCTTAATACCCCTCTCAGTCTTTCTGATGGATGTCTTCCAATCTCCCCCACCTTGTTGGGCAGCCATTGTGAACTGCCTGCCTGCTTTAACACTCCCACAGGACTATGCTCCCCTATCAACTACTCACAGAGGCCCAAGCGGACTGGAGGCACATTGCAGCTTTTCCACCACTCACAAACAACACAGCAGACAACAAAGCCCTGTGTTTAGGAGGCAATACACGAGAGCTTGGAGTGTAAAGATTGTAATTTTTGAATTAATTTGAATTTTTGAACATAAAAAATACTTTTATTGAAGCCTAATCTTTATTAAAGTAGGCTATAGATTGCTTAAAATATATTGTTTTTGAGCGGTGGTAAACCGCTCCATAGAGTGGCTGGGTGTGTGTCTGTAGCCATTTCTCCTCAGCGTTTTGCCATAGCATTGTGTGTGTGTGTGTGTGTAGCATAGCCTGTACATCCTAGACTTAAATCCTAGTCTGAAGACGTAATGCAAGCACGACCACCGCTCACTTCACATTGGGTGTGATTTTTAATTAAATAATTACAATCAATGGAAAGCTGTCCAGTAAAATTCCAAGCCCTCAGATTGCTGTGGTTACTCAGAGATAGTTATAAGCACTGCCTGCATGTGCTCAAGACCAAATGGTACATACTGTATGACCAAAAACAGCTTTAGACTTACTAAAGAAGTGTGTAACAATGTTTATAGTAATGTTTAATCATATAGCTGTTCATGCTGTACATTGCTGTAGTTAACTAATGTTGTTGAAGCCAGATAATAACTCACTCAAGTTAATTTCTTCTAATTTGTCATTCATAATCTTGGTCAGTTGCACTTTACTTGAGGGGCAGAGTGAGTAGTTGCGACCGTCAGGGAGCAGTTTACTATGAAAACCTCCACCGGCCGTCCGTCCGTCCGTCCGTCCGTCCGTCCGTCCGTCCGTCACACCTTTGTGACCATCAACAAACGTCACACCTTTGTTGATGTTTAAATCGAAGAGTCTTGGTCAAATACTTCTGTTGGTTTCTGCACTGATCATTTATACAATTCAGCTGTGTTTGCTCGTGTCATCATGATGAGGTCATAAATCAGCCATGCCCAAATATAGATTTTACGGGTTTACATGCTTACTCAGTTATTCGTTATGTGAAAGTCCTATGACGTCTATGATATCTGACATCATCATACATACATTCCCTTTTATGCCCATAAATGGAGATCCCCTCTGTAGAACCAGCCACTGACATCACTGTAATGTCAGGGGAACCAAATCCCTTTTATGCCCATATATGGAGATCCCTGTGATGCCAGGGGAACCAAATCCCTTTTATGCCCATATATGGAGATATGGAGATCCCCGTGTTGCCAGGGTAACCAAATCCATTTTATGCCCATATATGGAGATCCCTGTGATGCCAGGGGAACCAAATCCCTTTTACGCCCATATATGGAGATCCCTTATGTCATCAATATTAAGCCCATATCTGTGAATATCTTTGGGTACCAGATGTCTCCATATATGGTTAAATGGTCCGATATACATCACTGGCCAGAAGACCAAGAAATGGTGCAACCTCGCCCTTTGCTTTTCTCCCTATAGGCATCTTACTGGTAGGTAGTTTAATGAGGAATGCAGTATGGTGGTAGGTAGGTAGTTATGGCCTTTGATGTAAGATTTTCACTTTCTAGGATAACTATATTTGCTATTCCCAGATGATGCCCTTTTAGGGTACCCCTCATGCCCATATATGGAGATCCCCAGGCTTTACTAATTAACATAAGTTTTATGCCCATATATGGAGATCATTGTCCCAATGTCATCAGATATATGGGCATAAATGGACACAGGCAAACTAGATGGGCTGTATGGATATCCAGATGTGTGATGTAAGTGTTTTATTCCAAATGTGGCACCCCACAGACATATTTCCAGAAACAAAATCCCTTTCATGCCCATATATGGAGATTTCTGATGTCATCAATCCCAGGCCCTGTAAAAAACATGGTTGCTATGGTATGAGCAACTTATGTCTCCATATATGGAGATTCAACTTCAATGAGTAACCATGGCAAACTGTCAACTGCCCGTATGTCTTGATAATTGGTAAAACAAACTTTTGGCCTATTTGTGGAGATAAGCGACCAACGGTCGCTTATCTCCCGATTAGGGAGTCTTACTGGTATTTATATTACACTGTAAGTGCCTTGTGAGTGCATTTTGATCGTATGAGAACATAACAACAGACATTTCATTATACGTTATGAATCTGGTGTGACTGTGTTATGAGACACCGCTATATATTTTACAGCTAGGTTTTCTCCAGGGTGAATTCACTACAGAAGTTTCATTATAGTGCCAAGAGCAATATAATTAAAGTGTGCTTTCCTATTGTAGCCTACAGTGACAGGAGGAAGGGTATTTATTTTGCCCTCTGTGCTGACAGAGGTGTCGCACCAAATTCTGGGCCCTGGGTACAAGGATTAACTGCGGGCCCCCATGAATGTTCTTTATAGGGGAAGGGGGTTGAACCCATTTAGACTGGGAATGTATTGGCCACTGACCCCTATCTCAAAATATTTAGTTCCAGGGGCCACCCAGAAGCAAATGTTTGCTTAAAAAATACATATATTCAGAGATTTGCGTACATTTTCACGACTTTTCAAAAATGCAGATCTACAAGCTCGCAGCGCGGCACTCGGTGCCACACTGTGAGCTTGTATATCTGGACCCTAGTAACCCTGTCCCACTCCCCCCCCCTTGTGACACCCCTGACTAAGTGATCCACAGTATGCTAGACTACTGTGAGTTTGCCTACAGCTAAAATCCCTTTGGGATGTACAGTAAGATGTCATGAAGCAATATGACATTAGTTTTGTGAGGAAGGAAGAACACTCTCAAACTAGCCATTATCAGAAACATATAAAACGGTAATTAAATTGATATACATTTTATCTAGTCATTCCTTACTGTGTTCAGAAAACATCATAGTTCATATAGTTACAGTAGTATGCAATTATGTTTTTGTTTTGTTTTTAAGGGGAATAGAAATTTGTAGGGACATACCTGTACATCATTAGAGTATAATCGTTCACAGAAGAATGCTGCATATAAAAGGAAATTGTATTAAAGAAAATTGCATGGCATTCATGCATTTGATGCCTTGCTGAAATACTAGGCCTACATGTCTCCACACTGTTAGCCTTTTTCTATGCATCACATTGAAAGTCACACAGCAATTAATTGGAAGAAAGGGCAAACAGATCAATCGGTTAAGGTTTTATGAGTGTCGAGTGATATTTCATTTCCGCAGCTGTTGCTGAATATGAAATAACAGCCTCTGTGCCTACATGCACATAATAGAATGAATTTAGTTACAGGTCATGTTAATTATATTTTTGCAACCCTTTTCTTTTGGCTTTAGCAGGACCTTAATGATTTCCCTTGATGCTGAGCTATAAGTCAGCCAGCAACATGCTTCCTTATCAGTGCGATAGCTGTGTTGAATTACATGCTCTGGCTTTTGGCATGGCATGGTCAAGTGCATTTTCACTATGAGAGTAATCCCAAGAGAGTCTTCTTTGTAAGATATATGTGATTAATCTTCAATTTCCTGTACTGTATATGCAGTGAATTGTGTGTTGTATTTTGTCAAAGAATTATGATAGCTGCTCTTCCAAGAGCAATTTATACTACTTTTCTAAGCACAGCATTGCTGTCAAGAAAGCTGAAGATCACGTTATTTTGTTGTGAATATAGTGAAAAGGGGCCTGCCTTTATTTATTTAAAATTCAAGATATTTGATAATATATAATACAAAATCAAATGTAAAAGAAATGTTTAGATAACTTATTCCTAAAGGTAACACCCTATCCCCAATCCTCCCAAGATGTAAAACCATAAATAAAATGAGTAATAAAAGTCCTATAATCCTCCTGCCAGTAAAACACATTCATAAAACACCCTTCAGCCCCCATGAGCTCCTTATCCATTACTATACTTGAAGAAAAAACTTTTAAGTAGAAAAAAGTTTGCAGAGTGTTTGCAATAGATTATTTTCAACCAGTGTTACAATATTAGATTGGAGGCTTCGAGATATAATAAAGGGTGTAGTAATATCTAGCTCTGTCAGTGTTTATCAAAATGTAATTATACTTCACAGAAGGCCAAAGTTAATTGGAATGTGCAGAGGAATACATTCTTTATCATTTGAATTACGCCCCAACACTATACGTTACAACACTTGGCTCATTTCAGGCCATTTAACGATGCGGAATTCAATTAGAATGTGCTGCAAGTCAAAGCACTTTATTACGGTTGTGGCGGACTCCACAAATCACAGAAGTGGGTCCGTTCAGATCATGATATATGCTTACATACCACACACTATGTATTTGGATGAGATGAGACCATGCCAATGGTTAACATGGTGTATAGCATGTGGAATAGTGTTGTCCCCATACATATATATATATCATATTTCTCAAAATAATGTTAATATATACGGTATTCACATACCGGTATGTCAGCATTCCAGGAAGTGCTCATTTTCAGGGAATGCTCTACCATATATATTATGCAAAATGCAGCTCTGCAACTGCTACCACAGCAGCTGGAGCAGCCTGCGCGATATTGTCAACTGTATACATGATATCATGCTGAGCATGTAAGTACTGAACCTTTACATTACCTACATTGCAGACGAGTGAAAGCCAACATTAAGCCCAAATTGAAATTGCAGCACATAAGTCACTGGCTTAATGCTATCCGATTTGGTAGAATTGAATGGCTGGGTCTGACTGAAAAAGACGACTACAGCTGCCTCGGGTTTGTGACAACAGATGATGATGATGAGGAGGAGGAGGAGGAAGAGGGAGATAAGGCACAGAGAGTGAGAGTTACAGAAATGGAGCCACCGAATAAACACTTGTGACTGAATTTCATCACCTCATGTGTTTGTGTTTATATGGGTGCATGCAAGCATTGGCGTGGTAATAGTGTGGTAATAGCCTGCACATTGTACAGCACAAACTGCCCTGTCCCTGACCCTAACACTCTCCTATATTTGGTTTTGAGTCATTTCTTTTTACTACTAGGGTTCAGGAAACCTGGGAGATTTCACACTGAAGCATACAACACAGACCTCCACTATCATGTACAACTCTGTATGCCGCTGGAACTGTGTGTTACCTTAATCTGCTCTGAAGAGACCTTATATTGACACTGAGAGTTATTAGCGCCATCAGTTGGCTGTCCATCATTTGTTGTTCTGGTTGTTCTCGCAAGGGGTCTTTTTTTCATAACGCCACCATGTACAGACATGCAGGTCAGCGTATCCTCTCAGCATTAATAGCAGCATTAATGGCCAGAGCCTGACAGAAATTATCCCAAAATTTGTCCTCAACAATTTCCACAACCCTCCACGACAAAATTACAATATGACCACTTCAGAGTCAGAGTTGCGATAGAGCAGAGAGTGTTTATCATTAGACCATATCAGAGCTAGCTGCTGTATGCCACCTCTGAATGAATGAGATCACCTTGATGGGGAATACATGGGAATTCCTAGCTCTGAAATGTAAAAACAATGATTACAAATCTGTCACCCAAAAGCAACATTCTCTGAATCTGCATACCTTACGCACAACATACATATGACTCTGTGCATGTAACTTTTCCTCATGGTGACCACATCAAGTTGGTCATTGCATGAATAACAATTCACAAATAATGACAAAGAGGCAGTAAACCATCATCTATTACATCTTAACTATCGATTACAACACAGCATTTTAAAGAAAATTAAACAGCCATGTGTCCATCAAGACTGGCTGAAGGAAAGTCATACCTGTCCCCTCCGCTCCAATAGCTGTCCTGTTGCTCTCACAGAGAGCCAGCGGTCTTTTGTGTCTGTCAGCAGTGAGAGACTCAACCATAAACACAGACATTCCCCCGCACCGTGCCATGCATGCTAAAAAGGCCCTTTACCCTTCTGGAAGGAGTGCTGGTGTCTATCTTCAGCTGGGTGGCTACGAGGACAGACATGTTGAAAAGAAGTACCACTGGCTTCTTCCCCCGCTTTCTCTCAGACACGCCACTGCGCTGTGCTCACACCTTGTGCGCCGTGAAGTTGGGGTGCTGCTGGAGGTATCTGAGGGTGGGCTGGGGGGGGGGACGCCTTCAGGAGGGGAGCAGCCCAGGGGTCTAAAGAGGCCGGCCAGAATGTCCCTCTCCTCGTAGGGTTGAATCAATCACACAGACGGCAGCATTGCCTCCAAGGAGGGGGGTGGGCGTTGGGGGGGCGCAACTCCTCTGCACCGGCTGCTCCAAACACTACTTATCTCTCTCTCCTCCGTGCTCCCTCCCTCCCTCTCTAGATCCCTCACACTCTGACTCACCCCCTCACTCTCTCTAACGGACAATCAAACTCTCTCAGCATCACTCCAGTCCCCCACTCTGCAAGGACCTTTCCCAGAAAAGGTGTAGGGTTCAATATAAAGTAGAGTGAGTACATTTATGAGACTGGGATGTGGCGCGTGCGGACACACACACACAAACACACACGCCTGCACACACACACACACACACGCACGCACGCACGCACGCACGCACGCACGCACGCACGCACGCACGCACGCACACACACACACACACACACACACTCACACACACACACACACTTGAATTTATGAGTTTACCTTGTACAGAACATAACTGCAATCTCACAAGCTCACGCTTGACACACACACACACACACACACACACACACACATACACACACACACACACACACACACACACACACACACACACACACACACACACACACACACACACACACACACACACAATGCATTTTTCCTTACACTATAGGTCTGGCATAGTATATGAATGTGTGTGCATGCATCTGTAATCCCTTGTGTCAGTTAGAGTGTGTGCTGTGCACATACTGTATCAGCAAGAACAGGATCAATTCGATCTTCCCAGTTAGGTTGTGATTAAGCACAGGTGATATTTATGTATCTTGTCTCTCGCATCATAAAATATAGCCTCCACACCCATCTACTCGTGTTAGCACTAGCCTCCTGGCATAAGCCAGGCTAGTGCTTTATTTATGTAGCATTTGTTCCTTGTGTATTGAATCGAAGAGCTGGGGGAGGTAGAGAGATTGCAATGAAATGGGTTTAGTAAGATTAGGATTAATTAAAAAACCCTTTTTCAATTGAAAGCCAAATGTTCCCTCTCTCCACTTCCTGTACTGACCTAATCTATTCACTTGATTATGACAAAGGGCTGAGCCAAGAAGGGAAATACCTTTGGTTAATGAGCGTGTATAACGAAGCATTCACAACTCATTAATTACTGTAAGAAGTAAGTGCATGCCAACTCTGGGAGAAGTGAATCACATCGCCACCCACAATTAATTTCCAGTCAAAATGGAACTGAATCATGGCTGGTATTAATGCTGCCCTCTAACACTGATTGGACACATTAGTTGGATGGGGACGCGCTGAGCCCATGTGTGAACCCTCAACATGTGAATACCACTAAGGCACAGTCAGCAGCTTACGCAGGGGCGTCAATTGGGTATGGCGGGGGTATGCAGCTGCCATACCCTGGGTCCAGGGGGGAGAATACAAGTTACTTTAAAATATAAATCCATGAATGTCTCTTTGTCTATCTGTGCTGGTTATTATGTTGTTAAATTACAGTAAAATAACTACAAATGCAAAATGTTACAAAATGGTCACTTTAACAAGGTATTATAATTATATTGTCCACACTTTTATCTCCCCATCTTGACAGAATAGTATATTCCCAGGTTCCGCAGGTCAGCTGCACAGGTGCAATTCATTATTGTTAATTGTGGCACGTTTACGCCAAGTTTAGCCACACTTGAACAACTGTTCCAGGCCAAGAAACCATAGAAATTTTGGGGGGGAAAAATAGAATGTACTTCTTAAAATAAATGTGTCATGCCTGTTGCTAAGGTATGGCACAGGGGCGTCAATTGGGTATGGCAGGGGTATGCAGCTGCCATACCCTGGGTCCAGGGGGTAAAATAAAAGTTACTTTTAAATATAAATCCATCAATGTCTCTTTGTCTATCTGCGCTTGCAATTACAACTACATAATGCAAAATTTTACAAAATTGTCACTTTAACAAGGTATTATAATTATATCCTCCACACTTGTTTTCTCCCCATCTTGACAAAATGGTATATTCCCAGGTTCCGCAGGTCAGCTGCACAGGTGCAATGCATTATTGTTAATTGTGGCACGTTTACTAACATGCCAAGTTTAGCTGCACTT
Source organism: Nannobrachium achirus (assembly GCF_963921795.1). Taxonomy (NCBI): domain Eukaryota; kingdom Metazoa; phylum Chordata; class Actinopteri; order Myctophiformes; family Myctophidae; genus Nannobrachium; species Nannobrachium achirus. Next base: position 33,219,527 of record NC_137814.1, read on the forward strand.
GAACAACCGTTCCAGGCTACCATATCCAGCCCAAGAAACCGTAGAAACCTGTGTAAAAAACTGACAAAAGACGTTTTTTTTTCAGACATTGTGAAAATAGCCGATCTACATGCTCACAATGTAGATCTGCTATTTTCACAATAGAACCGTGTTATCCAAAATGTAATGTCTATTTTCCATGAGGACTCCCATCTTTGCCATACCCTAGCTTTTGCTGAACTGACGCCACTGGTATGGCAACATGACTGGTGTCTTGCACACGTGCCTTCGCGCGCGTGCAAGACACCAGTCATGTTGCCATACCTTACCTTCTTCTGAACTGACGCCACTGAGCTTACGCCTTCTTAATTGTGGCCTCTGCTGGCTAATCTAACATGCACACAGCATTGACCATTTTAAAACTGAATATCCGGCAGGACAATGAATATTAAAGAGGGAAGACAGCTAGGCCCACATTCCTATTTTATGAACAGGAGTTGTATTTTGTATACTGAGGTAGGAACAGGTTTGTGGTTCCACAGTACCTCATAAATACTGATAACATTGTCTGAATTTCCAAAGTGACTCATAGGACACTATAAAGAGGGTGTTTTCTGTTTTCTCCGTTATAATGGAACTACTTTAGCACAAATTGTTAGAGGATGGTACCCCACGCCACACAGGACAAAAAAAGGAGGACAAGAGTTATGAATGTTATAACACCTTAGAAATAGTTTTGCAGCATCAAAGAACAACTCAGAACGTAGAATAGTCACTGGGAACAGGGATAGCTCTTCCTCCACAAAAAGCATGATAATCAAGTATTTTAACTACCGGTACGTTAACCCACATTGGACTTTACATGAGATCATTCTCAAAGATCTCAGGCATACGGTATATGCCTAAACCATCATAGGCCTACGCCGGTTTACAAGTTCACAATGCATTATGATGCAAAGCCTTGTGTGCTTGTACCTACAGTATGTGGCTGTTTTCTTTGTGCGACACCATCATACAATGAAGTTTAATTCTGTTTAATTAAGTTATACCAGACCTTGAATATAGGAGGAGAGCTAAAGTTCAAGCTGTATTTGCATGCACCTCACAAGAGATAACTTCCCTCTGGAAGAGAATGATGAGAATTGACAAGGTGTACTGGAGTTGAATAAAGACATTTTGAGTTACTGTAAGTGATGTGATGGCAGCGATGGTAAAAGCTGTCCCTTTTAGCAAGCTGACTCCCTACAATGACATTTCCCTGGGGCACTTAAAACATGCTGCTCCTGATTGGTCATCCCCTGCATTCATTTCTGTCACATTTACAGCTATGACATACAGTATGTCTGTGATTATGAACACATTGCAGGCTCACTGTAAGTCACTGTAACTGCAATTAGTGTAAAAGGTCAATGCCGCACAGAGGGTGATGTGGGTTTTTGTCATTGCTGACAGTGTATTAACTGTGTGGATTGAGCTTCTTTACATAATTATACTCCTCCTTCGACAGTATGAGGCTCAGGCCGTGTCAATTTCCTCATTTTCTGCTGATGGTGCCGATTGCCTGAGCTGAGATCCTCTGCCAGAAACAAAATTATCAATGCTATCTATGAGCAGTGTCATGGAAAATGTAAGGAAATTTGCAATTTAATACCTTCACCCATTCTTGAAAATTGATAAGTATGTTGGGCATTCTTTGTGTATTCATGTCACTATTTCACATGATAAAGACACCAGGGTGAAGTAGACTTGAGAGCAGTAATAGGAAACCATTGGGAGAACAGGGTTTATTATTGACTTGTAATGTGCTAATTGAGCAATCAATTGGGTAAAGGAAAACATTGCCATTAAAGTGTAAAGGGAGCTGATGATCTCCCTAATTAAGGCTGTTTAATGAATGAATGAATAAATTGTAAGCTAATCGTTAAATATTTCTTGCTAAACAGTAATATAGCTTTGTAGATTACAGCAGAGAAATCATCCCCATTTGAATTTCCATTTGCTAGTAACTTCTTACAGTAATGTTTTACATTTTAATGCCTGCTATAAAATAAGTCAATGTGAAATATTGATGCTTTAATTGGGAAACAATGAGGAAAGCTACCTGCATGTGTGAAGCACCGTAGTGTGTATGTGTCTGCAACATGAGCAAATAATGTAAACTCATCAGACACACACCCGCCTTGTGTGACTCCCTTAATATATGCTCATAAGAAATACAAGTTGAATGCTCAAAATTAGTGTTATCATTCCTTCTGCATTTCATATTTAACAGAACACAGAGGAGGAGTGACAGACATGTGAGCCACAGGCTTTCATCCGTGTCTCATACCCTTATGACTTTGTGCACTGCATAAAATCCTCCTGTAACAAAAGACCCGTAAGGGACCATAACAGTGACAACACTGAGGCTTTTACTGTGTGTGCTTCACTGCTTGCCCCAGCCATGACCATGACCCTCAGCTAGATCACAGGTCCTGTCCCTGGTTAATCAGCTCAGAGGCCCCATGCACCTCCTGCACACCTCTCTGGAGATAGGAGGGTTTCCTCCTGATGTACTTGGTATGCCTCACAGAGCAGCTCTCTGCCTTGAGCTTGGCAAACTTGCAGTGGTTTAACTCTCAAATACCTGGAACGCGCCCGAGTCGCGTTAGATTTTAACCACTTTAACCATTATTGTATGCTTTAACCTTAGAAAAATAGCAGATATACAAGCTCACAGCGCGGCACCGAGTGCCGCGCTGCGAGCTTGTAGATCTGCTATTTTTGAAAAATTGTGAAAATGTGTGCAAGTCTATGAATATCTTTGACCCGATCTTTGACCCGACTTCTAAATCCTTCCTCTAAATCAGTGGTTCTCAAACTTTTTCATGTCAAGGACCCCCAAAATTACAGGTATTTAGCCACGGACCCCCATCTCAAAATATGTTGTTCCAGGGACCCCCCCAGAAGCAAATATTTGATTTACAAATGTTCGCTTTTAAATAGATATATTCAAAGACTTGCAAAGAAAAATCATGATTTTTCAAAAATAGCAGATCTACAAGCTTGTGAGCTTGTATATCTGCTATTTTTCAATAGTTAAAGCATAAAATAATGATACACAAAATGTCTACCCGTTCTAAATGGGTTAATGTTGTGAATAGAAATGAGCCCAATTATATGTTTGGTGCAGATCATAGGTCTCAGTAACTTACAAACCAGTGGAATACCGACAGCCCACTATCGGGTCATCTTTCAACAGGTGACACATATAGATGTGTCCTGTTCTGTCAGGGACAGCAAAGGAGAGATTAGGGCCAAGATGAAGAGGTTGGGAGGTCCTTTAATAGGTGCCCCCGGGTGGATAGAGCCAGAAACCTGGACAGCCTTCATAAACATGGTTCCCCATCTACAGCAAACATTCCCCGGAGCCTCAAACCTTACAGCACAGCAGTTAGAGGTGACAAATGAGTACAGTCTGAACTGAATGGTGTCTCGCAGTGGGATATCCCCTGCTGTTTCTCTGTCTCCAATTTCATTACGATGAACAATGTGTTATTGTTCACGGCTACTATATATTAAAACATTTAATATGGTCATGGCATAAAAGGAACAGATGGCATCAAATTGCGCACACTGTAAGTGTGTATTTGTGTGTGTGTGTGTGTGTGTGTGTGTGTGTGTGTGTGTGTGTGTGTGTGTGTGTGTGTGTGTGTGTGCGTGCGCGCGTGCGCGCGCGTGTGTGTGTGTGTGTGTGTGTGTGCACGAGTACATACCTGTGCGAATGTGTACGTATGTCTGTGTGTTATTATTCTGCACAGCTGAATGCAATTCAACTCATTTGTATGAGCTAATAGTGGGTGTGTATATAATAACATTTTAAGCAGGCGTTTCAGAATACAACAGGTGAACACAGAAGGCCAGCAAGATGAATACAGAGTTCATCGGTACATAAACCAGCTGCTAACATATAACTTCAAAAGGGATTATCTGCATTATCTGCATTACCTCTCTCCACGCCAGGGGAACTTTAACATTCAGCTCACTGTATCCATAAATCCTTGAGATTCACTTTGAAACACACTGACAGGGGCGTCACAAGGGGGGGGAAACGTGGTACTGAGTTACTAGAAGCCCAAGGTGGAGGGGCCTTAATTATTTTATGCTTTAACTATTGAAAAATAGCAGATCTACAAGCTCGCAGAGCTTGTAGATCTGCTATTTTTGAAAAGTCGTGAAGGTTTGTGCAAATCTTTGAATATATGTATTTTTTAAGCGAACCAAAGTAAAAACTATGTACTGGGAACAGCAAAATTGGTGTGCAGACTTTTTCTCTCCTTTATTAGTAATTACCTTTAGTCCAGCACCCAGCCTATATGGCTCTGGATGTGCATGGCCTTTATGGCTGTTTGTCAGCTTATGTTTCCACCACTGACGTAGAAACATAGGTTTTTCAAAAAACCTTGACTTGCACAAACTTTCACGATTTTTCAAAAATAGCAGATCTACAAGCTCGCAGTGCGGCACTCGCCGCACTGTGAGCTTGTATATCTGCTATTTTTCAATAGTTAAAGCACAAAATAATGCCTAATAATGTGTTTCCAGTCTAAATGGGTTAAAGCCCCTCCCCCTATGAAGAACATTCATGGGGGCCCGCAGTAAATCCTTGTACCCAGGGACCAGAATTTGGTGTGACACCCCTGCACACTGATACAATGGATTAAGACTGTAAATCACATGAGAAAGGGTAATACCTTAGATGTTTAGTATTCAACAAATTAAAGCCCAAATGTAAACTTGGCTTGACATTTGCAATCCTAAAATATGGACTCCAGAAACTTGGAGCATCTTGAATGTTTTCCAGTTGGCAAAATATCACTCTTATCTTCAAGTAACAGACAGCACCTTCAGATAACACTCTGAAAATGTAAATGATGGAAATGCAGACACCGGAGGAAGATGTCGACCTCTTAAGTGTCAGACAACAACAAACACCAGAGCCCAGGGTTCGAGTTATGTGGGGGCCAATGGGGGCTTAGCCCCCATAGATAAAGTCTGGGACCCCATAGTCAAAACCCCCTATGGGGTCTCTTTTTTTTCCCAAGTGTTAGAGTTGGATTAATGATGGATGCTATGCTGCTAGCTAACACTGTTTTGGCTAGCGTTGTGGACACATTGTATGGGTCCTGAAAATAGCAGATCTAGAAGTTCACAACGCAGCGCGAAGCGACTCCTTGTGAGCTTGTAGATCGGCTATTTTCACTTCTACTTGTTTGGGTTTAGTTTCTCTTGGTTCACGGGCTAAAACGTTTGGGAAGCAATACCATAATGCTTGCTGTAGTAGAACAGTGGTGTAAAATTAAGTAGATAACTGAAAAGCTTTTGGAACTGAATGATTATATGATACTGGTGTTGTCTGTCTGTTGGAGTGTTGGTACCAAGAATTCCATCTACTATAACTATATAGACTATCTTGCTGGCTGGTGCATGTGGAAAGGGGCAAAGGGAAAGTGTAGTGTGCCGTTCCCAATTGTTTAGCAAAAAGAAAACAGCGGAAACCCGAATAAAATGCGATAAAAACGCGATCAAAACCGCGAAAAACCGCCAATTTTCGCGCGCGCGAGACGTGACCCCCCCCCCATGTAGGGCCCCCATAGCTCTGGGAGTATAACTCCAACACTGCCAGAGCCAACACAATATATGAGACAAGATTAGCTGGGTGTGAGATATACTATCCAACTGTTGGCTGTGGACGATAAAGATTAAATCCAATGATCAATCTATAGGGAACTGTCTAAACATACTTAAATGATGCATAATAACCCCTTAAATGGATGCAAATTACCTCAAAATGAGATGAATCCAACATTAATGTGGCGATTATAAATAAGAAATGACAGTTCAGCTGAGAGACTCAGGGGGGCATTAAGATAATAAATACTGACGAGTCAGCAGGATTGAGCAAAAGTACAGCTAATCTGCATACATTCAGATAAGAGGACTCCACAGTTAAGTCCTGAGTGTTACTTTACTGTAACTCTGAGTGCAAAAATGGACCCAGGGGTAAGATGAGACAAATGAAATAAAATACAGATACTGTTAATGGGAGTTATAAGCTGGGTCCATTTTTACACTCTCAGGATTTGCTCTGTTAAAAAAACAGGGATGGGATTGGTCTGCTCTTCCTGAAGCTGCATACCGGTACTTCATTCCACATCCTACCTACGCCAATAAAAGGTTATGATAGAGTAAAGTATTTTTTCTTTTCCACAATTGCATGCTGAATGCACAATTGCTTAAGCGGTGGCTATCTGCAATGTCATTTGAATACTTTAATAGGCCTAGACAAAATAGGATTTAAAGCACTGCAGTTTTGGCAATTATTTTAGATTTTGGCACTGTAGAACAGTTGTTCCCAAAGTTTTTAGCTAGATATCCAAAAGATACATTTGGTGTCTCCCCAAAGGTGGCGCTATAAAAGGCTGCTGTGAAAAATGCAGTGAAAAGGTTTTTCCTTGGCCTCTAGGGAGTGCGCGTACAAAGTTTGACACTGATCGGTGGAGTTATAGGTAAAAACACAAATTGGCTTGTTATAGCGCCACCATGGGGATGATTTGAAAATTTTGACATGGCATTTCTTCCTCAGCCTAGTGGGAATGTGCGTGCACAATTTCACAGAAATTGCACGCTGTGTTCGTGATTTGAGACATTTTGTTCAAAACTGACCAATCTTACAAACTTTGGAAGCCAATCTCAGCCAATCAGGATGGAATATGGAAAATTGGACAGATCCGTCTCGATCACATGACTGTAGAGATACTGTCTACCGATGTGAGTGATTTTTGGACAAAATCTGTAAGAGTACTGTCAAAAAAGGCGTTTGACATAAATTGGTGGCGCTATAAAAGGCCCATGTGAAAAATGTGGGGCAGAGGTTCTGAATTGGCATCCAGGGAGTGTGTGTGCGCAGTTTGGCCGAGACCAAGCCAACAGCGCCGGAGAATAGCTGGTAACAAACTTTATGGACGGACAGACGGACGGACGGACGGACACACACACACACACACACGGACGGACGGACGGACGGACGGACGGACGGACGGACGGACGGACGGACGGACGGACGGACGGACGGACGGACGCGAAAGAATAGTCTCTCCCATGCCTTCGGCTGGTGGAGACAAAAAGAAAAAAAAACATTATGGATTAACCACTTAATCCCTATTTAATATAGTCAATATATTCGATCTACGTGTGTGGGATAATGTTATATTCACAAGTTCTTCAAAGATTTGAGTATTTATTTGTTTATTTATGGTATTGTCTTAATTTTATTGTATTAGTAGTGAAAAAGGACATCCGCACACCGAGTCAGTTTCAAAGCAGGTGCATAACAAACAGTAGGAGATCGATCTTGGAGAGATATACCTGCACACTGTCTGCCACTTGCACATTCAAGTGAAGGTTTTTATTGATGCAACATTTCTGTCATATAGACTTTCCTCAGGAAGGTTTTATTTCTGCAATTATTTTTGATATATGTATTTAACATATATTTTTGAAATCATAATAAAAAAAAAACATTTAGGAAATGTAAAAATAGGGATATTTACTCACGCACTGCCCATAGATATGTTTAGCATGACCCAAAAATGGCCCCGACCCATTGTTTGGGAAACACTGTGATGGTGCAATGTCTCATTGCGTACCTACAGTATGTGATTTGACTCAAACGACAGCAAGAGATTATAAGAGGAAGAAAGGTGAGAAAGGATGAGGAAGAAAAGGGCGAGCTAGAAAGGTTTTCTCAGACATGACGAGCTGTATCAGTTATAATGAGCCTTGTTGAAGAGAAACCGGCATTTAATTCAAATAACACACTCTATCTATCCTCTGATGAGCCTGGGTGACTCGGGTATCCACAGCCTGACTTAATGATTTCTTTTCTATGCAAATTGACCACAGATTATACCAGAATTTAATAAGCAGCACATGGGAACCGATCCAAGGGGACATCTGGTCTCAGGAAAGTTTCAGAAAAGTTTGATTATCATCTGGGGCTTTGGGACCAATGTCAGCAGAAATCTGTGTGGGAATGTTCAGTAGCTGTTTGTGTTTCCTATTCCAATGATCCGGTTAAAGGAATTTTATATTTCATTACTCATAATGGACTATTAGTGGGGGGAAATGGTCTGTCTGTTGATAATTTGCCAGCGTGGAATCAGATCTTGTTAACAATCACTATAGCTTTATCCTTCCAGCAGAGGGCAAACTCATTCTAACTTGAAATATGCTAAGCTGGATATTAATTGAGGAGGAAGTGATAAAGGGAGACTAACTTTGTGTATTATCTTTAGTCTTTGGCCACTAATATTTCATCTACAAATGCTTCTCACTTTTTGTTTTGGTTATACACAGTTGTTGTAAAAAAACTTGTGTGATAAAAAAGAAGAAGTAATGTCTACCTAATACCATACTAGGTAATTAAAAGTAAAAATAGTTTGGTGTAGCCTACACATTCACCATTATCAATTTGTTTGGTAAAGTATATTAACAAAATATTACATTATTACATTACAGTAATAATGTACAGTAACATTACAGTAATACATTACAGTATTACATTACAGCATAGCCTACATACCTTTTTTTCCAAAGATCTAGAACCTATATTTTGTGTATATTTTGAGCTTGTCTTTCTGTCTGTCTGTCTGTCTGTCTGTCTGTCTGTCTGTCTGTCTGTCTGTCTGTCTGTCTGTCTGTCTGTCTGTCTGTGTGTGTGTCTGTTTGTTGCAGCATCTTGTGATTTATGACCCAACATTATTGAGGGAAAGATGTATCTGCAATAAATGTAGATTTTGTAGTGTAATGTTGTAATAAGTGATTAGAAATGTGTTCTAAAATGGAAAATGGGCTGTGAATTGCCCCAGTTCTCCCCAAAATAGTGCTCAGTTCTCCTCAAAAACCCATGAAATCTATATTTCAAGTGCTCAGTTCTCTGCCACAGAAGATTGCTGTCAGAAGGCTATGCATAAAATCTGACACAAAAGCTCTGAATTCTTCAGTTTGCCAGTACATTTCAAAAATACAAATGTCAATTCCCTCTAGAGACATCTACACTTTGTAAAACACTGGCCGTATAAACAAATTGTGTCTTTTATTGGAAACGCAAAACATTTATCGTTTTAGATGCAACCTACTAAGCTACATTTATTTCCCCACAGAAACATGTTGGGCAGTAACTATACAAATTACTGTAATATTATTACTTTACCCAGTAACGAGTAGTCTACTCTGCCAAAACAGTAATATTATACCATATTACTTTGTAAAAAATAGTTTTGTCGGCTGTCTTTTGAAAACATTTAGTTTAAAAGGTCAAGAGAGATTGCTGCTATATTTTATAGACAGTTTGGCTGATTGGTGACTCTTATTATTATTCAACAAAATTGGATTCAGTTCTAAAAGCAGCTGGCTAAACAGATTGTGTTGTTGTAAATCTCTTCTTTTTTTGCTGTTAGAGGGGCAAAAGTAAATTATGTAATAACACCAGTAAGACGCCTAAGGGCGAAAAGCGACCTCACCCTTTAGGGCTTTTCACAGAGGGCGAGGTCGCGCAGGACGGAATTCGCACAGAACAGAATTCATTATTGCGACGGTAGGTCGCAGTTAACTATGAAAACCGGTACATCTTTCCGTATCTCTGTCAGTCACGCCTGACGCTGTGGTTACCCTGATACATCACTGTAACATCATGCTCTGACATCACTGTGATGTCAGTGGAACCACTCTTAACAGAATGGGTTTTCCGCTCTGACATCACTGTGATGTCACACTAACAGAATCTCTTTTATACCCATATATGGAGTTCCCTGATGTCATCAATATTAAACCCATATCTAATGCCCATATATGGAAGCCACATCAGCCACTTACCACACTAACGGCTGGTTCTACAGACAGGTATCTCCATGTATGTGCATAAAAGGGTATGATGTCAGATGTCATAGACATCATGACTCTTACAGCATATCTCCATATATGGATCTCCATATATGGCTACCAGGGGTAACTGGTCCGATATACATCACTGGCCAGATGGCAAAGAATTGGTGCGACCTCGCCCTTTAGGGCGAGGTTGCATGTCTCCCTGAGGCATCTTACTACAGTAGTTAATATATCTGACCATTTACCCATATAGCCCTGATACCCATATATGGAGATCCATAATGGAGATATGGGCATATTGGTTGGATTGGCGGTTCTACAAAAAAATACATTTGTTTCATACAACTGTACACTGTGCAAGTACAATAACGGCAGGGGAAGCAGCAAAAATGTGAGCTATCCGTGTGCAAAAGTTGGAGTCTGTAGAACCAACCGTGTGCTGTGAGACCCCAGACATGCTTACTCAATTACTCGTTATGTGAAAGTCCTATGACATCTATGACGTCTGACATCATACATCCCTTTTATGCCCATATGGAGATCCCTGTCTGCAGAACCAACCGTGTGCTGTGCGACCCCAGAAATGCGTCCATGCGTGCCAGCATCTGTCTCTCAGTCCTTGTCCCCTTTCATGGGCATAAAAGGGATTCTATTAATGTGGTTGCACTATCAGGGCATCATCTGGGAATCAGATGTAGAGGTCATCTCCATATATGGAGATCTAGGTGATGATCCAGTCGTCTCCATGTATAGATATCCAGGGTTTGGTCTTTTATGAGGTGATGTCACATGATGTCACAATGTCAACAAAATTGAGGGGTTACGACTCTAAGACTCTACAGATAAGATGTGCCGGTTTTCATATAGTTAACTGCGACCTACGGTCGCAATTAATCTTGATTCCAAGTAATTAGTAATATAATATTATTACTTCTTTAAGGAGTAATATGTAATAAGTAACATATTACCCAACATATATATTGCCCAACACTGAACATGATAGCCTGCGACTGAGACAGGTGGAACAGCAGGGCTAACCAACTATGACACTACTGCCCATGCCCTCTGCTCTGGACACTTTATTAACTTGTATAGTGCACACCAACAGGGACATCTTCTGAAGGACACAGACACTTTAATCCACTCACCTAAGGCCTTGATTTCAAATTTATCTCCGACTTTTACTCCAAAGGACATTTGGTATGCGCCATAAACCTAAATTAGGCTAGACAGCGCTCCCTGGGACATGTCCGAAAAACAACCAAGGTTAAATGGAGCTGAAACACACCCCAATGAAAGCAACATCCAACAAGAAAGAACATGTGTAACACGAGTCTATTCGTCTTTGTTTTCAGCAGAGGGCACGCAGCCAACCACTCAACACTGAGATGGAAATCTTTAGCACCTCCCAACAATCAGAAAAATAGGCTAATTCCGCTAATTAGGCAGCAACACTATCCGGAAGATCGACTGAAACAAAGCGTAATCAGAAATGATAAACGGCGGGATCAGAGAGGTAGATGAAAGCATGCTGTACCTGTTCACTTTTGCTCGTGCCCCTGCGGTAGTTTCCTACACTTGCTGAGGAGTTCATGGTTCCCAGCCAACCGAAACGAAACGCCAAATGTGTCAACTGGAGCTGTCCCTGGTCCTGAATAAACTTTAATCTCTCTCTCTCTCTCTCTCTCTCTCTCTCTCTCTCCCTCCCACACTCTCTCTCTTTTACTTCTCTCTCTTTCTCCCCCCCTCTCTCTCTACTCTGTCGCTACACATTCGCACGCAACACTCTTTCCCGGTAATTAGAGCCCGTGCAGTTAACCTACTTGAAGTTGAATTATTGCCTCGATCGGCGTGACGTGTCGTGATCTCTTCTTAGCCAGCTCTAAATCAAAACGTACCTTCCAGAGTTCGATTAAGGCCATTATTGTTCTAATCTAATCCTAGCGATGTGCTTGGAATTCCATGGATTCGATGCAACTACAAGTGGATCAGATCAAAAGTTTCACCATTCACTTCAGACGATCTGTGATTTCGACAGCAGGAGAATTGCTTTTTGCCTCCAGCTTACCTCTACTCCTGTCTCCTGGAACTGAATCACGACGAGTTTGCTCATCTGATTAAGGAACAAAAACTAAAATCAGGCGTGTGAGTGGTGCTGCCGCTATGAGTTGCAGTCAGTGGTGGAAAGTAACTAAGTAGATTTACTGTAGCCTACTTAAGTACAATTTTACTTGAGTATTTATTTCCAATTTCCAATACTTTTACTTACTCCACTACTACATCTCGGAGCCAAATATTGTAGGCCTACCTTTACTCCACTACAATTATTTTAAAACGTTTTACTAATTACTATTATTATTACAATACATGCATTAACCACTTAATTCAAACCTAGGTAGACCTATTTCTGCCATTTGAAAATATCCGATCTATAAGCTCACAGTGCATCGCATTGTGAGCTTGTAGATCTGCTATATTCAAAAGATTTGTATACATTTGAAAACTCCATGGCTATGAGCCAGTTCCATCAACAGCATCGCACCAGGCTCCTGAAGTTAGTCAGTTGCAATTGTGAGGGGGACTGTAGCACACTTTGAGTATATGCCTATTTTTCCACCACTGGTTGCAGTGCATTTCTGTTACCAAGCAAGCAGTAGGCTATAGAGGCTGCCTGCCATCCTCATTAGGATATAGACCTGCAGCAAGCCCTCAAAAAAGGCCTTAGTTTTTGAGATACCCCTACCCGAGGTATAACCAAACACAACCATGTTTTTTCTTCTCTTTAGGCTCTCCCATTAATGAAATGGATTGTTGTGAAATGTTACTTTTGGCGGAAATGTGTTTTTTTGGCTATTCTTTAGACCTACCCCAATCTCTGAAAAAGGCAAATCCGCCTAGGTCAAAGGTGACAAAAATGCCTATAACTTGAGAATGCTCACTCTTATCCTCATAAAATCTGCTGAGATGTGAACCAGGTGTCTACCCTACATCAACAAAGAGTCAGAATGCAATTTACCTAAAGAAATACTGAAATATTATCCTTTAAACACACCTTTAGTTTAGGCGGAAATTGTACTTTTGTGGTGAGGACTTCTTTACTGTCTCTCATTTACAAGAAAAACATACATTTATGTCAAATAAGATGTTACTGCATTGCCTAAGATGCTACTAAACAATAACCAGTGGTTGTGTGGAGATAGCTTGTACAGTTTTATTGCAAATCAGATTTCTTTAGACACACCCCCTCCACTGAAAAAGACAAATTAGGGAGTTAGGTGACATACTGAAAGTCATTTTTGGGAGGTCCAGTTGGCTGTACTGTACCACAGAACCAAACTATCACTATATGAATAAACCAATAATATATTTGATCTAAAATGACTACATTGATCAAAACACAGCAATGCCTTTTTTCCTCTACTACTCCCATTCATAAAGTAATTGTTGTGGAAATGTATTTTAAGGCAAGGATAAAATTGGCAACTAAATTCAGAAAAAAGTAGAAAGTGGTCTTTCTGGAGCGTACCAGGGCAAAATAATGATATCTGGCTTTTCAAGACACTGTCTGAGTACACAAGTGATAATTTCACCTGTGTATTTTAAGCCTCTCTCTATATATAGGCGAAGATTTCCATGGATAAATAACACTCGACTTTTGGATATATACCAAATTATAAGGTTATAAGTCCTTATCATTTGACATTCACTAACACTAAAATAAATCAATTATCAAGTGTTTTTGGAGGTATGGAATCCATATAGAAAGACAATATGGATACATGGCAAATGGTGCATTTGTATAGCACCTTTATCCAAGGTGCTTTACAAAGATTGTGCATTACATTCACCCATTCACACACACATTCATACACCGATGGCGGAGGAAACCATGCAAGGCACCGGGAGCAACTAGGGATTTTGAGTCTTGCTCAAGGACTCTTCGAAACGAACTCTGGGACAGGGTCTTACTTAATCCCATTCAATAACCTTGCTCTTTGCATGTTCTCTCTTGGTCAAAACTAATGTGGGCATGATTGGATCTGTAATACTCTGTGTCAGAGTGAAGCAGAAGTCAGTAATCCCTAAAAACAGAATAGAATCTATGGGGGTCAGACTTGGCTGTGTATACTGATGACTACTGACACAAAGGACTCTGACCAAATCATGTTGTGTCTGACCCTGGGATGATCAATCTGTGGCTGACTGTGCTCCTCATCCCCACTGGCACACCATAGAACAGATGAGAGGAGTTCATCAGGACAGCTTGCTCCTCCCCTCTGTGACCACCTCCAGACTGTCCTGTTTAACTCAAGCTTTGGAACTTCCTCACCGGCTGATTTTTTTTTTTTTGCATTGCTTGTGTTAATAGGTTTCCTTCCACCACCACCAACTCCTCCCCTTGGATAGGTGTCTGTGTGTGCGCATGTGTGCTCCTGCGTGCACACACGCTCGCTCGCTCGCTCGCTCGCTCGCTCGCTCACTCACTAGTCACTACCCTATGTAGCTCTGTAATCCCCACATTGTCATCCATGAAGTTGTGAGGGTGGACAGGAAGGGTGACAATATGGCTCCTTGGGGAGCACCAGTGTTGGTGACAATAGTCTGCAACCAAGCCTAGATCCACTTGCACTGACAGCTTCAAGGCCAACTGCTGTGGATGTATGGTATTGAAGATGCTTATGAAGTCAAAGAACAAGTCTCACATTGCTACCAGGAGCAGAATCTCAAAGATCTTCTTGACATGTAATGTCAAAACAATTAACTGGCATGTAGTCACTGAATGCACTGGGTGTCCCTTCTTAAACACCAGGACATTTTACTTTACTCAACCTCAGGAAGAGGTTGAATATATGCTGGAATGCAGCTGCCAACTGCCCAGTGCACACCTTGAGCACACAGGGGTTGTTGTTGTCTGGACCCCTGGCCTTGTTAATGCTGATCCTGTTAAGGGGTGGCCATATCTGAATGGGTATAGGAATCTGGGGATCTTAAGGTTGCTAGTTCACCAATCACTAATCTGCGTTAAAGTGTAATTGGGAGAACCAGTCTCACAAATCTGTCTGCAGTGATATTAATACAAGTATAGGAGAAATGCTGTGGCTCTACACAAGAGGGAGGGTGGGTTGGAAACAGTGTTGCCAGACGTACGATAATTATCGTATTTGTACGATAATTTGACCCCCTGTACGATGTACGATCAATAATTCCAAAAATGCCCAAATGTACGATAATTTCGGCATATCATCAAAAAGAGCGTGAATTCACTATTTTCCCTGGCTGCTGATCTGGGATCTGGTTTGGCTTCTCAAAATAAGCCAGGAAATCAGTCAATCTGACCCTAGATCTGTACTTGGAGGCATTCAAAACACTGGTTGCATCTTTCCAGACCAGTTTCAGGCTTTTATTTGTGTAAGCTCCAAGAAGTTGCCTGCCTCCACACAGCATATCTGATGCGTTTTTGTCACGCAGGAGTCTAAAACGAGGTCGTTTCTTACACTAAAGACGAATCTTTTGGTGAAATTAAGTTTTTACGCAAGTGATTTCTCTTTTTTTGGCCGTGTACGATAGTTTCATGTCAAATACGATAATTCTGAGCCTCCAGTACGATAATTCAACATTTCCCATCTGGTAACACTGGTTGGAAATTAGGGTGACAAACTGCAGTCTCCTGGGATAGGATTAGGTGGAAGAGAGATGCGGATGGGAGAACTGGTGCTGGAGGGTGGGTCTGGGAAAGTAACATTGTAGAATTCCTTGGCTGCCGCCAGAGCCGCCAGAGTCAATATGGACAGTATTGAAGTTAGTGTATTATTGTGTATTATTATTATATTGTTGTTGTTATTATTTCATCATATCAAGACAAGCTCAAACTTGGATTTAGGTAGGAGATACTGATTTAAATGATTTTTTAACATACATGAAAATATAATCCATCTTGTTTTAGTCATTTTAGAATAGATAAACTACATTATTGGGTTATTCATATTCTGATAGTTTGGTGATGTGGTACAGTACAGCCACATGGACTTTCCCTCCCCAAAATGTCATCTCCCCATTCAGAATTACCTAATTTGTCTTTTTCAGTGGAGGGGGTGTGTCTAAAGAAATCTGATTTGCAATAAAACTGTGCAAGTTATCTCCACACAAACACTGGTTATTGTTTAGTAGCAACTTAGGCAATGCAAGAACATCTTATTTGACATAAATATGTGTTTCTTGTAAATGAGAGAAAGTAAAGTAGTTCTCACCACAATTAGTAGTTCTCACCACAATTTCCGCCTAAACTAAAGGTGTGTTTAAAGGATAATATTTCATTATTTCTTTAGGTAAATTGCATTCTGACTCTTTGTTGATGTAGGGTAGACACCTGGTTCACATCTCAGCAGATTTTATGAGGATAAGAGTAAGCATTCTCAAGTTATAGGCATTTTTGTCAGCTTTGACCTAGGCGGATTTGCCTTTTTCAGAGATTGGGGTAGGTCTAAAGAATAGCCAAAAAAACGAATTTCCCCCAAAAATAAAATGTCACAACAATCCATTTCATTAATGGGAGACCCTAAAGATAAGAAAAAACATGGTTGTGTTTGGTTATACCTCGGGTAGGGGTATCTCAAAATCGGACGGCCTCTGCTGCTAGACTAATACTTTGACGACTGAGTTATAGCCTATCCTGTGGATTAGTGCGGTTTGAATCAATTTACTGACGTTGAAGACTGTGACAGTTCAGTAGCCTAAGTTTCCCTACTGTAGGCCTACGTGTTTGTAGCCTATAAACAGTTGCGTGATTCTGACAATAATCAAAACGTTTTCTCATGGGCTGTCTAGCTATAGGCTATATTTCTCAGTTCTCACAGACAGTAAATTAGCCAATGTATGAGGTAAAGACATCTGAGTCACACATCGTTAGAGATATGAAGTCCAGAGTGGGTTAGCAATTAGAGGCACTTAGCGCTGCTTGGTGCTGGTGCTGATCGGGGAAGAAATGTCACCCGCGTGGCACTGTTATAGCTAGTTAGCCATATATATTTGTTTCACAGTCGTAGAATGAGGAGGGAATTAGCCATGACTCATGATTGATATAGATCACTCACTCTGTTCAAGTTCAAGTTCAAGATCACAAGATGCGTTTGTAGGCTGGTGTGCTTGCCGCACTGCTCTTGTGTTGTAGGGGGTTCTGAATAATTGAGGAGAGGAAATATGGAATACAATAGCCTACCCAAAGATGCACAGATTTGCTCTGACAATTCCCAATAGGGCTGTAAACACTAATGAGGTCACACACACACACACACACACACACACACACACACACACACACACACACACACACACACACACACACACACACACAGAAGATGGATAATAAGGAGGACGTCACGAGGCAAGACTATAACTTTGTGTCCCTTGATACATCCTTATCTTGTGAAGCCTTTGGCAACTTCAGAGTTTTGTTTCATCTGTGGCAACAAATGTTTCACACTTGAACATTTATTTTTGGTCAAAATATTATGCCACACACAGTCAGTAATTGCACACCAGTATGATAAAAAAAAGTCATTCTTTTCTACCCATGCAGATAAATATATAGGCTAATTAATTTCCATCCACTGCAGAGTACAAAAAATACTGTACTGAAAAGTTTCCATTTCTCAACTTAGAAAAATGTCAGTTGCTATTTGTTTTACTCAACCCCATGCCCCACTGAACAGCAGTAAGATCAGCACCTTGGACAGCGGCCACTCAGTCAGACAAGCTGGAAGAAGCACTGTGTAGTGGAGGTGCTGATAGTGAGGGAAAG
This sequence comes from Nannobrachium achirus, assembly GCF_963921795.1. Classification (NCBI taxonomy): domain Eukaryota; kingdom Metazoa; phylum Chordata; class Actinopteri; order Myctophiformes; family Myctophidae; genus Nannobrachium; species Nannobrachium achirus. The sequence continues at coordinate 33,237,231 of NC_137814.1, forward strand.
TTAGCCGAGTGCTGGACCAATCTGGGAACTAAATGCTTACCAATAGCTTTCTTCACAAATGTGTTCATAAAGGTGTCTACTTTCACCCCTGAACTTTTTCAATCACAACTCCCTTGGTAAACATTGTGGGAGCCAATCAAAGTTGGGGGTATCCCGAGGGCCAGGGATTAAAGAGGGAAAAAAGGCCGGTATGAGCGTAATTAGGGTATGTTTGGACTGCTGAATCCATTCCAACCATTAGTTTTCAGTAAAAATGACTCCTTGGCCATAAAACAGGCCACACCCACTTTTGTGTGTCCATGAGACATATAAGGACATCTACAGTATGATGTTTTCTTTTTTGTTTGTTTGTTGGTGGTGGGTGGGTGACGGGTTCTATTAAAGTATTACATTACATATTTTCATTAAAATATTATTAATTTTAAAAAAAGAGACTGTAATGGTCTTTAAACAGAAGCTCAATAGATAATATGGTGTTCATTTTTATTAATGTTTCAAGTGTCATGAAGATCCGGAATGCCCTCCCAGAGAGACATCGAAAGTATATGCTCTTCATTCACAGCTTCTCTGGCTGTGATACTGTGTCTGCAATTCATGGGTTTAGCAAATCAACAAGTTCTGCAAGACTGACAAAGTGGAGAGGGCTATGCAGGTTTATGGAAATCCAAGCCAACAAAGAGGACATCATCACAGCCGGCTGTGAACCTTTCAAGTTCATGTTCCGTGGGAAACCACACAAAGATTTGGGTGATTTGAGATTCGACCTCTTTAGCAAGCGGGCCGCTAATGGGAGTATCAATCTAGAAAAACTGCCCCCGACAACAGGAGCTGCAGCACAGCACTCTCTCCGAGTGTATCTCCAGACCATTGATTGGCTGCTGCTGAAAAGTCCATCACTGAATGTTCTGCCGTAAGGATGGAAGCTTGGAGACAATGGCTATGAGCCAGTTCCATCAACAGACCCCATCGCACCAGACTCCTGAAGTTAGTCAGTTGCAACTGTGAGGGGGACTGTAGCACGCTCCAACAGGTTCTCACCCCCAGAGGGAGTGAGAATGGGCTGCACACAGGTGCTGCTGTAAAAAGCAAGGAGTGAAGTGCATTTTTGCTTGTGGTAACTGCCCTGGCAACTTTTGCAAGAACAACAAGCCATGTAACAAGAGCAGTGAGGGAGATGCATGGAGTTGGATGAGTAGAGATAGATCTCTATTTGTGTGTGTCATATTTGAACACATAATACTGTAGTAGTAAGGTATTGTTTATTACTGTTTACAAAATAATTAAAGTGCTTTCTTTTTTAAAACATTAGTTTTAATTATGTGTTGATGTTTGTTTTTATTTAATTAATGAACTTCAAGTCTGAGGAGCTCTGGTAGATGATTTTCAGCCTTTTTTCGTCTAAGATATTTAAGTAATTTCATTTTAAATAAATCAGTTAAAGATTGTGTCTACTTTTATGTCAACAGTTACAGTTTAAATTGAGATCATTTGTGATATTTGAATAAGCAAACAAACAAAAAACACCCGTCGTCCATTGAGTTATATAAAAATTGACAATATATGTCTCATGGATACACAAAAGTAGGTGTGGCCTATTTTATGGCCAAGGAGTTATTTTTTACTGAAAACTAATGGTTGGAATGGGTTTGTCAGCCTTCTGATTGGTCCCTGAGACTCCCTGACTGGCCAACCAGAAAAAACATTCACTTTTTGCTATCGGGGGTGGAGTTTGTGCAGTGGAGAATGTTGCTTCAGCCTTTCAAAAACTGTCCGCACTGCGCGACACGGCAATCGCCCGGTACGGCCGCGGTAGGTGATAGCGATCACGCTCATCATAATGAATAAGCTTCAACAAACTAGTTCACATGGACCTTATCAATGGTCTAACTAGTTACGATTGGGTACATATATTTTAAATGGGCAGAATTACGATTATGTGAGGAGAACAGATTATAGTTCTCCTCTTCCTACCCAAGATGCAATGCGCTTTCTATTTCTATACTATTCTCTCTCTGATCCAGAGGATTAAACTAATTAAAACATATATTTTCGGGGGGAAACTACTGTTTTGCTATGTAATTACTGTACCCTTTTCTTCCCTTTTTATTAATATCACGTAGATGTGTTTTTTTTGGTACTTTATATAGCTGTAATGAGGCTATGAACAAAAAAAAAATCCCATCCACTTCCACTATAAAAGAATCTGCAATAGTGATTCTGTCCCACTGGGATTAAACAAATTAAAACATATATTTTCGGGGAAATCCCCTGTTTTGCAATGTAACTACTGTACCTTTGTCTTCCCTTTTTATTAATATCACCTAGATGTTTTTCCTTTGGTACTTTATATAGCTGTAATGAGGCTATGAAAACATAAAAAAATCCCATTCACTGCCACTATAAAAACAATCTGCCCAGGGAAAATGTCCCATCATAGTAACAGGGCAGAATGGGGCGGGATTTGCAAACTAGTCTATTACACACCTCATACACTCATATTGGTTTCCCAAGGGAGTTGTGAAAAAGTTCAGAGATGATAGTAGACACTTTTATGAACACATTAATTTGTGAAGAAAGCTATTGGTAAGCATTTAGTTCCCAGATTGGTCCAAAACTCGGCTAACTTTCCCTCACTATGATGGAAGAACAGCCACTTGAATAGAGATTTCAAGTCACAGGGGAACAATGCTCTTTGGTGACAGGTTCTTGGCAGTGGAATGCAATTGACGTTTTAGGCAAGAGAAAGTATTATGATTGAGATGAATCAGAAATCGGACAGAAGTACAACTATGGCAATCTACATTATCTGCATATGTACCATTCAGTGGCTATGTTTTTGTGAAACAGGGAGAGTGATTTTCTGTGCTGGATGTAAACAATGTGCATTACAAATAGTTCCCACTGCCCTATACTAATACAATTGTTGTAAGCTAATATTTCGTAATTTCTCACATCCTCCTGCTGTTTTGACGATGGATCAAGTCAATCAAGGGGTCCAAATGTTAAAAAGAACAATGTTGTTTACCCTAAAGACATTTCACATGATTCCCTTTGGACTTTTGATTCATACCTTTTCTCACCAAGACATAATTTATGCAATATCATCAGCATCTCAAGTTTCTGTTTCTGTCAATAACACGATTCCTGTGAGATAGTATACAAGAGTGCCACAAATTCTGTGCCGCATTATAAGATCTCATTTCAATCCATGAGGTAACCGAAGAACTCTTTATTTAGATGCTGAGTGTTCTTCAAGAGATACCAAATATACATGTTGTGGTAAGGCGATATGGCTTTTACTTATTTTAATCATAAGATTGTGCAAAGTCAGGTATTATTGTTCCTTTTACGGGTCTGTTTTTCTATTCACGTCAATGGCATGATATGGCAAGATGCTCTCTCCTTGCTTCCCCTTCATCTGATTATCAACAACGCATACTCAACAATCATGAATTCATCTCTATTCTGAACAGTGAGTACTGTGGATATCAGGATTTGGAAGCAAGCTTTGTGCAGTGCGCTACAGGAATCTGGAGTGTTGAGCCCTGGTGATGGTAGGAGGGAGGCAATGCATCACCAGCTTCAAAGGTTCCTCCACAGCTTACTGATGTGTGTGCTGCTGAAGGTGGCTGAGTAAAGACAAGCGGTGGTACCTCTGCATATTCACTTCCACCCCTCCACCCCTCCACGTCCTCCTGCCCCTATACTAGCTTAAACATGGGAACATTGCGGAGAAGGACAGATGCTCGCTCTTTCTACTAAATACAGTAGTGGAAGATATTATGCAATGGCTGCCTTTAAATTCAAAGAGACAAACAGACTCAGACTCCCTATTTTGGTGGGTGGTGATACACATCTCTGATACAGACCCCTCAACCTACAGTATCTACAACACTAATCAGCTCTGTGGTGCTACGGTCATATTGCTGTGTGATGATCATATCCTGCATGTGGTGAATTTGAAGTCATTGCCTCCAGATGGACAAACAACTGTGCATGCAATGACATGGAAAATACACAAAAGGTACATACAGTACATACGGTATATGCTACATACATACGGTATGCAAAATAACTGAATCACAGTCTTTCTCACGCACGTAAGCATGCACGCACACCACTCACAGAGCCAGCATTGGCTTTCAGGGACATGTCTCAGAGTGCTTGCCACTCTATCTCTGTCTGATTGTGCAACAACATCCTGTCGTATTGCCTTTCACCTGCAGTTCCACACAGCTCCTGTTTGCCAATCGTCTGACATCCATACAGTAATTAGAATTGGACCCAACCGTGCCACATGCAGGTTCTTACAATTTACATAGAAATAGAATGCACACTGCGCATCTTGACTACGAGATGGGAAATACAGACTGACAGCTAACTCCATATGAATTTTGTTGACTCCTGGACTGGAGGATTGGTTGTTTTAAAACACAGCAAATTGTGATGGAGATAAGAGCATATGTGCACTATTCTCCTGTTATGAAATAGTCCAGATTTGGAAATGCTCAGGTGCACCACTCCATGCTGTACTAACAAAAGTGTCTTGTTGTGTCAAAGTGTACTGTGCCACTGATGGATATTAGTGATGCTCAATTGCATGCAGCATGACCATCTGTTCTGAGCCATGGTTGTGGTAACAACTTGTTTACACGATTCACGATCAACACTAATCACATGCTGTGTTATATGACCAAGTCTGCCATGGGTGTTAGGATTTCCGTGTTAGGTCAGTGCTCTGCTGATAAATCATGCCAATAGAGAAAATGCTGAGACACACTATCAAAAGACTGTAAAATATATCGTCCTAGATGAATCTACAAAGTTAACAAAAAATAATTGATAACCTCAAATGTGTCAACAAAAAGAAGAAGGGGAAGGACAGCACACAAAAATAAGCCTGTGAGATTGGAACATTCTCACTCAAACACACTCAGAGTAAATGGCTGTTATGTATAAGTGTGCACACCTCAGAGTGCTACAGTATTTGCACACGTCTGTTGTGGATGAGCTATGGTATCTGAGATACTCACAGATGTCAAATTGTGGGCTTCAACTATTAGAGATGGAGGATCTCATCATGTGCTCCCATCAGAGGTGGGTAACAAGCATACGGCCGCTCTACTGCAGCCGCATCACACCTTCCTCTCTGGAGTTTCAGCTTCATGCATTGCCTTGGCAGCACATTAAGACTTGTGTGCTTTTATGTGGTTTGTTTGTAAAGGGAAAAGCGGTCTGAATAGCTCATGTTGGCAGAAGTATTCGGCACTATAGGCCTACGCAAAGGCTTACATGTTTGAGCTCCAAAACAATTATTCATCGTCAAAGCCTTTTTGTCTCCGCATGCTTTGTTGTTTTGACAATGAGAGAGGTTCATTCATCACTATGAACAGAGGGAGACTCCCCAAATGTAATTCCATTGTACTTCAGCATATTCAGCCAGCAGCGTTGGATCATCATTTGCTATAGGACAATTGTGATCCATGATTTATGTATTTTTGGGGCTTGGGAATTTGACCTGGATGTGTAAATATTTACCAGGAACAGCAAATGTCTGTACCTTTGAACTGTCTTATACTTAATATAATATATTGGTCATAATCACACTATAGTCACATTTCATTAACTTTTTCAGCTTTATGCATATTTGCTTTAATGATAATGATTAGTTTAGAAATGACATGGGGCAATGAAGCTTCTTCTAAACCTGTATAGTGTTCTGCACATGCACTGCTGTTTACTATCATATCCTGTACTATGTTGACGTGAAATACGAGATGCTCTATATTTATGTTTAGATTGAGCCCACAATCTAATCAGTGTGTGTGTGTGTGTGTGTGTGTGTGTGTGTGTGTGTGTGTGTGTGTGTTTGTGTGTGTGTGTGTGTGTGTGTGTGTGTGTGTGTGTGTGTGTGTGCGCGCGTGCGTGCGAGTGTGTGCTTTTTGCAATGCACCATTTAGAACACGAATGGTTGCTTTACATCTGACCACAGACGCCTCTGCCATTTCCCTACACGTCTACAGACACCATCACCCTTAAGTCTGTGACGCATGAAAGCACACCCATCGCCTGCCTCATCAAACTTTGAAACCGTCCCGGATGGGGAGCAAATATAATTCTAGCAATTCCCTAATGGGTTTGGATGTCATGACTTATTTACTGTAGCAACATCACATTCAGACTCCTGAATTTGGGATAGTTTTCACCCATTTCCTCTTGTGTCACAGCAACTTGACCTCTCCTGTCAAACACACTGGCTCATGGGGCAGCAGCCCAGGGGCCCAGGGCTCCAGGGGACCTGGCAGCCCGCAAGTGAAAAACAATCACGCTCTTTTTTTGGTCTGTGACAGTTTAGGCCTGTATTTGTTTGTGTGTCAATGCCTGACATGTCCAACATAAACCAGCTCAGACGTCTCCCGTGATGGTGCCATTGAGGAGCGCTCCATGGAATTTCTTCTAATTACCAGTCACACAGGCACATTTTTTGTTTCATGCTGTTACAGCAGTAGGAGACTATTGTTATGTACATGCATCGCTACAACAATGTTATTAACATGTCGGTTGCATAAAAGAGAGTACAATCATAAATACGTGAATTAAACACACTTGCAGAATGGGTCCAGTTTGCACCCCATACATTAAATGTTGTTGAAGTGAAAACAGTTAATTAACTGCCTGGAGACCAGTGAGGTTATTTCTTTCATTCTGACCCTTTACAATTTCTTCTATAGATCACCATGAGATACTAATAACAAATCTTTAACCTAATGTAAGTATAGAGACACCGAAGTCTCTTTCAGATACTCTGTGATACTGTACGTTATATAAGCCCATCAGTTTCTGCCACAACTTGATTTTTACTACTATTCCTACAAATTTTGACCTAAACTCAAACTCAAATCACTACATATCTCTCTGGAGATGTGATAAACATGTGTAATGCAGCCTTTTCATATTCCATACTGATTGGCTATAATTGCCTCCCAAAGTGTGCAGGAGGAGCCTATTAATATCCTAAAGATATTTCAACTGAAACAAAACATTTATCAGAAATTATAAATGGGAAGAGGAAAAAAAGAAATGTATAATTTTACCCTACCTGTTCACTTTTGCTTGTGCCTCTGTTGTAGTTTCCTACAGATGCTGATCCTGCGTTCATGGTTCCGTCTGTATAGCAGCCACCTGCAAGCACCAAATTAGTCAACTGGAGCTGTCACCTGAATAAACTGTAATCTCTCTGTCTATCTCCCTCTCCCTCTCTCTCTCTTTCTCTCTCGCTCTCTCTTTCACTAACTAATTTCCTTAGTGTGGAGAAAGGGAAGTGCTTTGAGCACATGATTAAAACGTGATGCTCACACTCAGTATCAGTGTATAGTTGTTGTCTTTCTTTTTTTTTCAATAATCTGTTACATTTACAAAGTATGTTTTCTTATTAATTTAAAAAAAGATAGCAGCAACAACATAATGAAAACAGATTGTGCAGGTGAGATTGAAAAACCCAATGGGGTTTATAAAGTTAATCTCACCTCAATTCATAATAATTATAATAACCAGTAAGACTCCCTAATCGGGAGATACGTGACCGTCAGGTCGCATAATGTTGTCTGCAAAAAGCAACCTCATGGTGGCGCTATGGGGTCTGTGAGAAATCAGGGGCGGAGGTTGTGGTTTGGCAGCCAAGGAGTGTGTGTGCAAAGTTTGGCATGGATAGGGGCAACGGTGCAGCAGATAAGAGTCTGCAAAAAGCAACCTCATGGTGGCGCTAGAAGAGGGGCATGACGCATGAGAGAAATCAGAGGCGGAGGCTGTGGTTTGTCATCCAAGGAGTGACTGACTGACTGACAGACAGACAGACTGACAAACAGACAGCCGGTGGAGGTTTTGATAGTAACTGCGACCTGACGGTCGCAATAATAATAATTCTGAATTCATAAGGGGGGTAATAATAATAATTATTATTATTACCCGTAGTAGTAGAAGTAGTAGTATCATCATCATTGTTCTTTCTATTCCATTTGCAACGTATTTATCTTATACAGTATATACTGTATACATTATGTTTTTGTCCTGTGTGGACCCCAGGAAGAGCAGCTGTTACCATTTGTGATAGCTAACGGGGTTCCTAAATAAATGAAACAAAAACTAAACTAAACAGACAGACCACCAAGTAGGAGTTAGTGTAGTGTTAGTGTAGTGACAAGAACAAAATTCCCTGCCGGCTTCCTGCCCATAAACACCGCCAACTGTGTTCATTCAAGCGGGAGCATCATTGCAGGGACGTGAGTCCACACCTCTGCAGTGATGGAGGATGTTTTTACCTCCACAGTACACAAACTTGATGCCCAAAGAAGAAAACATGAAACTTGAAACGGAGATGGAGTTCCTGCTGTGGTCAGCAATTCTGGACTGATCTATAAAGTAGAAAAGTTTGTAGCCTAAACAGTGTAACTGAACTTGGTTTGGAAAGTCTTCTGCAATATTCAACTATACACTTGTACACTTCTCTCATGAATAAATGATGAAATGACAGCAGTCTCTTCAAACTCTCTCTCTCTCTCTAAGAAAGAAAGAAAGTTTAGAGACCCACAAAACTGACCTACATTTTCAAAAGGTGGTTTTGATCCCACTGAAAATACTCCATCTGGAACCTTAAATGATTTACCATTAGGGAGAGGCAAAGATAAATAGACGCAGATTGATGAATATATTATCCCCGGCATCCAACCATAATGATCCAGCAACTGTCAACTTCACAAGGAAATGTTGGGCTAATTAATGTTCTTTGACCCGTAGCCTTACATGAGCTGGCATATAAACAATTCACTTAAACACACATGAATTGGCATTAATTGTAAGGTGAACCCATGAATACAGCTTGTCAACAAATAAAGCAATGTCATCACTTTGTAATAGGCCTACTTATTTTTCCTTCATATTGTACAGCAGTGGTTCTCAACATGGGGTCTGGAGGTCCTCAGGGGTACTTGAGAGGTTTCCGTGGGGTCCCCAGCTAAATAATTGATAGTTAATTTACGAACCAAATGAACACTTACAGGTTTGTAACTTGTAGAATGTAGAAATGGAATGGGTCCTTTTCATTCCATTTTACACCGTTGAACACAGGAATTGACAGTGTCCTAGTGTGGTCTAATGCGTATAAACTGATCTGGGTCCTTAAAATGTTAAAGTTTGAGAATCACTGTTGTACGGTATTCAGTACAGACTCTGTACTGACGTGCAGAGAATGTTAGAGAGGCAGGGGCAGACATTTCTAAAGTGAAAATATCGCTGTTGTCGGTGCTTAATACCACATTTTACTAAGCATATATCAAGTCAATATACTGAAGATGTGGCATAACGGCATGGATTTCTACACAGAGAGGGCAATTATTTCAGCGTAAGACGCTGCATTCAAGTTCAGGAGAGTTTGGACAAGGCAATTCTCTTGAATGCTGCATGCATGTATGTCATGGAGAGGGGGCATTTGCATTTCTTTCACCATAGTAAAATTCATGCATTCATGGTCTGGAGAGAGGGCACTTTTTTACAGACGGGTAAAAGGGAAGGGGCTCAAGCCCCCTTTGATGTCTACTGTATGTGTGCATGTGCCTGGTACAGAGGATGAGAAGTAGCTTTAGTTTAGCACAGAACCATCTCTTCAACTTCAAGCATGACAGACAGAACCATGTCTACTATAACACCTCTGCTTCAGTAGGCTACTGTACTGTGTTACAGAACCATCTCTTCAAACATGAGTGTTTCAGTGCTAGCATGTCCGCTTCAGTGTTGCTTTACAGAACTATCTCAACTAGCATGTCCGCTTCAGTGTGTTCATCTCCTCTAGTCCCTTCAGTGTTGTGTCAGAACTATTTATATGATCATGACCGCTTCAACGTTTTAATTTCAAATATTTTGTATTGTGCCAGTATAGTAAGCGTTTGGCTACAGTGGAAAATGGAAAAGAAAAACTCCCATTTAACTTATTTTTTTAGCCTCTTAAATATAGAGAGGGACACTGCCTTACAGACCAAAACTAGGTGAAGGTTCCACAGTTGAAGAGCCGGATAGTTAAAGGTTTTGCCTCTCGTTTTACTCTTAAGATATTCTAGGAACCTCAAGTAAACCTACACACTGGGAGCACACAAGGTGTTCTAGCAAGCACGGCACAATGACCTCTTTAAGACACGGTGGTGCCTGACCAGTGTTGTGTTACAGAACCACGTCTATGGGCATGTCCGCTTCAGTGTTGTGTTACTGTGGCATTGGGGCATGTTGGCTTTATTTACTTCCTCTGCTGTAGACGCCTTTATTGTCAACGAGATGTCAGATGTCAGCTGAATGCTCTCTGTTTATCAGCCAGGGTCTGATACTTTGTTAAATGGAACTGTGATACGTATACTTGGGACATTCAAGAAGCACATTACAAGTCTGTTTTTATAAACACACACACACACACACACACACACACACACACACACACACACACACACACACACACACACACACACACACACACACACACACACACACACACGCACAGTCGCACACATACACACACACACGCGCGCACACACACGCACACACACACACACACACACACACACACACACACACACACACACACACACACACACACACACACACACACACACACACACACACACACACACACACACTTGCACACCAGTGCACGCACACACACATTGTGAAACCACTTACTGTACATCTTAAAATAACAATTTGAAACCAAAGCTGTGAGGACAAATGCAGAGTAAAGGCTTGTTCTTTTCAAGATGCTGCAGAAGACACTTTGTCGGCCATCCATGAAACAGTTTAATTTAATTATTATAGGGCTCTACTGAGATCCTCTGCATTTGACGGATAGATAAAGTGCTGTCTTGTGTTGTGAACCTGCTCCACAAAATGCTGAGCAACGTCATTTCCATATTCTCTGTGGTTTTAAGAGAATAGAGAGAAACAGCATTATTGAAACACAGCAAGTGACTGAATGATTAGCTCACAGGCTCAAGCAGATTCATTAAACATTTACGTCACAGGAACCCGTCAGTGATATCTAAATTGCTTTACAAACTGATGTCGGATTAGGTGAAGGATACGAGAATACAGCATAAGGTTGTTGGTATAAACACATCTCATCTGAAGAGTTTGTTTTCCTCCAATAATTTATCAAAACATTTATATTTTCTCCATGATTTGTGACCAGTGTCCAGTTAGGAAATGTAATGAGAAAGAATGTGAAAGTCTGGGAGCCACTTACAAACAATACCTGCAGTTTGTCATTGCACTGCAATGAAAATAAACAACATGACAGCTTGATAACATGAATAAAGTATGGGAGGCTTTATTTCAATGCCAGGAGAAGCTTTTGTTTCAATTATAGTTCTTCTAACCAACTGTCACACATGTCTCCAACCACCATGGGCTTATTACTGGGATTTATATGTCCATGGACAGGAAGTCCAGCATTAAATTGAACGATGGCTTGACATTTTGACAAATTGAAATATTAAAGTATTTAGTGTGATGTGTATGTAGTGTGATCCCAGTCCTGTCCTAACTGGTTGGACAAGCATTACTGTACTGAAACTACAAGCAGTATTGTATTGTTCTCTCACTATTCATTAAAAACTGTCTGAGTAATTATAAAGATGTCCAGTTAACCAACTATTATATTATCTCTAACTAATCTATATACCTTCTGTCTATTAATTCACAAAACTATGTGTCTGTCTGTTTGTCTGCCTGTCTGATTTGGATACACTGTGTTGTGGGGAAGTATATTGTATTGGCTTACAGGATTGGCCAAGCTTCACATCCTTTGTGCAGCGTCACCAATATAAGTGGCAGCTTGTGTAATGAAACTGAAAGTACACAAGCTGTGGTCATAGTGATGCAACATTTGGAGCAGGTGGAGCTGACAATGAGTACTACTGTAGAATAGATAACAGAAGTGTTGCACAAGGGGTGGGGCGTGTATTCACGACTTGCATCGTTCCTGGCTTGCATGGCCCTGTGTTGGTTATAAGTCCTGAGTCCTGACTCCTGAAACAGTGAAACATATTTGGTCATACGTTTATCTATCTATAAATGCGAGAAGTCTCTGCGTGCGTGCGTGTCTGTCTGTCTGTAATCCGCGTATCTCGAGAACCGTTCGTCCCACCGGCTGCCAAATCAGACCTCCATTGACTTCCAGTACAACATTTTTGTTTTAAAAGGTTAAAGACAAACTGTGTAACGTTAACTTTAGTAGTCTTTTTGGTGACACTCCTTGTAACTCCTTACTGCATTTGTCTATACAGACCTACCGGTAGCCTACTGCTTAAAAAGGAATGCTGGGGGGTCGTATTGATTGAACACCAGAGGATCTTTTACAACGCAGCAAAATATTATCAGAAACTATTTATTAACGATAAAAATACATAAATAAATAAACTAGGAATTAGTAAGACGCCCTAAGGGTGAGAAGCGACCTCGCCCTTAAAGGGCGACATGGGTGCATTCACATGGGCGCGTGCACACATCTGCCTGGGTGACAGCAGACTGCTGGGTGAGCGCTGGCACTTTGACATGGGATCACCTTTGACCAAAAAAATGCACAGACCTGGTTGGTTGTTTAAGTTGGCCAAAATGTGGCCATATTTTCCCAAATATGGAGATGACTGACATCTGACATCATAGATGTCTGACGTCATAGACCACAATATGTCCATATGGGCATTCCCAGATATGGGCTTAATATTGATGACATCAGAGATCTTCATATATGGGCATAAAAGGGACAAGGACATGTACATTATTAATGACATCAGAGATCTGATGTCATCAAGACGGACGGACGGACGGACGGACGGACGGACGGACGGACGGACGGACGGACGGACGGACGTGATCTGCAGGTTTTCATATAGCGACCTACGGTCGCAACTAGCCTGCACTCTGTCGAGGTGCCCATAGCCAAATATATCTGGTAATTCGCGGCACTTTATGTGGTCGCACTTGTTGTCACATATACCCACATACGCACATACATACATACCCATTTTTCCCATTCAAGTCAATGCACCGAACGCAGTATTTGCGCACTCTGCTGGCACAAATAAATAAACAAGAAATGACACAGAGCTTTTATACTAATTGCGCCTTAGCCATTGGCTAAAGGCCCAACCAGGCAACCAATGAGCAGAAAGTAACGCAATATGATGTAACATGATCGCAATTGCAATTGGCTGGCCCTATAATTCAGCGAAATCTCCTGAATTTTGTCCAAATATGGCTAATGATGAAATGGCATATTATGTGGCGGCTAGGTGGCTGACGATCTGTAGACCAGCTTTGCAAGCTGGTAATAAATAAATACATTTCCAGTGTATAGAAGTGAATGCACATGCGCGCACACACACACACACACACACACACACACACACACACACACACACACACACACACACACACACACACACACACACACACACGCACACGCACACACTCCTAACCTGGCCATGGCTCCTTCCAATTGATGTATTCTAATTGTGAGTGTCCCACACTCATGCATACTGTACCACAGGTGTGCAGTGCTACTGGCGTGCTGGAGGGATAAACCTCACATCTGTAGGATAGACTCCTGGACATCAGAGACATTTCTGAATGGAGAGGGACACGGAGGACAGAGGGTTATAACCTTCATTATAATGAGGCCTCCGGGGTGTGCTGCCAGGGTATTCCTATGCCTCTCAGCTTTTCAAACCATTTCCTGTGAGGCCAATGGTGTCTCTCCTCAGTGGAAGTAACATCAGGTGGGGGGGATTACGTGGGTGGAAAGGGCTTGGAAAGGGTACTGAAGAGATGAGAGTGTTGACTCGAGCATAGCCAAGAGGTAAAAGATTAATGTGTCACAACTTAAATCCTCACAAGTGCAACCCCAGTTGCACTTTTATGATGACTGTCCTTGAAGAACAAGTTGGCAGAGGACCAGAGAAGAGACTGTATTCCATGATTCCATGTTTCATATTCAGGCAAGACTTTTGTATCCTGTCACATCAATGAGTGATTTCTCACTCATGTTCTTATCCACAAGTTAATAAAGAGTGTATGTGGCACAGAGGCTATTGTGGATTTGAATTGTCTTTGAATTGCAGCTGCTGCCCAGCTTCTAAATGATTACATTGCCAGTACGTACTGTACTGTATGACCGTGGACGCCCTGTTATCCAAAGTCATGTGACAATCATAATGGCTCCGGCTGATGAAAGATAATTGAAATGCAACCGACCTTCTGTTTATGCTTGTGTCGCGCGGTGTGCATGCACATGATTGAATGTTTTTGCTATTCAGTGGTGAAATGATTAGCATTTATTTGTGAAAACATGATGGCTCATTAATGAGTTCATTGAGGTGTGTTTCCATAGTCACATAATTACATGGACAGGAGTAGATAACTAATCAGTCAGTCGTTCACCTGCATGGAACCAGCTTCTTTTGCTCTGGGACAGATTATGTGAGAATACATTATTTCTCGACATTATCTTCTCTTCTCACCCTGTGAGCTAACAAGATAAACTTTGCCAACAGGTCTTCTCTTCCTCACGAGAAGGGTCTCTCTGCACTAACTGGAACCTTACATCACACTTGACTACTGAAGTCTGTTCCAAAAAGTGATAAAATGTCATAGTTAAAGTTGTCAAAGGAGTTTCTCATGTCCCAGTAGTGCTCAAGGGAGGCAAGTAACCCTCCACCCCCGCTCCCTTCTCGCAAGAGGGATGATTTCTCTCTGAACCATTTGATTTGGGTTTTCTCTGTTCTCTCAGCTCCTCCACGGTAGTATCCCTCCATTGCCCATGCAAAGTGAATTTTGAAGATTCCTTACTTGTGGTTACAATGATTCTTTCGTTTTGATTCATGTCATGACACTCTTATACCCCCCCCCCCCCCCCCCTCTCTCTCTCTTTCTCTCTCTCAGCTATATTTCCCCTTGATTATAAATAGCTTTTAATTAGCTCTATCAGCCATGGGCAACAGAATTGTTCATCAAACAGGGTCTGTACTCGGAGGCCCTTGTTGAAGTGTGTGGAAAAGTCAGAGGGATCACAAATCCCCTTGGCCTCAATTTAAAATACTTTTTTGTGAAGAGGGAATTAATTTCTACACATTTTATCAATTCAAACATTATTCTGCCATGGAATCAATATTTCACTACTGTGACAAATTCATGACTTGACATTTTTAAATTATATAACTCTAATATATCTTCGCTACTTTATAAAGCAAATTTATATTATATTAGATTAGATTAGAGTTTATTTGTCATTGTAACAATACAGTACAGGTACAGGCACAGTTTCATTGTCAACGATCAACTCATTTCCAAAGTACAGTACACATACAAGCACCTTCACAATGAGATGAGAATATCAGAGTTCTCATCTCATTGTTCAGTACCAGATCAGTTTGAAGTGACATTGTCTGTTTATGTATCAGTAATTGATTTACCGATTATGTAGGCCTATTTTGTTTTTCATAATGTACGTGCTGACATAGCCTATACAAGATTAGAAGAGAACAGATGGTTCATGTAAATAGAACCCTGTCTGCGTCCCTCCCAGGTTCTAAGCATTCTGGTTTGTATACCTTAACAACATGAAATCAGCATCTAACAGAAATGTGTTCCTGTTTGTGGATGACTCTGCGATCCTGGTGTCGGACAGGGACGAATTGCAGGTCAAAAAAGCCCTCAGCACTGAGCTCAGCAATATCTACTTTCTGATAACAAACTGTCATTATGTCTGAGAAATTCTGAATCCATACTTTTGGGGTTCAATGAACCTTGTAAACCCCCGGGCTTTACAGTCGGAGTTGGTGACAACGTAATCAGAAGTAAAGTAAAGTAAAGACGAGTTTACCAGTATTTGGGTCGTATTTTGTGTAATAAACTTTCCTGTGAAAAAAATCAGAACTGATCATGAAAGTCAACCAAAGGACATGATTGTTGGGCAGAATCTCCTAGTTTATCAACAGGAGTACACTGAAGCCTCTAGCCGTAGCCCTCCTCCAGTGTCATTTTGACTATGCTTGCACCTCATGGTTCACTAACACCCTCACTAAAAATGAAAATATAACAAACTGATAAGACTGCTATAGATAGATAATTACTCATATACCAACCTTTAATTGTCTAGGCCCTGAAAGAGGAGTGATAAAAGGTTAGTGAGTGTGATTAACTTGCACTGATCGGTCAATTCCTGTGTCTTCCCTAAACTGACCAATCAGTGAAAACTAAAGCTGTTTCTAATTATTCCTTTACTTATGTTTGTAAATCAAGAATACACTGTGCATAACTGTAGTTCCCTTGTCCATAAGGTGGCATACCCATTTCCCGTTCTGGGTCAGTTTCCCATATAGCGTTATTTGATTGGCTCAGCAGCAGATTTAACAGATGACACCTTCACATGTGTTCAAATGAATATGGGAACGGAAAATGTTTATGCCACCTTCTGGAAAAGGTAACTACAGACATGTGTAAATAAGGTACAGTTACAAACTTTGGAATAACATGAGCTCCAACTCCTATGGGCTGGGGACGGCACCTGTCAGCAGGGAGTGTTGGGTGGGAGGAGTACGATGAAGGCCTTATGTCCTCCCGGTGGGGGCTCCTCACTAGCAGGTGCTGAGTCAGGATGCAACAGCAGTGACAACACAGAAATGTGTTTGGGGAGGAATTAATTGTATTGTACTGGTTTGTGAGTGATCTTTTTGCTATTTATTAGGCATAACTATAAATCCTTAACCAACTAATTAACAAACATACATTTAAAAAGTCATTATTAACACTTAACAAATAGTTTTTGAATGATAGTGTTACCAACTTTGGCATGTAGGCTATTATAGTCACACACTTTAGTGAAGCCATGAGCATGCACACATGAACTTACAATACACATGGTAATCAAACACCAAACACAACACACACACACACACACACACACACACACACACACACACACACACACGCGCGCGCACACACACACACACACACACACACACACACACACACACACACACACACACACACACACACACACACACACACACACACACACACACACACAAACTAAATTCTGTATAGCCTACTCCTGTATACTAGATGGTATAATGATGTTATTTGTCTTATAGTTGTGTGAGAGAGCAGAAACTAAATCTATTAACTCACAAGCTATATGATATCATGTTCTGTTTCCTCTGGTTGTCTGTTGACTTTTACAGGCTTAACAGATACCATTCTTCCTCAGATGCACAGGTTAGCCAGCATCAGGTTTCATGTTTATTCTCTCTTCTATTATGTTGTTAACTATGATCCATGCATCTGGTGCACCTGGCAGTAGTCAGTCCCAGTTATCAAATGTATCTTGCTCTAGGGGATGAACATTATGTAATTGAAAGAGTAAAATAATATATGAATCACCCTTACATGCTATCACAGTCAACATATATCGTATGCTAGATCTTTTTATTTTTATTTTATTTTTTATCAGCATGAACAAAAAATCCCGCACTCTGCTCTTGCTCAGCTCACTTGTGAAATAAAGATGAGCAGCTGAGCAAGAGCAGAGTGCTGGATTTTTTGTTCATGAAATATACTTTCATGATTGCCTCAGTATTCACTATCCAACGGCGAACGCACCTGCACCCATCCAGTGATGTGCGAATATTTCCCTTACATTTTTTATCAGCAGACACCTAAATGTACCCTCTTTTGTCATATACATGTGATGTAGGTCTAAATTTGAGAATTGTTTAACTTTAGAATGGCTAAGATGAAACCCTGCAGTACTCTGGCTCCCCAGGAGTGGAGCCTAATTACAACTATTTTAACTTGGCAGTGGTATTAAAATATTTTCACAATTACTAACACACCTTTAACCAGAGAGAGTGGAACTAATTAGTTGTTCCAATCACATGGTGTCATGTTGGGTTTGTAATTAAAACATACATTTTTGAACCCCCGTGGCAAAGAATAGTATCGTACTGTTCAGGATGTAACATTTTCGGCTTGTCAAAAGCTACACAGAAATAAATGAATCAATTAAACCCTATAATATATACTTCCTTGTATGAAAAATAAAAATAAAAAAAGCTATTCTTTGTGAGCTTGTCTTGTAGATCTGACCATTTTGCAATTAAAAAGAATAATTATATTTTTTGACAATTTTACAAGAATATTTTTACATTAAACATTAAAATGAGTGGTTAAAATATAGATCTGTGTCTGTCTTAGTTTTATTTCCCTAAAGATGAACCTACAAAGATAGACTGTGAATTGGAAATAATCAATGTAGGCTACTGTATAGGGTACTCTTCTTGGTGTTGTGCTGCCCTCTGTCTGTAACATTACAAAACAGACCTTTCTTTTCCCCCCTTGCAATAATAGTTGTTAAATTCTCACAAATAACTCTGACTCGCTGTTTGTCTCCATGGATTATGGTCCAAAAGAGGGTGCAGAAGCTGTAGATGCCATTTTTAGATTCCACATAGGTAAAGCAATTTCCTTAGTTATAACCCGTGTTTGTGTTGGACTGCTCTGTATGCCTATTGCCTACACAGAATTGGTACTAAAATAAGGCTATTCGTTTGTCTCATTAAACACTGTTTATCCACTCCGGGAGGGAAATACATTTTACAAATATTACAGGAATTATGCAAATAAATATTGAATGCCTCAAAAGATAACATGGCTCTCTCTGTCATCAAAGCTCATGTAGGCCTACATTTCTGAGTGTAAATGCATTCAATCGCACAAATCAGTAAGGTTTCAACATTCAGTTCAAAGGATAAGGGTCTAATATTAATTTGGCTCTCAAACATATTCTTGATACTTGACTGCACAGTAACATCTAGCTCTAATGTTTAAAGGTAATTAGGGCAATGGTGCTTGTGGTGTAAATGTACACCAGCCCAAAGGTCATATTTTAGAAAGTGACACCTGGACAACAGGTGTCTAACACTTCAGTGATGTCAGGCAACACTACTGAACAAGACACTTGTCTTTACACAATCATAAAACACATTACCAGGGTTGTACGGTAAGAAGCAAGATGTAGTGGGTTTACACTGGGATCTGGTTACATAAAATTGAATATATTTTTGGCCACATTTCACTATAATTGACAAAAGTTAGTATACACAAATTAAATTACAGATACAGAAAATATCACAGACTATAGGTTTCTTCAGAAACAAAAGTTTACCCAGTCAAGCTATTAAAGTGGAATAAATGGTATAAGGTGTTTGAAGGCAAAGAAATTTGAATCAGCCTGTCTAAGTAAATCAAATGAATTACTGATTGCGACCGTAGGTCGCATTTACTACCAAAACCTCCACCGGCTGTCTGTGAGTGAGTGAGTGAGTCAGTGAGTCCGTCACACTTTTGCCCTGCTCATATCTCCACAACCGTTGCCCCCATCCATGCCAAATTTTGCACACACACTCCTTGACTGCCAAACTACAACCTCCAAGGACCCCCGGAGCCCCAGGGACCCCCAGGTCCCAGGGCCCCCAGGCCCCAGACCCCCAGGTCCCTGGGGGACCCCCAGATGTAAAAAATGACCAAATGTGCTCACACGTCACACGTCACACTTTTTCCCTGCTTATATCTCCGCACCCGTTGACCCGATCCATGCCAGATTTTACACACACACACACACACTCCTTGCCTGCCAAACTACAACCTCCAAGGACCCCCGGAGCCCCAGGGACCTGGGGAACCCCAGATGTAAAAAATGACCAAATGTGCAAAAATGACCAAATCACCACCCCAACGGGGCTGCTCACAGGGAATTCCCGGGGACCACCGACTCCTGGTGCTCCAGAACGGATGCAAAAGTGGTGGCGCCCCCAGTGGAGGACCCCCTGCCACTGCAGCGCACATAAAATGCCGTAACTCGGGCTAGGAGCGTCCGGGAGAGCCGGGGCCGGTACCTATTCATCCGCCAAGGCAACGCGGAGACCCCACCCCTCATTTCTCACATGGCCCTATTCTAGCGCCACCTTCAGGCCGATTTTTAAAACACATTTTTGGACACTGCTCCTACAGTTTTTGCCCTAAAATCACGAATATCACTACACAGCATGTCTACACTCATGTCATCAACATGGATCAGGAAGATTTTGGAAAAACAAATTTTTGCCCTATTTGTGGAGATAAGCCACCTACGGTCGCTTATCTCCCGATTAGGGAGTCTTACTGGTAATAAAAGTATTAGTTGTTTTTTCCAGGCTAGACTAGGCTACTACTACTAGGCCTACTACTACTAAACTACCACTATTACTACTTTATTACTACTGTCTACTGCAACCACAAAAAATAACGAATAACAACAACAACAATAATAATAATAAAAGCCAGTAAGACGCCCTAAGGGCGAGAAGCGTCCGAGGTTGCGCACATGGGCACGTGCATGGTTGCTTTGGCATAATACTGTATGTATACTCTTCTGTTGAGCTGGTCGAGTCATCACTGTGATGTCAGAACAGGTCAGCTATATCCAATATAGAGTCCGTGAGGTCAGATGTAGAGGTATTGACCATGCTCCATACTGTATAGAGATCTATGTGATGATCCAGTCGTCTCCATGTATGGATATCCATGGCTGTGATGTCAGTGTCGTGATCTTCATATATGGAGATCCAGGTGATGATTTGCAAATCAAGACTGCTGACTATCATCACTGGATCTCCATATGAAGATCACGACACTGACCTCATCAGTGGGACAGTAACGCCTCAATGTCTATAGCTGACCTGTGACAAGTGATGTCACAAAAGGTCAGCTATAGACATTCAAATTAATTCTGTCTAGGCCATATAGAGCATCCATTTATGGGCATTGCCAAATATGGGCTCAATATTGTTGACATCAGGGATCTCCATATATGATTGCTAGAACAGACTGTCTTTGTCAATTGAGTCACTGATGTCACAACAGGTCAGCTATAGATTGAGGCGTTACTGACCCGGTGCCCACTCACTGACTGACGGACAAGATGTGCCGGTCATAGTAAACTGCGACCTACTGTTGCAAACAGGCTACTATTGCTATAGCCCAATGATAATAATAATAATAATAATAAATAATAATAATATAATTTGGACATGTCCTTTCCAGAGCTCAATTTTACATTTTTCAAAATAACAAAATAACTCCTGTAGCCTACATGTGGTGGAATTGGGAAATAATAATTGAGAAATAACAATTTCCCACTCCCAGTGAATAAAAGCATAGGCAAGGCAGGGTCTTTTCTGGGTGCTGTGTTTGACCCGACCCGGTAGAGGGCGCCCATAGTCCAGGGAGAACGGAGAACTGTGCTGTAGCTAGTCTAGCAGCAGTTATAGCTGGTAAGGCACTGGGCAGTAAAGGCACTGCACACTAGTGCACATACTTCGCAAGGAATTGTCTGGCTTCCCGGTGCAAAAAAAAGCTAGTGATTTGGGAATAGAGAGCCCAACTCAAGTTTGGAAGAGATGCATAGATATCTAGCACCTTCCGCCACTCAGACCTAATGGGCAGCCGCTAGAACCCGACCCCTGGGGGCTCTCTCAAGTTTAACCCTTGCATGTCCGCTGTTTGTTGGCTACGTAACAGCCTAGTAACCAAAAAGCACAGGCCTGCCCTGCATGATGGTGTGCAGAAAGTGCGTGCGCGCGTATACAGCAGGCGCGCGCGCGCGTGAGTGTGTGTGGGGGGCGCCCTGGTTGGTTTTGAGCAGCAACTGGGAGCTATTTGCTCCTGATTTGACTAAATACTTAATTTGAAAGGACGTTCAAAACTCGCCAGATGATACCGTCACGAAGGTTGTTAAAAGTTGATGCAGTTTTAAGCACAAAAACATGCTGGAGGGTGGAGGGTATTCTCTGTATGACGCGCCACCACCATAGCCTCACTGGGCTGACAATCCGCTCCGATCCAGTGTCACCAAAGAGCAGCCGTGTTTTCCAGCTTTCCCTATTCATTATTTTATTTACTAAATGCCCATATCCCTCCGCAGGGTCAGGGAGTATTTTGAAGAAATTGTCTAATAGGGTTATGCGTGATTCCCGTTGTTATATTTCCCGCGGTGTTCTCCAAACAACAGAGGACATTCGGAAACGTTACAATGTATTCAAGCCGTAACTCTTGTGAGCGTCGTTCGCCACGCGCTCGGTCATCTAGTTGGGTCTATATTTTTCGGGGAATCTGTCGAGGGCGGTGTAAAGTAACTAAGTACATTTACTTAAGTACTTTAGTACAATTTTGAGGTATTTGTACTTTACTTGAGTATTTACTTCTACTCCACTCATCTCAGAGGCAAATGTTGTACTTTTACTCCACTACAATTATTTGAAAACTTTAGTTACTATTTGCAGATGGTTATTCTTATTACAAAACATACATTAACCACATACATTAATAACCACAACGCTCTATATACATTTTGGAAATTTGTGAAAATAGCAGATCAATGCAATTGTGAAAACAATAAATTTCAAAAAAATTGACAACTTGAAATGGGACATTCTGCATAATGAGTACTTTTACTTTGGTAATTACTTTAAGTACATTTTGATGCCAATACTTTTGTACTTTTACTCAAGTACATTTTGAATTCCAGACTTCTACTTGCAGAGTATTTCTACATTGCAGTAAGTATTGATACTTTTACTCAAGTAAAATGTGAGTATTTTTTTTCCACCACTGCTGTCGAGGGCGGTGCTTCGGTGCCACTTAACGCTAGACATGGCCACCGTCGCGGAGTACACCGAAGCGTTGCCTAAAACTTAAAGGTTTTTCTACGAATTCACGGACATATTAGCGTGTGCGCGCGCGTGCTTCCACCGGGCGGGTGTTCGGTGTGTGGTTGCGGGTGTTTTTCGGGGTCGTTCGGTCGCACGGTGCGTGGCAGTCACGCAGGCAAGGCTGGCTGAGGAGAGTCTCGGGGAACTATATAGGAGCCGGAGGCAGCTCGTCGCAGCAGCTGAAGAAAAGAGCATCTCGTCAAATACAACATTTACATTCAATGGAGTTGTGAGAGAGGGGGTCGCATCTGCTTGGATTCCAGGGTTTTGTTTTTACTAAGCTGTTCTCCGATGTCCCCGTGGCTGAACCGTGTGTCTGGGTGGATATCTGGCTGTAGAAGCAGAACTGGTCGAAACTAACATTCGGGGTTGCGACGACAGCTGTCATTGGAGAAAGGAAAGTGATCCATCATCTGAACGCTGTTGCTGGTGCCAATGAAGCTGCTTTCCGTTGGATTCGCCGTCAAATGGGCGCAGTCAGGAATAACGTTCTTCTTCCAGCCAAGCCGGATCATCACGGTTCTTTTCTGCGGGATGCGTTTGTGAGAACTGCGGTGTTCCTTCATTGGAGAGAGGCGAGCTAGCTCGGTTAGCCTGTTAGCTAGCTAGCTGGCTGAGTGATAAAAAAAAAGTGTGACGTTTTACTCCCCCCTCCCTCCCTCCCCAGTATTCTGGACATGAAGAGAATAATTCGCTATTCATAGGGTTGGAAGGTAAGCTATTAAACCTGGAAGATTGCGTTATTAAGATGTGTATGGGGGTTGACATGAGCCAACATGATCGTGCTACAGTCTAAACGTTGATGTGGTGGTGGTGGTGTTGTTGTTGTTTTTTGTCGCCGCCTTACTGCTTTTCATGACTCAGACTATTGCACGGAATGGAACGGCTCATGTGTTCAATACACTGTAATAACACGAATGCATGTTACATCACATTCATTAACATAACAAAACAAAGGGATCCACTACACCACTGGTTCTCAAACTTTTTCATGTCAAGGACCCCCAAATTGACACGTATTACCCCCATTTGAAAAGATATACCAGGGACCCCCCCATAAGAGAAGATTTTTACAGCTCGATTCCCAGCCATTTTAATTCCAAAGACCTCCAGTTTGACATGCATTTTAGGCTACGGACCCCCATTTAATGGCATTTCTACCTTTGAGACCCAAATTGATATTATACAATCAATGTTAATTTAACTCTTGAGAGTGTACAAATGGAACCAAATCCATTTGTATACTCTTCAAGTTACATACCCATAAGGGTCCACTTGGTTTCTAACTATCATTGAGCTGGGGACCCCCCCCCCCCCACACACACACACACACACACACACAATGGTTTGGGGGAGAATAATACTAGATAATGATAAGATAATTGGAGCTCACTTGAAAGTCCACCACACATATACTGTATACTATGTACAGTGTACAGTCACTTGCACGGAACAGTTCAGGCTTCATTTACAGTTCGTCCGCGCGACCCTTAATGCACATGAAATGACGTATTTTCAGCACTTGTTTCCAGTTGAAAAGATGTCATTTTTTGTCTAGCACGACTGAGTATAACTTATACATGAGCTGCTAGGTTTCAGCAAATAGCCCGACCCCCTCTCTCCCTCTCTACGTGTGTGTGTGTGTGTGTGTGTCTGTGTGTGTGCTGTGTGTGTGTGGCCCGAATGTTTCTTTTCATTGCCTAGCAGCCAGTTGTTTCCCAGTAGGCTAACCGATAGCACACTCACAGTAACATCCTCATTTACTGTCACCTGTGGAGCATCATTATCACGGTGGAACATTATTACAAACACCAACATTATTTTAAAACAGTAACGTTAACGTTATCAGGCAGAGTTGGTCAACATTTGCTAACCTGTTTGCTGTCTGTGCCAGTTTCAAAGTTGTAATAGCTGGCTAACATAAACGTAGAGACACTCCATTGTTGCGATCTGGCTCAGGGCTGGCTGCACTAATCATGGATATACACACACCATATTTACTGATCATTTTGTGTGTGCAACAGTCTTGTCTAGTCATCGAACAAGGAATACATTAGTTTAAACAACGGGTTAGCAAAGACAGCTAACGTTAGCTGATTTTAAAAGCACGCAATTGCTTTGTGCTCAAGCTTGAGTTAACAAAAGCTAACGTTAGCATCTCTTCCAATGTACCACGTCTGATTGTGTTTGGCTAACAGTTTTTCCAAATGATGGATTAAAGTGCTATGTTATTAACATAGTCCTCGTAGGTTGAATCGGTTGTCCCTAATTACTAGGTTTATTTTTAGTTATCCAAAGACCAATCTAAGAAATTGGATTGTGCTTGTTGGAATAGTAACCAAATACATGAACTGATATGATATTGTTATTAACGTTTTAGGCCTGTTTGTCAATTCAAACGCAGGTTGTAGTACAACTGTGTTGTACCAGAGGTGCACATGTTATTTGAAGTCACCACTGTTTAACCTGTAGAATAGTCATCTCTCTTTAACCACCACGGTACGTTAAATATCTTACTGAAAATAGACAATCTACAAGCTCACAATGCGTTGTGTACGGTGAGCTTGTAGATCTGCTATTTTCTGCAAAGTTTCCCCCACAATACGGATGCTGGGGTAAGTGGTTAACCCATCCATCCTGAAAGAATCACAAAACAACCACACTCACAAAACACAACACTATCTGATGAGCTGGGCAGTGAGACAACACTCCTGAGACGGATACAGAATGCATAGATCAGGTGTAAACATTTATGGTTTAGATATAAATATAAGCCACATAGTTGTTTAACCGTAGGCAAGCCATATTTTAAATATGTAGTAGGATACCCCAAATTATGCATTCGGTCCATGTATTACAATTCAACATTGCGCCCACATATAAAGCAACTGAAAGAGCAATTTAAATGCTGTCATTCATGTTGAACAAATGAACATTTGAGATTGTCAAACCATTAATGTGGACGTGAGAAGTAAAATTGTGTAATGCTGGCATGTGAGCCACTTAAAAAGTTTTATTCTACTTAATTTCCACCAAAAGTGACCTTAAATGGAGGGTGAGGGGTAGCAGGTTTCATGAGAGTTAGGCAAACGGTGTCCTGTGGCTAAAGTGAACAAAGGTGCACACCATGGACTTGTGTTGGTTTGGGTTACAATTAGGCTTACAGCCTTTGTTGTATGTCATCCCTACACTCTTTTCAATATTTTTCCCCCTTCTAAACTACTTTTTAACAAAACTGCGCTATGTATAGAGACTAGAGAGGGTTAACTTGAAGAACATCTTTGCCTAATACTATTAAAGACTATACCTCTTAAAATAAATTAGGTTAACTGATACTCAAGGAAATTATGTAATTTCCTCCATGTAATGCTATTTTGTAAGCTGGTAACAAGTTTTATATTTCAAATATGGACATAAAAATGTGAACACCAGCCCAAATTATGAATAACAAAACAGCTGGAGTTTCTTTTTTAATCCCAGAGGAGGTTGCTGAGCATATATGCTCTTGTTCAGCAATGCCCTGTTTCTTTCTCTCTCTCACTTACACACACACACACACACACACACACACACACACACACACACACACACACACACACACACACACACACACACACACACACACACACACACACAGTTAGGGTTAGGTTTTAGGGTTAGGTTTAGGCATAGTTTTACTGAGGTTTGGGTTTGGGTTAGGTTTAGGTTTAGGCATAGTTTTACTGAGGTTAGGGTTAGGTTTAGGTTTAGGCATAGTATTTTTCACCAGGTTATCACCAGATTCTGACTAATGGGATGTAGGAACAATGAGATTTCGGACCAATACCATGGCATCAATTGTTGTGCCGGTCCGTAGGATGTTTTGTGAACATGCACTGGAATTAAAGGGATATTCCACTTTCAAAAACACTTTTTGTCATTGTATGGTCTAATCAGGCTTGTATGAACACCCTGAACAGTTTTTAATTTGCTTCATTCAGTATTTAGATATTTGATGTAAATGTTACCAGAATAATAATTCTTTGGGAAAATGGAAAAAATGTAATACAATAAGAATATATAAAAAATAAATGAAAAACGTTATGGATAAAACACGGCCTGCTCACGTATTAGGAGGCTAGTATGAGTCACCAGAAAACATAATGGGTGTTTTTAATGAATCTATCATGGTTAAAATAGAGTTTGAAGTTACAATGAGTGTGTGTGGGGAGAGGCCCTGAGCCTGGAGGGCCTGGTAACATTTACATCAAATATCTAAATACTGAATGAAGCAAATTAAAAAACGTTCAGGGTGTTCATAAAAGCCTGATTAGACCATACAAAATGCTTTTTGAAAGTGGAATATCCCTTTAAGTTTCGCACGCACGCACCTTCCTCACTACAGACAATGTGCTTGTCCCTGACATATAAGAGCACACGTAGAAGTGTGAAATAAAGTACTGGGGAAATATACTGTTTAAATTTCTCAATTACCAAAAAGTTGATCAGAGATGAGGTGATATTTGATTGTTGCAGAACTTTTGAAGCGGTGAAAGCCGCTTCCAAGGAGTGGCTTTGTCTGTCCCGTGTCCCGTACATGTTTTTTTGAGGATTCCCATAGATTCTCAAGGAGTGGCTTTGTCTGTCCCGTACATGTCCCGTGCATGCAGAATTGAGTATTGGTCAAGCTTCACATGTCAATTCCAGACAAAATCATTCATTCATTCAGAATTCATAAAAATATAGAACTAAAGCACATAGAAAGTATAGATCTAGAACACAGAATGTATAGATCTAGAACACATAGAATAAAAATTCACCGCTTCACTTCGAACCGAGGTTTGATTGTTTTTGTTGTTGCCATTTGAACAGGGTATGATTGTGTGTGTGTGTGTGTATCTCCTCTCGACTTCAGAATGTCATCAGAGGATAAGACGGTGGAGCCCTCTGACCATGGACCCTCACCGCCCTCCAGCAGTGCAGGGGGCACGTCCACAGGAAGCCCTGCCCACGCAGACAAGCGACCTCGTGGAAGGCCACGCAAGGATGCTGCCGCTGCTGTCCCACCCCAGGCGTTATCCTCATCCACATCCAAAACCAGGAAGAAGTATGTTTACATGCCATCCATTTGTGCAATAATGCATAAATTATCATGTCAGTTTATCATGTGAAAACACAAGAAATAATTTGATTTAAAGTCTGGTGCTTGTATCTTTGTGGTCATATATTGTGATGACCAAAACAAAAGTTGCAGTTAAATCTGACTCGTAGTTCTCAATTTTTTGTTGGAGTAGCCAGTCAAAATGAAATAATGGTGCTGAGCAGGGACACCGAATAATCTCCTGGACATATTTAAATCTTAATTTTCCAAATTGACTGATGGATTTGCAAGTTTTAAATTAAAATAGAAGTCCAGATACATTGCAGTGGAGCGCTAGGTATCAGCTATATCTTCTGCCATGTTTTTGTGTCTGTGTAAACAATAGACATTATTGTGGTTGTTAGCATCTCACTCATTCTCTCAGTCTTATGTCATCCCTTCCCTTCCATCATTGTCATCTCGATCTGTATCTGTAGATATATTAAGCAGTGCCTCTATTGCCCCTAACCCAGACTTTCTATGCGATTCAATGTGATTTACACTAATTACATGTCTCCAATGAGCTCTTGGCCATTAAGACAAACACAAAACCAATAGGTTGATATATACTACATTAATCCCAGGTGGGAAATTAAGTATTTTGCAGCTTAATATAACCGAAGTTAATAAAGATACAAACGTTAATACAATTATTAAGAAGAAAATAAATGTTCTAACTTTATAGGGCTGAACAATTACTTTAAAAATAATGCATTTGGCAGTATCAACTCAACTACTACAATTTCCAAATTTCCTACAGGCTACAGTTAATTGCCTTAGAGAGAGGGGGCACCAAGATGGCCTTTTAAACAATATATTCTTAGGGAATAGTCCCTATTTGACCCTATTTGAGAGCTAACCATTCCGTCCTTGTCCCTTTTATGCCCATACTGTTTATGGAGATCCCTGATCATCATTATTAAGCCCATATCTTGAAATGCCCATATGGACATACTGTGTCAATGTCATGTGGTCTATGACATTAGACATCTATGATTATCATCATCTCCATATTTGGGAAAAGTAGAATTTTTGCATTTTCCCATTCAAGTCAAAGGAGATAATTAATTCATGAATAAAGTAGTATAAATTAAACGATATATAACGTCTCTCTTAGCAAAACGCACCCAGACGAGTCCCGATGAACTGAAGCCAGTTGATTTGATATTTGATGGCCCAAGTGCGTGCCATCAAAACTGGGAGGAGTAGCGCGGCAAAATAAAGTTTATCCGTAAAGAATATAGTCGGACGAGTACTATAGTCACTAGTCAGACTAATTACTGTTGACACTTTTCTATTTTCCTGGCATTCCAAGAAGCCATTGGTTTCCATTAATGTATGCTAGGCAAACCATCTTTTGGAGACTTGAATCTTGCTGGAGATATCCTACCAGCGTGAACTTTGTCTCCTTTATTTTCGTCAATATTATAGTTTATCATGTTTTAGCACAGTTAAAGACCTGGTGATTGAAAAGTCTTCCCAAAATAGTCCTTGAGGAAATGCTTGTTTTAGTCATTGGGATGTCTATGATTAGTCATGTGATATATCTATAGCCTGTTAGTGTTAAGCAGATAATTTTAAGGTGTACTTAAACCTGAACATTTGAGCTATACTATTAGGGAAATATGGTAATCATTCAGAAAACTAAAACACAAAAAAAACATTATGGTCCTTATATATATACATTTAGGTTGAAAGTGTCTAATCTGACGGTAGTTAAAAATCACAACCAATGTGAAGTGAGCGGTGGTCGTGCTTGCATAACGTCTTCAATTGGTAATTGGTGATGTAATACAGGCAACACACACGCACATTGCTATGGCAAAACGCTGAGGAAAACATATTGCTATGTCAAAGCGCTGAGGAAAGGCGGCTACAGATAGGTCTAGGATGTAATTGGTGATGTAATATGGCTACACACACACACATATTGCTATGGCAAAACGCTGAGGAAAACACATTGCTAAGGCCAAACGCTGAGGAAAAGTGGCTACATATAGTGGCTACAGATAATTGGTGATGTAATATGATGTAATATGGCTACACACACACACACACACACACACACACACACACACACACATATTGCTATGGCAAAACGCTGAGGAAAACACATTGCTATGGCAAAACGCTGAGGAAAAGTGGCTACAGATAGTGGCTACAGATAATTGGTGATGTAATATGATGTAATATGGCTACACACACAGACATATTGCTATTGCAAAACGCTGAGGAAAACACATTGCTATGGCAAAACGCTGAGGAAAAGTGGCTACAGACACACGCACAGCCACTCTTAGGAGCGGTTTACCACCGCTCAAAAACAGAACATAATCTAAGCTTGCTTTTGTCTGAAAAGTTTACATTTTCTTGGCATGCATTTACTTATTTTAGGCAATGGCAAAGCAGTTTAAAGCAATATGGCACTCAGAGTAGAGTCTTCATTGACTTACATTGCAAAGTAATTGCGACCGAAGGTTGCAGTTTAGTATGTGAAACAACACATGCTGACTCTGTCTGGACGTCTGGACGTTTACACTTTTTTACGGTCAATGGGTTTGCCGCTCTGACATCATGCTCATGCACAGCATCACTGTGATGTCAGGGGAACCACTCTAACAGAATCCCTTTTATGCCCATATAATATGGAGTTCCCTGATGTCATCAATATTAAGCCCATATCTAACAGGACTTCATATGAGAATGCCCATATATGGAGGCCACATACTGTACCACATTAACAGAATCCATATATGGTCAAGACAGATGGCCAAGACAGCCCATATCTGTGTGGCTGGTTCTACAGACAGGGATCTCCATGTATGGGCATAAAAGGGATTGTATGTATGTATTTCACATAACGAATAACTAAGTACAGGTAAGCATGTTAAGGCTCTCACAGCATATCTCCATAGTGATGTCATTACGTGCGCATCCCGCATCAAAAACTCATTCAAGTCACCCAGGGACTCATTCATGTCATGGTCCTGGGGTCCCAGGGATGCGCCTCCATTGGAGTCCATGTTAAAATAATTTACCGCGTTGCGGTAAAATATTTTTTTTCCACAGACACCACCATTGTTCATGGGTGAAAGCATCCTACTTTACCCTACGTTAACACAAATAAAATCCACGTAGAAAGTCTTTAACAGGCGATAGAAACGTCAATGTTTTGATTCCACCGACGTCCGACGCCATTTTGCGCACGTAAACTTTATATTGAGGACTCATAAAACTTTTCTGGGACCCATTTGAATGACCACCTGTGGGTCCCGGGACCAATTACATTTAAAACCTAGTGACATCACTGCAATATACAGTACATGGATCTCCATATATGGGCACCAGGGGTCTCCATATATGGGTAACTGGTCTGATATACATCGCTGGCCAGATGGCCAAGACATGGCGCAACCGAGGTCGCTTGTCGCCCTGAGGCGTCTCACTAGTAATAATAATTAGACCTATTTCATCTCACAGTTTTCAAATTCAGTTTTCAGCTTCACCCAGCTGAGCTTCTCAAATAAGCACGAGGACGAAGTGGAGTAGTTAGTGGTTTTACTTTTTATTGATGACATGATGACACTTTGAGATTAGACTACACTCCATATTTTGGTGTAGCTGCATTGGGAACTCCTTATATGGTTATGGCTGAGTCATAGTGACATGAGCATGATGAAGGGGTCTGCCTGCCCGCCCGCCGGCCAGTCTTCCCATTGGCTCCATCTGATCTGTCTAATCTAATCTATCTATCTATCCAGCTGTTTCACCAGTAGACATAATGCACAACTCCACGGCGGGTGTGGCAAACAAGGTAGACCTGCATGGTGACTGGAGTTAACTGCAGTTCAGAGACAACTTTCAGTGTTTATTGAAACTTGGCAGTCATGATATCCATTGAACATTGATTATATTTTTCAAGCTGATCAAAGGTTGGTCGCTCAGTCAGAGTTGAGTCCCTGCTGGTCAGCCGAGCTTGAGAACCCAAATAGCAACCTTTTAGCTGAGGGTGGGGGTTATTCCGTTTGTAATCTTATTTAGAAGACTTATTTTACCCAGGGGTGTGTACTAATAATCATGATTTGGCTAAACGGCCACATGAATTCAGGTAACACCAGCACAAAACCTTCCCAATCTTCTTTGTTATTTCCATAGCAACACATAATGCAGCTTAGAGCTGCTGTGTAATATAATGCCTGCATGGTTCTTAACTCTCTCCTTACTCTGTCCCCTCAATCAGCCTTAATACCCAACTCCCAATGGATCATTTAATCTCTAAGCATCCAGATGATGTGTTAATGCCACAGTCTTCGGATGACCTAGGACAAACTTGGTTTATGTTAGGGCTAGGAAATATGGACAAATATCTCAATATTTTAACCAAATATCGCTTTCAATAATGTGCCGATAATATCCTTTTTTTCTTTCATTAAAATAAAAAAAATAAGAATAGGAATAGGAAAAGACAACACTTATGCCATATCATGGTGTTAAGATGATCCAAAATCCATATCCAATCATATTGTTACGTATATCAATATATTGTGCAGCCCTAGTTGATGCTGGCGATAACTGTCAGTGTTGGTATTGTCACTGATCATAGTAATGATTTATTGGTACTGATTATATATAGGCTTTCCTCATAGAGATAAAAAGACCAATTGACTTAGTACACACTAACAAATCTATGGAGGATGCACAATTATTATATTTGCTTCATTCAGATAAGCATAATGTTACTTGAGCTGTGCTTTTTGCATAATGTTTTCCTCAGGCTGAATGAGGTTCGCTACAGTTACTGTTCATATTGTAAAGATTGAATGATAATTGGTGTTGCCTAAATGATAAACTTGAAGCAGGGCTATACATTACAAGGGTTGTATTAGTATGTCAAGGTGGTGAAGTTGAAATTGGACCTTTTCCTTAAGAAATGGAGCTAATAAATAAAAAATGAAAAGAGGCTGTGGCCGGGCGGCCCGGGTCGCTGTTCTAAGTGATTGGTGACATGTTTTTAGTTGTTATAATAGTGAAACGAACTGACATGCACAATAGAATAAGTTCATTTGACTCTTGCATAGCCTGTGATAAATCTGAACATCCCTGACATTTCTACTCAAATGACTGAAAATTGGTAGTAATGCACATAATACATTTCTCCTGTTTAAGCAGCAACTTTAAGCCATAGCTCTTGTGGACGCTGTTGCAGTTCATTTGGCTTGGTTAATACTCAGTCTCTTGTCCATTCCACTCCTGCTCGATCCATGTCTGGTTTTCCAGTCTGCTTTTTTAGAGCTGGGACTACTTACCACAGCATTATTTTCACCCTCTTTCTTTTTTTTTCTCTCTCTCTCTCTCTCTCTCCCTTTAGTGGGATTGTGGGGGATAAGTTGCGCAGGGTATGGGGTATGGGGGTTGGACGCTAGTCTTGAGGTTTGTCACTGAAATAAAAGGCTGTCTCAATGCTGAAACTTGATGCTTTTGATGGTGTACTGTGTAGCAGCCCATGTGAATACGTCACCAAGCACACAATATTGTGTTTGCTCACATGATTGCACTGATGCACTCTTGGATGAAAATGTCATACATGCGTGATGTATGCATTTATCTGTGCCTTTGAATATGATTCGTTGCAAAAGAAAAGTCCCTGCAATTAAAATCGTAGCATAGGCGCTCATCTACGTCGATATCCACAAATACTGTCTAGAAATCTCCTTTCCTCCTAATACATTTATAGAGTTTGCGAAGTTGCATTTTTAACCTAGATGTCTACACATCTCAGACAGTTGTCATAGATATGGCATTCAGTATATCAGTGCTGTGAGGATGCATGACTCAGTTCCTAAGCATAGGCCAGAACTCTCTAGTCTATAAGGTGTTTTTAACTGTTACAAGGTTGTTACAAATGAGAGAGTTATTCAGCCAAAACCGTTATTGACATGATCTCTAACTTTTCCACAGATTATTGCAAAAAAAACAAAAACGTAAAAAAAAAACAGTTCATGTTTGAAGTGCACATCTAGGCTTTGTCTTTCATCTTTGTGGTTGTCAGAATGATTGGAGGCTACTGCCAAGTCCTCATACTTCATTCATGCTGTTGAGTTTGTTTGAAAAAAATGTTTGCCCTGCCATGCAGAGTTCTTTGCTCTCATTTTCGGTTTTCAGGGTTGTTCCTTATCTAGACATGGAAGTCATTTGGAGGGAGGGGTTGATTTGGCTTCCAGCCGATTGTGATTTCTCTCTCCAGTGGCACCGAAAATTACCCCCCTGTGCTTCCCACCCCCTGCATCCTCCGCTGCACCCCTGAGACACGCTGCTCTCATTTGGGCTCTGTCTCTCTCCTCACTTAGCACACTCACGATGGATGTTGCTGTTTAATTTGTAGCCATGACAATTATCCACTCCACATGGCGCTTCCAAGATTGGGTTAACAGAGCTCCCATTGGAGGGTGCCGACAGTGACAGATCTTTCTGTGTGTGTGTGTGTGTGTGTGTGTGTGTGTGTGTATGTGTGTGTGTGTGTGTGTGTGTGTGTGTGTGTGTGTGTGTGTGTGTGTGTGTGTGTGTGTGTGTGTGGTGTGTGTGTGTGTGTGTGTGTGTGTGTGTGTGTGTGTGTGTGTGTGTGTGTGTGCTAGTCTTTGCACATGCGCACACGCACATTCGCCTGCGTGCATACAGGCGTATGGGTGCATATATTGATGCATGTTTACTCTGCTGACTAGGCAGTTTCTATGAGATTTGACAAGGGTTGCACTGCCTTGGTGGTAATTTACTTTTTTGTGCAATATACTGTATATTGCCCATCTTCAAAGGGATGCTTGGTGTTCTGTGATGGCACTGCTAGGGGAAAATTAAAATAGCATTGAGGTCTTTTTGGGGGACTCATCAGGAGGGAGATGAAGGGGATTTGGATCAAATTATGTCCATGATAAAGTGATCAGAAAACAAAGGAAATAAATGGCCCCCTGCTTTAGTTTTATTTCAGCCTACCAACAGCTAGGAATAGAGTAGGCATACAGGCTGCACCGTCTTAAATGAGTGGCTGTAGGAGCCCAATGTTTCAGAGTTGAAAGAATAATAAAACATTTCTAACCTGTTGTCAAGACAATTACCTGTATACCATAAAGTATTTTGGAATGGTAGGTGCTACTGCAATAGAAGGTTAATTGTCTGAATTGAAACATTGCCTGTATTTAAACATGGACATCACAATTTGTTTGCAGTGCACCATTGTCTGGTCACGGACACACAATGTCTGTAAACCAGCTAGCACATTCCATAGTGATTCTGTTTGCAAGATAATACGAGATAATGGGATATTCATTTGTCCTCACAACTTTGCAACGTCACAGTGATGACTGCAACAAAGCAGCACAAAAATAATCACATTTACATATTGAAAGGACTGGAGAGAAGGCAATACTCATCGTATCCGTTAGCAGAGTTTACCGAAGTTATAATCACTTAAATCCCAACACATGTCCACTTGGCGAGCATCGGTACAAACATCGTTGCACTGAAATTGGTGACCTATTGCATTCTTTGACTAGCCTAGTTCCAGACCCTGAATCGCTAGCCACACCCCTTTAATTTTTTTGTTTCGGCGATTCAGGTCTAGAATCGCTCTCAATGAGGAGGCCTGCCTCGGTTGAAAATCCAAACGGGCGAATCAGCGTCGTGAATCAGTGTCTTGTGATCAGCGTGGGTGGGGGTTTCCCAGAACTCATGTGTGTTTCCAAGTACACCAGCGCCGCCGCCGTACCGTACCGCACATCGTGTCGCTGTAAAATGCGGTAAATTGCGGTAAAATGCGATCGTATCGATCTCGCTATGAAACACCAGTAGCAGGCATGTTATGTTGTGTTTGATTACTAGTTCGTAGTGCTCCTATTCTGACTGTTTCTTTGGTTAGCAAGTAGCACTAGCAAGCAACAGGTTAGCCACTAGCCAGCCAGGCACACATAACAACACTATGTCATGTGTTGGTCGGTGAACCAATCGCTGAACAGTGCCTCATTTTGGCAACGCCCATCCCTGCAAAAGCCGTGGGCGGAACTGACTTCAGACTGAATAATGAAGTGAAACGAAATGTCAATTCAGGCTGTAGCCAAGCGGAGGCGCTTCCTGGAGACCAGAGCAGATAAGCTGTGATTGGCCGGTAGTGTACCATGTGTGCATGATCGGCGATGTGATTGGGCAACGTATACACAACGTATACAGATGATGCAGATTACGTCATTTTGGCGCGAAATCCGGTCCACGGCCAGGATCATAGAAAACATATAAAGAGAAGGCTTCAGAAGCTGAAAATAACGGAGTGGGTGTTCTAAAACTTTAGCGATTTAACAGTTAGGACAATTTTAAGATTTGTTTTATAAAAAAAGTTACATGGTACAACTTTAAGGTTTTCGAATGGCCTGCCCAAGTCCTGACTTAAACACCATTGAGTACATGTAGACAGTGCTGAAGAAACAAATCCATGTCAGAAAGCCAACTAATGTAGTGGAGTGGTCAAAGATTTAACTAGAAGTTTGCCAGATGCTTGTGGATGGCTACCAAAACCACCTAATTGACCCA
This sequence comes from Nannobrachium achirus, assembly GCF_963921795.1. Classification (NCBI taxonomy): domain Eukaryota; kingdom Metazoa; phylum Chordata; class Actinopteri; order Myctophiformes; family Myctophidae; genus Nannobrachium; species Nannobrachium achirus. Next base: position 33,273,765 of record NC_137814.1, read on the forward strand.
GCAGAATTGGTCACATTTTCAGAAGACCCATAATAAATTCATAAAAATGTAACAGGCGGGTGTGGTGTGTGCACTGTGCTGTGCATGAGAGGAGCACGGCACCACTGCTTCCACGAGTTAGTTTCACAGGACTTCGTGCGGGGGCTCACTAAAGCCTTCTGTGTGAAAAGCTTTACTGTTTACGTTGGTTTCATGTGGACGATTAAAAAATAGCAGTGCCAATACGCTACTGACAATATTGTATTGAATGATCAGTGGTCAGCATCAGCAAAGCTTGGCATGTTATTGTTCGTCAAGTCAGACGAACGTAAACCTGTTAATCCTAGTCAATGGGCTTCAAAATAAGAGTACCTACTCAAATTATAGGACAATCAACCGGTCGGTGGACTTCAAAACAAAATAAGAGCCCTTGGTACTTCAAAAATAACTGGAACATTTTTTTCAAGATTAAAAAATTACAAATACAATTGTTGATCTCACAACGTTATGCAGTGTGACGCATTGTGAGCTTGTATAGCAGCTACTTTCAAATTGCCGATGTACAGGGTTAAAGTAGCTGAACTGGTTTTGATGCCAAACACAATGTTGAATAAATGTGAATAATGTAGGGATGTCTTCTAAAATTCGACGAATCAACGAGTCATTTTAAGCCCCCGGAATCGACGCCAATTGTTTGAGTCGAGCCATCGAAAATATATAATTTTTTATCACACCAGTTACTGTGGTGCGGTATGAGAGCGCTGGACTGTCATGTACTTCTTATTTAGTCCATCTTACTTCCTAACTTCCTACTACTTGTAACTAGACTTTAAATAAAACCAGTTCACGTGACTTGAAAGTTGCCTTGATCATATTACAGGGGGCTCTTATTTTGAAGTTAACCGCTTTGAGAGGAAATGCGTCGACGTGTTGTTATTCTACTTGTTGCAGCTAGAGCTAGCCAAGAAGTAGTCTTGGAGGATTCGCCTCGATACGTGGGCTCCAGACGCGTTGCCACAAGTGATTTTTATTTATTTAGATATGGATAACCTCCAGTGCCATCTTTTCCTCCAGTTACTCATACTCAGATTCTGTGCTGGGCTGACCTCCTGCCCAGAGATATAATGGTTTCTTCCCAGAAGTTCTTCTCGCCCTCTAGTGGCATTGTATTATGTTGACGTGGTTTAAAGCACCACTTGATTTTTTTTTCTTTTCTTTTTTTTTTACAAAAGCGATTCGTCGACGAGTCAGATTAACCCCCATGACTCTAGTCGACTTGATAAATCCTGAGTCGAAGACAGCCCTAGAATAATGATAGCATAATGTAATTTTATTTTCCATCATCACACCAAGTCATTCATATTTTGAGGGCAAAAGTGATAATTAATTAATCTAAATGAATCCAATTAATTAATTGACAAAATAATTCTGCACAGCCGTAGGAGTCTCCTACCACCTCGTCCTGGCCTCCCCCTTGGCTAAACCTTTTCCTGCAGGAAACATCATGACTTGACGTCATGTGTAGTTATAACCAGACCCGTAGAATGGAGAGAGTTATGACACTTACCCAGAAAATGAACGTAGGATTGCTACATTTGGATTCCAGGCTAGGGAAAGGTGTGTTGAATGTTCTTGAAGTGAGCAGTGCTATTTATGAGTTAATTGTGGGCTCGCTTTAGCACACTTGTTGTTCTATCCACATTTCTTTGGCACCTAAAACTAGTATTTGGTTACAGATTGTGTGCAAATTTGAAATTGTTCTGCTTTACACAGTTATCATTGCTTGTATTCTTTTTGTTACCAAATGTTATACTTTTTAAGTAAAAAAAAAAGAAGCTTCCCAGTGAATTCCTATTGGAAATTGATTGATCTTTTAGCTATAAATTCCGTTCAAACTTCAAACTTGTTAATCTTTACGCGGTTATCTCTGCTTGTATTTTTCTCGTTACCAATTGTTATACTTTTTGAGATTTTTGAACAGTTTCCCAGTGAATTCCTATGGGAAATAAATTGTGTCTTACCATTTATATTACTGCCATCCACATTTTTAGTGCCTGACATTTCCATGATTAAGTATAATGGTTTATGTTGATGATGTAAGCAACAACGAATTCTGCCTAACATTTGGTATAATGCTGTGTAGGGATGCAAAAAGGTGTCCAAAATGAAAATCGATTACCATAATTGCATAACGATTAATCGACTAGTCAATGTTTTTTTTTTTTTTTAGAAACCATAAAAAATATTTTCAAGTCGGAAAAACATTTTTTATTCTGCTATCAAACATAAATGTTGCAGAACAATAACTCCCATAAGGTCCTACTGTAAAATAAACACTTATACAACTTATATTATCCCCCTATATTATGCTTAAAAACAAATACATGTTTTCTTTTCTGGCCATAAGGTTACTTTTAGACGTGAGGTGGGGGCTCCGAGTGTTGTAAGGCTGCACCATGTGTGGTCGTGACAGAAAATAACCGATCTACAAGCTCACAACGTGTCGCGCACACAACGCATTGTGAGCATCCATGCTACCATAGAGGCTAGCGTTCTATTACCTCTCTGCTAATGTTAGACAGCCTCCCCAAACCATGCTTTTGTCCACACTTCCATTCCATTGCTTTGTAAATGTAAATCCACGGGGACATCAGGCAACGCTGTGCATACTGTAGTGTATGCATGCTGCTCAGTCAGTCACTGGGGGAGTTGTTGTGGGTGGCTATCATGCATGCGAGTGGAGCGGTGTTGCGCTAGTGGAGAATTTAAGGAGCCCGTTTCTACTACCGCGACTTGAGGCGGGACTACGGCAGCTATGACGCAATCGCCGTTGCGGTCCAAATCATTAAGCAAAGAGCCGTTGGTGATGGGGTCCCACCTCTTTTTCTGAACGCTTTGGTTCTCATGGCGATGCGTCTATGGAGCAGACATTTTAGGCGCAATGTGGAAAGGGACCTTCTGGCGTAGTACAGACGGCTGCTGCGGCGGCAGGTTGATCTATCGAGCGCTGATCATTTCCGGTTGCTGTTGTCATCTGCCGTCGCCATAGTGTTGCTTAAATTCACTATTATCTAAATCAAAAAACTGTGAAAAGTGATGACTCATCAATAAACCATCGTTTTGTCGGGCCGTTTTTAGCCCAAGGAATGTTTTTTATGCAAAACAAATGTTTGCAATGGATTCAGAATAATTAAAAATCCCTAGTTTGACCCCTCACATGCTACTTAACTCAGTCGGTGCCGTATGTAAAGTGGGACCTCTTATATTGCCGTTTCGCCAACAAAGGGTTAAAAAAATAGTGTGCACGCTGGTGCACACATTCGTGCACAGATCATGCACTATGCATGTGCATGCTTTTCACAGCTTTCAAACAAAAAAATCCGCTTGGAAATCCGTTCAGGCATTTAGGAGAAAGCAGCCCTTATGTTTTCTTCAAATGTAAACAAACATGGCTGCCATGTTTGAAAGATGTTTTTTTTTATTATTTAAAAAAAAAAGACGTCCAGAAGACGTCTGGCAGGGAAGTCCATAGTTAAAAAGACGTTTTTATTATAGAAAACGTTTTTTTTTGTCAGGGTATGAGTTAAAGCAGATTTTTGGGGGGTATTTTTTTCCTTTATAGTATAGTGTATAGTAAGTGAATGAGACACATACTTTCAGTCAATTTGTTATTTAACCTTCATAGTTGACAAAACCACTGAGAAACGGACCTATGCTCTCACGGTCATGGAAGTATCGGATTTGCCCCAACTACATTGGCAGGACATACGTACAAACAGACAAAGACAGATGTAGGAGCGGTTAGCACTCAAAAATGCAAATTTTTGAGTGTTGCTGAATGGGCCCCATGGGAAAACCCTTGGAAAGCTTATGTCAAACTTACGTCATCCAATGGGAAAACCCTTGGAAAAACACAAAGCCTTGTAAAAAGTGTGCATCCCCTGGATGCGTCGATAAATGAGTTAATGTGTTATTTCAGATTTGAATGTGTCAGACGCAGGACGCATACCTAACATCGTCTAACTCTTGTTGCAGTACCCAAATGTATTCAAAATATGAACTGCACACACATGCAAATTGAGCCAATGCGAAGTATTTTATTTATTCATTGTAAAAGAAATGATATTCCAACATTGAATCGCAATATTATATTATATGATATGATATAATTATATCATTTTTAATGTATTTATATCGTTATAATTGATATTCCTGTAATTGGATGAGATGTATTATGTAGCATAACTAATGCAAGGTTTAGTCATTGCCAGATAAAGAAAGTATTACTCATTCATATTCATGATTTAGATGTTTGTTTATGATTACTAAAATTACGTTTTTGGTGTCACCTAATAGGCTTGGCCAGTATTCTGGCTTGAAAATCAACTAGCACATGTTTAACACTTGCACTTCAATTAGACAGTAATGAGTTGTCCTCCCACGGGGGTTGGAGGCTGGAAATGATTAGACTGGCTTGGCATTGGGTTTTTTCTGTGAAAATAAACACAAGTAACTGAAATTTGATTTGTATTAGTTATGTGTTGGTAGAAAGAACTTACCAATGAAGACATGTAGCACACCGGCTACAAGCGCGGTCTACATAAAATTTGAAGTTGAAGTGCCTCCAACCCTCTTGGGAAACATCTGGTTGAATTCCGAATCTTTAAAGCTCACCTATCAAAAGCAGAGAAAGCTCTGTCCCTGGAGTCCAGCGCATGCCTGCCTGCCAGCCACTACTGGTCCCAGCATTATACACCCCCATCTGTAGACTCCTCCACCACCACCCTCCTCTATGCTGTCGCCTTGCCCAGCGGCCTGAGTGCCTCCATTAAAAATCAGTGGCAGCTGTGACTATATTTAACTTATTCATGAATACCCCCTCCCTCCCTCTCTCCCTCTATTGCTATCTCTCTCTCTCTCTCTCTCATGTTTCTTGCTGCCTCTTCCACTGTCTCTCCATCTACCTCTCTCTGTTGTTTCTCTCCTCCCTCAGGGGTCGCACCAGAGGGAGGCTTGTTGTGGATGAGGAGGACAGCATGGACGGGACTGAGATAACAGAGTCCGTAGGCCCTCAGGACACAGGTGAGTTAGCCGCTGCTGCCGCACAGCGCTGCCGCACAGCGCTGCTTTCCATCCACCGTGTACCACGGGGTGAACGCTGGCGGGAGAGTGAACTAAAAGTTGAACCTGCGGCACATTCAGGCAGCCTCACACAGGGAGCGCCTCAGAGGATATTTCAGGAATAGGCAGAGGAGAGACTCCCCTCTCCTGGAGAGGGATGGATGAGAGCTTTTTCTTGGCACCCCATGCTTCTACTTCTGGGCTGTAATTGAAAGGGTTTAGCTTGAGCTGTGAAGCTGCAGAGGGGTGTATTTTTCTCCCCCTTCTTCTTTCGCTCTCTTTCGCTGTCTCTGCCTCCCTCTCTCCTCCTCCTCCGGCACTGAGATTGGCATTGAGGTGCAACAGGAAAGAGCCCAAGGCTAATGCCCTCTAAAAGCTTTTTAAAATCCCGTCACTCTCCCCAGACCCATTTATGTGCTTTTTTATGTGTACATCGTGTCACGTGACTGCACCTCCCATTCCCATAGATCTCAGTGCTGTCAGTGGTGGGGATAGTGTGTGTGTGTGTGTGTGTGTGTGTGTGTGTGTGTGTGTGTGTGTGTGGGGGGGGGGGGGTGTCACCAGTGGGCAGCTTTTGTTTTTCTAAGCTCCAGTTTACCTTAGAGCAACATCGGGCACCTTCTCTTTGAGAGATAAAAGAGAATCCAACTCTATATATATTTTACAGTGGTTGGGTCTTGAATGGAACCCACAACGAATACAGAACTGAATACGGTCTTGCAGCCCAGGACAATAATAGAGGACCAGCTAATGAAGGCCACTGCAAGGGTTTTCTCAAATACTGGGAACAACTTTGCCACATAATTGTTAATTTTACCCCTAATATTCACAGTAGGGAGGCATGTTTATTAAATGTTAATAAACTCCAAATTAATGTAACTCAGCCACAGATATGCCATAATCCAGGTTGCAGATGGCCAACTATCAGGCTGCGTTTGAATCTATGTAACAGCATTGATTGACTCTTTGAGTTGTTGGCCACGATAGATGTCAGTTACTTTTAGGAATCAGGATCAAGGAATCAAGTGTTTAGGTTATATACCATAACCAAATTATTTTGAGCATTTCAATTCCTTATTTTCAATCACTGCACGTGCTCACTATAGCCTACTATGATGTTGTTATTCCTGTCTGCCAGACAGTGCCCACACACACACACACATATATTCCACATGCTGTGGTGATAGCTTGAGCTGCCGAGCTGACAAGAATGCTGAAAGTGAGTTCTAAATTTGGGTGTATTTTACTCAAGAAAAAGATGACGGCACACTAGAATACTTTTAAAATCCAACTGACTTTCCATTCACTTTTCTGTCCTTAACCAACTCAAACTACAGGATCAGAGATTTGTCCAAACTCCAGTTGTAAAAATCAATCACATTTGTTCGGCTTAAATGGTTAGTTTTATCACAACTCTTGTAAATTAAAGCATATAATGTAATGCTCTATAGCTTGCTAGTCAAGCTTTCAAATAGTTAGTAGCGATTGTGATCTAAGCATAAGAAAAATCTGTGACATCACAATAACATCACAATAAATTCAACATCACTTTAAAGAACACAGTACTTATTTTTCTCCTGGCTATTATTATTTGATAACAATTAATAACAATTCTTTGGAACAATTCCAAAGAATCTTCAGCAGAATTGGAATTTGCAAATTTCACACGATACCCAACCCTAGTTGTTGGCCCAATTTCAGCTCAGTGAATAAAGAGTGAAAAGAATTCCTCTCCTGGGAACTTAAAAATAAATGCATTATAGGTAAAATGTTCTACGCTTCCCCCAATTCTAGTCTGGTGAGAATATTGCACAATGCATTGTGGTCTAAGACGGGCTCCTTATTACGTGCATCAGTGATTTTTTTTCTGCCTCCATTGTTATTGCTGCTATGTGCCTGTGGGTCCCCTGTGGGTTTACTGTAATCAGTGTGTGCGCATATGGTCCCCATATTTTTACCTTCCACCTCGCTAACGAAGGCTGTGTTTTGGACCAGGAGCAAACTAAAACTAACACTGGGCAATATGTCTAAAAAGTTATATTAGAATATATTAAAGTATGCCTGTTCTTATCTTCTATTGATTGTCATACATTTTCAAGATATTAACAAATTCACTACCATTCAAGTGATATGACAAGGATTATTTTATAAGCCCCCGCTACCATTGACGAGATATGACAGATTTTGAATTTATTTAATTTTATTAAACATTGCGATGGTGCGCATCTGCTCTAAAAAAAACTGATCCTGTTTGAACCGGAAACTGTAAGTAGGCGGGATAAACAAAACGAATCTCTATTGATTCCCATGTAAAATTTTGCAGGAAAACGCCCAATTCTCTGTTTCCTGATCCTGCCTAGCGTCCGCAGTATAAACTAGAACTGCACTCTGTGGAGATGCCAACTTGCCTCATGCGCACAAGTAGGCCATGTATGGCCTACTTGTGCGCCAGCAGAACGTGCCATGAGGTGCGCTCACATCTGGCATCACCACTGGCGATGTCAGTGACATCACCAGGAATGCTGGTCCCTCATTGGCTGTTAATGATGACGTTGCCAGAAATGCTGGTCCCTGATTGGGCTACGGGCTTAAACAGACACTGACATACGTACATACGCAGCCGAACGCAGTTCTTGCACGCTCTGCTGGCGCAAGTAACAATGCTAACTAGTTAGTTAGCTTGTATCTCTGGAACTGTTCGATGGATTGGTCTTTTGTCATCAGTGCGGTGTGCGTGTGGATCGTGCACAATCTACTGGATCTTACTTAAGATGGATATCTAATATGACGGACCCGGACCCAACTGGATCCGTGAACATTTTTTAAATCTGAGGTCCCGACCCAAGCAGTACCGAGAGATCTCCTGCCCTAGTACGACCGGCATAGAACCATGAAATACCAGACCCGGACCTGGACGAAACCTGAGGTTTTATTGGTAATTTCACTGTTTATTCCCGAGACCTTTGACAGACTCCCGAGCCTGGTCTGGGTCGGACCCCAGCTTACCCGACCTATCTCCAGAATGGGGCACAATTATTTTATCACTTAGTGACTGCACCTTTCAATAGAATGGAACATTTTCATTTCAAGGACCCTATAACTCTGTTCAAATGGAAACCCCAAGGAACCCTGAGGGTCTCATGACCCCACTTTTAGAACTACTGGAATAGAATGAGTGGGCGCAGCGTTGATCTGAATGAAAGAGTGTACAGTTTAATGTCTTGCCATCTCAGAGAGGACAGATCAGCCAGCACTAGCAGCATTTGCATCAAATTGAGTAAATTCCTATCAATTAATCCATAGTCCTAATAATTAACAACCCTGTTCTGAATAATGGAGGTAAAAGAGGGAGGGGGTGGGATTATTTATTTATTTTCATTCACTGATCTTGTTTTCCCCCCCCGACTATCAGAGACACCAACCCAACCAGTGGAGATGGTGGAGTTGGGGAACGGTGAGGAACCAGAAGAGGACAAGCCCTCTTCCCCTCTGGTCCAGAGCCCTCCAGCCGTGGAACCGGCAGGACCATCTGTCCAAGCGAGCAGAGAAGTCAAAAGCAGGTTAGAGACATACTGAACTTAACCTGAACCAGGTCTGGTGGAACAGTGTAAATCAGGGTTCCCCAATTAGTTTTCCCCAAGGGCCGAATTATGTCTAGGGTACCAAGCTGAGGGCCACAACATTGCAGGGGGCGACGGTGCCGTTCCGGCTACTCCAGCGACAGTTTTCGTCGTTGTCGGGTGAAAATCTTGTATGTCCAAAACCATTTGTTTTGAATTTATCATTTTAAAAATGATTTAAACTAGTGAAAACAGCCGATCTACAAGCACACAACGCCTCGCACCTGTGTGCTTGTAGATCTGCTGTTTTCACTACTTTTGTGCGACGGCTTTGTATGATTTGCGAAAGAACGTACAAATTTGGAGATACGAGATTTCCACCCGACAACGACGATATACTAGTGTTGTTGCTGCTCTTATACCACCATTATTACTGTGGTTGGTGGGGGCCAGACCGTAGCCTCCCGCAGGCTGCAAATGGCCCGCCTATTGAGGAACCCTGGTGTAAATAGATGAAGGCAAGTTGACGAAGCTGTGTTTTACATGGACACACGAATAAGCACATTAGTGTGCTTATTTGTGTTTCCATGTCTTGGAGTGTTCGAAGCCTAACTTGCTTCTTTCATGCACATGCATGATGCAGCCTGTTTGTGTCAACAAAATGGAGTCATCAGCTGGTAGCAGTAGCGCACACTTCCCAGGTGCCACTCTGTTAAAGGTTGTAATCAATCTGCCGTCCTGACTTGCGCTATCGACGGTGGTGATGGAGGGCAGGCCGGCAGCATCTCCAGGGATCTTATTAACAGGGCCATCTCCTCCCTTAGAAACCTGATAAATATTTACTGCCTGCTTTATTTCTCTCAACTTTCCAGCGCCTCATGCCGTCTTTGTTCTCATTCACTGGTCCACACCATAGCAAGTGCAGATTGATGGATTGATTCATTGATTGATTGAAGTATGTGCCCAGGCTGCTTTGCCTTGTTTACTGTTAGTATTTTGGCAGGTGGTTGTTGATGGCTGCAGAGCAGCAAAATGCAATTTTGGATGCCTATTTAGTTTAGTAAACCTAGGACACAAATGAAAGCACTATGCCTGTGCCCATATGTATGGTCCCAATGCAATGACACGTTGGCCTTAATTAGTAATTACAATATATAGAATATATGTTTCATATACATAATGCATATTCAGTTTACAATATGAGAATGAGCACAATATCTACATTGGTATTATTTTATATTTTATATGTATTAGACTGATATGACTCTGCCAGTGAGTTAAGCCGACATCATAGTCGCCTGGGCGGTGGAAGGCTTTACACCGCGGTGTAGTCTTTTCGAGTCTTTTTGAGTCATGAAACTACAACGTTACATCATTCCTCGCGGTGGAGAGCTTTCCACCGCGAGTCCCAACACATCTCTCTGTTTTTACTATCAGACAGACAGGCTCTACACCTCGTTCACTGATTGGTCAATCTAGACTAGTCAGTCACGGTGAATAGGACTCCACCGTGGCGTACTATGATGTCCTGCACTTATTTTCTGACTTGAGGTGGAAAGCTTTCCACCGGTGGATAGCTCTCCACCGTACACTCTGATACGGGCTTAACTGTACACAACAGTGACGCCATGGAGACGCCATTTTCGCCATTGAAATTTGATTATAGAAAATGTACCCCCATTGATTCCAGATGGAGACCCAAATGCATTTGGGTCTCTATCCGGAATCAATGGGGGTGAATCTATTGTAATCAAATTTGTTGTCTGAGGAATTTTGACAAAAAACCCAAAATATTATTGCACTCAGGTCTCCATGGCGTGAGTAATCAATAGAAAAAACTAAGTAATTTTGGGGTTGAACTACTCCTTTAATCAATCAAGTCAAGTCATTAAATAATAAGAGGCACCTTCAAAATGGTAGAGTGAATTGAAAACCGTTGGGGAGTGTTAACAGTGAATTCGGATGAATGAAGAATATATACTGTAGTAACTAAAATGAATATAACTCTCATATTCAGTCAGTAAAGTATCAGTCAGTGATTCAAGCAGCTACTGCTCATGTGACATCTCTGTTTTAATCAGCTGAGTGCTTTAGCCATAAACATTTTAGTCTCTGCGCTGGCCAGCAAGCTATTGCTGCGTTGTGGGCTTCATTGTATCTGAAAAGGTTATTTTGTGTGTGTAGATCTATAATGATTGTGTGTGTGTGTGTGTGTGTGTGTGTGTGTGTGTGTGTGTGTGTGTGAGTGTGAGTGAGTGTGAGTGTGAGTGACATATTTCTGCCTATGCCTAACGGTGTATTCTGTTGGTACATTGGGTAAAAGCCATGGGTACAAGGGGTAACTAACTGGCAGTGGAGGACTCCATGTCTCCCCCTAAGATTCTTCTTCTTATCAGACCTCTAGGTCATTAAAGAGCCATTTCACTAATGTTATTTAAGGGATAGGCCTTCATTTTCCCATACATCTGGTGTACAGAGTCCCTCTGTTTTTATGGAAGTTTTTTCTCCAGAGAGGGGACGGGGGAACAGCCTAGGAGCCCCTGGGCTCTGTCTCCCCATAGGATCCCACTTTAACAGGCCTCTGTTAGAATGGGATCCTATAGGGAGACACTTATTCTGTAGGGGGACACGGAGCCCCCCAGGTACCCTGGGGGCACCTGGGGTAGGAAGCTCACAACAACAGCAGAATAAACAGTTTGACATTGGCAGATAAGATTTGTCAAATTATTCATGGGTGCAATCCACATACTCGGCTGCACTGTTCATCCCACAAATGCATTTTCCCTACAAGTGGGGCACCATTTAACACATTCTCCGCCAAGGACGTATATATGTGTCAAATCAAATCCAACATTTTTCTACAGACCATAACTAAAGCACGGATAATCGTGAGAAAATGTGTGAAACATTTGGGCAGTGGTTCTTCCTTGGTCTCCAGGGAATGCATGCAAAGTTTCACACTGATCGGTTCAATGGTGCCAGAGATTCTCTGCTTACAGAAATCTGCTTGTTTTGTGGCCGATTTGAAAGATGTAGAGTGGCATTTCTTCCTTGGCCTAGTGGGAATGTTCGTCCAAAGTTTCACAGTAATGGGACACTGCATTCATGATTTGAGGCATTTTGTTCATAACCGGGCCACTCCTGCAAACGACCTGGATGGAATATGAAATGTCAGACAGCTCCGTCTTGATCACATGACTATAGAGGTAATGTGTACTGATTTGCGTGATCAAAAAACATCGTCTTCCTGGTGGTGATAACAGGCCGATGTGAGAGGTTTGGGGTAGAGGTTTTTACTTGGCCTCCAATGAGTTCGGTCTGGCGGAGACAATAAACAGGCTTTTCAACGGTATAAAGGTTATTGCCAAGAAGCATTCTTACAATAGAGAAATAATTGTCAAAACACAACTTTTTCTGCTATGTGTGATATACAGTATATCAGGGGTTAACACTAAGATCTCAGAGGCACTTGCACATTGGGCAAGTGCAGGTCATTTTCTACTTGCCCAAAGGTCATGCCCACTTGCCCGAAAATAAATCGTCCATTAGAAAATGATGAGTAACATTTGAATTATTTCAAACCAGCACTTGCCCGGTCGGGCAACCTTAAAGCAAACTTCACTTGCCCAAAGGTTTTATTTACCTGCCGGGGCAGGTGGGCAAGCCTTAGTCTCAAATCAATGCCTGGTATATGCTGTAAATCACAGTTTAAATTGTTATCGCAAAATATTTACTAGAGAATATCACTTTGTTTTTATTTTTATTTTTTCATACCGTGCAGCCCTAGACATAATTCACTGTGACATGCATGGCACTGTAACAAGTCACATTAGGTATATATATGTATAATTAAAGATCCATCCCTCGCTCTGTTTCAGCGAGCGTCTGTGTGCCTTCTGTTACTGTGGTGGCCGCAGCCTGCTGGGTCAGGGGGATCTGCAAGTGTTCGACATCAGGCCCGAGCTTGGCCCTCTCCTCAGCCACACGGGCAAAGGAGATTCAACGAGCAACAGCAAGGCCACCGAGAACAGCAGCGGCGGTGACAAAACCACTCAGCCAAATGTGGCCGAAGAGGCCACCTCAGGACAGAGGGGCAAGCTAAAGTAAGTGGGGCTGGCTGGTGCTACCTTCACAGCGAGTGGAGGGTAGCTAAAGTAAGTGGGGCTGGCTGGTGCTACCTTCACAGCGAGTGGAGGGTAGCGGTCAGCGATGGCCTGGATCAGTAAAATCATCTGCGATAGCCTCTGTGGTCAGTTAATAAGCTGCATGAAATCTGCTTGCTCAGTGGCTTCTTGCATTATTCTGCCTCCTCATATAGGCAGGGCATAAGATAAGATACGGTAAGATAAACCTTTATTGATCCCCTTGGGGAAATTCAGACACTTCAGTCAAGTGTACATAAGGGGGAAATTAACAATGTGATGCTGCAATGTAAATGGAAGGGGAAGTGTTTATCTGATTTTAATTTAGAAAATACTCGACGGTGTGCGATGAATGCACGTTATGCTTATATCACTTAAAATTCGGAATTGAAATGAATGTGAACATATTTAAGGACACCGATCTTTAGATTTCTATGTAGATATTGTTCAGCATACAGTACTTTTACTTTGATGTTACAGAATATGAGTTTACGGGCTTATGGAGTTTTTGGTTTGAATTGATACTTTGTTTTTCTGAAGCATCAAAGAATCAAGATTCTTGAAATCAGTGTTGGATGATGTTTTATTCATTCTTAGATCACAGACGAAAAGACAAACAAAATGACGAAAATAATTATTTTTCTTTCTTTGAGCAACCTTTTTCTCGAAAAGATTTGACAGGCATCCTGTTGACAAATCATGTGTAACAGACACATTTTCAATTATTGTCTACCTTACCAAGTTAAATTATTTTTAACCTGTGTTTACACAAGGATGTGTTATCACTTAAAACTCCTATCATAAGAACTAAAAACTAAAAAAGACATCATTAATAGATGACATTCTAGTTCCAGTAACCATTTACCAGGTTCTTTTCATAGCCAATTTGCACCATCATTTCAACTCCCAGTTCATTTTACATTGTGCTAATGTGTTTTTTTTTTCTTCATCTGAGATTAATTCTTAACTCTCAAGGGCTAAATGTATCACTATTTTCCTTGCCGGTTGAATTAACGCCCACACACAAATTCACAGGCCGGCATTTCCACTCTGCACACTGGCTAAATGGCTGCCCTGACTTTAACAGGCCACATTAGCAATCTACACTTGGAGGCTAAATTAGCACTTGGCCGTAGCAGCCTTATGCCTGCTGTGGTCCCCAGGCCCCAGGAAAGCCACACAGGGCAGAGGGTACACGTGAGGCTTGCTTGTGCGTGTGTGTGCACCGTGCCAGCAAAAAGGACCCTCCCTGGACTTCTTTTTGGACAGGAGCCTAATTTGTTTCAGTTCTTTAGAGCCAATAGAGCATCTCCCTGGGGTTCCTGTGACGTAATGTGCAGTGACAGCAGTACAGGTCTGGCAGCGTGCCAAGCCAACTAGTCATTGTTGTGTTGGAACTTTGTGATTGGTCACTGAGACCGGCCCTTGACTGTGCCATACAGAGAAATAGAAAGTATGTGTGTGGGGCTGGGGGGGGGGGGGGGGGTATCGATAGGGCTGTCACAATTATTTCATAATCGTCTAATCGCAATTATTTTGCATAATCGTCATAATCATTTCCATGTTGAGAAATGTTAATATAGTTTCAAACACTTTCAAAAAGTAGTGGAATGTAATTTTAGTAGAAAGTTGTCAAATATGTCAGTAATTTCTTTGTGTATTTAGGTTATGTGTCATATCTGCCATGTGCAACTTCAAAGCCTAAAAGCCAAACAGAAATGTAATTATCTACGACACAAACACAATTAAATCTTTAATCGCAATTATTTGAGTGACAATTAATCGTCATGTAAAATGTCATATCGTGACAGCCCTAGTGGGCGTGATGATTACATAATATTGCTGTTAAAACTAATATAGCTGTTTATAAAAAGGCTGCAGTTGACAGCCATGACGAGGCCATATGTCACCACGACACCGTCGTGGTCCCAGGAACTGGTCTCTTGGTTTTGGCCATTGGTTTGTTTACTGGAAGCAGGGTCCCTTTTAAATGCTAATTTCTCCCCTCCACATTTTCCGCATTGCTTTGCAGCTCAGCAGCGCAAAAGCCAGAGCCTCAGAGAAACACTTCCTTTTCAGCAGAGTTTATGAGACAGAACAGCCAGCCTCTTGTGTGAATGCCAAATAAGATGGCCTTCCTCCTCCTCCAATCATCTTTCTCTACGCTCTACCATTCTCCCCACCCGACCCGCTCACTCTGTTATCATCTCTCATCATTGTAAAATGACATTTCTCTCATGTACTTTCATCCCGTCATGTTTTTTGATCTTCCGCACCTTGTTTCCATTGATGACCTCTTTTTCTTGATTCTTCTGTCTTTATTCCAGTGGGTCTGAGAACCATGGGGAAGAGCCAGACCCAGCCAGTCGCTTCTGGGATGAGCTTTCTCATGTCGGCCTCCCTCAAGACCTTGACGTCCAGGCTCTCTTTGAGTCAGGTAAGCTTTGTCAAATTTTTCACAGTTCTGAGGAAGCTTGGCTACTTCCATGGAATCTTTGTGAATGTTCTTTTTCTGTGAAAGTTTTGTATAATGATGTGTCTGTGTTGATACATAGTGACACATTTGGCTGTGATGTTTAATTCCAGTTCTTGGCCATGACCACTTCTGTTTGTCTTGTAATTGCAGGGCAATGCTGGGCGCATCAGAGTTGCGCGTTGTGGTCTGAGGGTGTGTGTGAGGGCGAGGGACAATCGTTGCTTAATGTGGACAGAGCCATTGACTCAGGGAGCACAAAGGTGAGTCAGGGGAGCGCAGCCACAGGCTAATAGGAGTTAACTTGGGCTGTAATGTTTTGGGGCAGCAGGGAGGGTCTGCTTCAGCGATGCAGAGAAAAGCTGATGGATCAGGCTGGCTGGTAAAGGTCGGCCCTGGCAGCGTGGATCTCTCAGCTGTGAAATGGAAAAGGTCACGCCACTCAACGGGGGCTGTGCTCTCATGGCAGCTTAGCTCCTAGTGTTAACAGCGGCACAGCTCACAGCTCCCTGATTGTGTTTGCACCCCCTGGTCTGCAAAACCATCAGCAAGTCTTCTACTTAATCTCCAGAGTGGCTATTAGAGTGTGCTTGTAGAACTGAGCAAGTTTGAATGCAAAGATGCCCTCATGAGGGTCCAGAGAGCATTACCTTCACTAGGCTCCAATGTAGTGTAATGATAATTTCAATAGTTTTGATCAAGAACTGAGAGTGTGGGCCTGAGTCAGGTATACAGGCAATGTATGCTTGACTTCAAGTGGTTTCACGTGAACAGTGCTCTGGCTTTTGAACTGATGAAACATTAAAATATTCAAAACAGAATTTAATTTCAAATCCCTCTTTCACTTTGTCTCCATAGCACTGTGCATACTGTAAGCGCCTTGGAGCATCCATTAAGTGCTGTGCTGACGGATGTACTCAACTCTACCATTACCCCTGTGCGGGGGCAGCGGGGACTTTTCAGGATGTCAGGAGTGTCTCCCTCCTCTGTCCAGAACACATTGAATTGGCTATTCACAGATGTAAGTACACTGCAATTGAATACTTTACTTTTATTATGGATTCCTATTAGCACTTGGCTATTGTTCCTGGGGTCCATTACACCCAAATACACATCATACACAACAACATACTACAGGTACAGTACAAAGACAATTGTTCACCTACAAAAGTTAAGAAATACATTTCATAAATTGTTTACAATATTGTACATTTCATGATAAAAACGAGAAAAGGGTTACAAGGAATACACTTTATGACTTTGGAATATTACACAAATAAATTGATAATGTAGTTATCATTATAAATTGAAGCAGTGAGGTGTTATATTAGCTCAACAGAATGATGTACAAATGTTGCCAATAAAGCTTTTCATTGTCAAAAATGACGGACCAGAACTCTACTAATGGAAACGTAAGATTTGTTCCGAGACCCAATTGGTTAAGAGATTTTTTTTTTCTCCAAATGACGGAACCGAACCATTTCTTTTAAATACTGATACTGATCTGGAGTACGGATCTTGTCTGATCCACTTGGGTACTGTCTGGTACTTCATGCAGGTGCACCGGACCGTGAAGATCTCTAGTTGCCATGTCCTATTTTAAACTATTCTCCCTCTGTTCAGTTGCAGATGATGTTAACTGCGCGCTGTGTGATAGCCCGGGTGACATCATGGACCAGCTTTTCTGTACCAGTTGTGGACAGCATTACCATGGGATGTGCCTGGATATGGCCGTGACCCCTCTAAGAAGGGCAGGGTGGCAGTGCCCCGAGTGCAAAATCTGCCTGACGTGCAAGTGAGTCACCTGGCCTGACCGGCCCACTCAATCTGCCCTAATCCTAATCTCCAACACTGAAAGTTGTAGTCCGCTCATAGGTTGTCTGTTACCTTCACTCCTCCTCCTACTTCTTCTCTGCGGCCGCCAGCCATGGTGCAGACTTGTCAGTTTGTTTACCTCCTCTGTGGTTTGTGGAGAGCAAACCGGATGTTATGCCCTGAAGCCCAACTCTCTAACCCTCTGACCCTCTATAAACAACACGGCTGCTACAGCTACACCAGCCTGGAGACATCCACTATAGCCTGCTCCCCACTACAAGGCCAAACAGGCCGAGCAAGTGCTCATTATTCAATTCGCATATTTTCCCCCTGCATAACATTATTTTGTTGTCTTGTGTCGATAATAAAAAAAGAATGTACTGTATATTCTGAGCTGCTCGTCTTAGGATGTGGCTGAAAACATTGCCAACGCCCCCACACGTTTGTTGTCCCTGTCACTGCCAACCCCTACTTGTTGGTCTTGGGGAGGGTGTAGACAACCACGTCTCCTCAAATATACATGCAGTCACCAGCAGCTTTTTTTCACCTGACAGTGAGGAGTTTCACCGGGAAGAAGTAAGCGTCCAGTGGCACATACTATCCCTCTAAGTTCTATCTTCTGAATGGGCACCTCGACCAACCTGTAGGAGTCACTAGTGCAGTGTCAGAAATCGCACTCTTCCTGTTGGCTTTCTATCACGAACACAGCCAGTTGTTTATGCTGGAGGCACCATGGAGGAATTGATCCCACACAGTCTCGTCGGTGGTGGGCAGGAACATTTCAATTAAGAAAGATCAATTAAAGCGAAACACATTTATTGAAATAATAAAGTTACACGTTTTGGTGATTATATTCCATTAAATTAACACATAGATAAGACAATGACGATTGTAGGAGTCAAGACATATCCATCCTTGGAGTCAAGACAACGTTTGTGGTGCAGATGAAATCTCCTTCCTGCTAAACTCCTTGACAAAGGAGACATTGCAAGGTGGAGGAAAAAAGGAGTCCATTGCCTGATTGGCTGACTGCAAATTGAAAGAATCTGATTCACTAGAAAAGCTCATGCTTACAATTGTGAATGAAAGGCTTTGACAGCATAGGAAAAAAGAAGTGACGTGGTTGAAATTCCCAGAAAAGTAATTGAATTTAACCCTAATCTTCTGTCTGGTTCACCCCACCGGTCGGCCCATTCTATGTGCCGAAGTCAAGAAGTGCTCTCAAGTGATTAAATGATTTGATAAAAATCGGATGAATATCAGATAAATCATTAATTAATGATTTATCATCATTCCTAACTATGCCCAAAATATTTCAATTTTCTCTGTATATTTTTGTGGGAACTGAAAGATAGATGACTCGCTCGCTCTCTCTGTCTCTCTCGCTCTGACCCCTTTGTGCTATGTGATTTGAGTTCTCACAAAAATATACTGAGAAAATGGGCTTATTTTGGGAATAGCTACGTGTGTGGATTAATCATAATACATTATTAATCTGATTAGAAACTGCCCTTACGGATTCTCAAACTATACTTAAAATAAAATCACGTTCACAAAAAAATGGAATCCTTGAATGGTGATCACTTTCTGAATACTTGCCAGCCTTCTTCTGCCAGCTATCCTCTGGCATAAATGTCGTCTAGTGTGAGTGTTCAAAGATCCAATCGTAACCCTGCCGAGTTGCTCGCAGGACGGTCGGAGACACCCTGACTATTTTTTTTTTTTTTTTTTATATTTATCTGGATTGCTACTGATATGGAACTGCACAGCGGGCAAGCGAGAGATAGACAGCCGCTGGCCCTGCTGTTCGGTTGTTGCCGACAGCCCGCTGATTTGACAAGACGGTTATTGGTGGATCTGACTGTCTCTGGCTCTCTTTCTCGCTCTCTCACTCTCTCACTCACTCACACGCACGCACGCACGCACACACACACACACACACACAGAGGAGGCGCTGGATGATGTCCGGTGAACTTTTAAAAATTAAAACAAGATCACATGCCATGTTTTTCGACTCGTCCCAATATTTACTTCTGCTTCCACATGTTAGAATCTTGTAGGAAATCTTTTTTAATTGTGTAGTGTGTGCATGTGTAGATTAGATTATCTGGTAAGAGAATCTTAAACGATTATCCTGTAGAGTAGTGTGTAACTCTACCAGATTTCAATGCCCCAATTATCTGCTAGTGTAAGGCCACCGTTAGTCCAGTGGTTCTAAGCCTTTTTCATGTCAAGGACCCAACAACATCAACATCCCCCCCCCCCCCCCCCCAAAAAAAAAGACTACCTGGAAACCCCCCAAGGACCCCTGGTGGACCCCAGACCCCACTTTGAGAACCACTGGTCTAGTAGTCACTAAAGCAACAGCTTTTTCATTGCAAGACAAAACTGTGCTGTCTCTGACTGTGGTGCCCTTTGAATGCAAAATGTGAACCCTTTTCCTCGCTTCAGTGTACTGTATACATTTTACCAAATGTCATTTTTCTCTGTTTTGCTTTCCCCGGTCTGCAGGAACCCAGGAGAGGACACCAAGATGTTGGTGTGTGACATGTGTGACAAAGGCTACCACACCTTCTGCCTACAACCTGCCATGGACACTCTCCCCACCAACGGCTGGAGATGCAAGGTGGGACAAAATGTCAAATGCCACAAAGTTGGCTTCTGCCTAGTAATGGCAGGCAGTGTTTCTGGTGTGGTGGGTCAGGGCCCAAAAGTGGGTCGCAGGGCAATCTGATAGGTTTGCAACAAAGAACAAGATAAGGTAATAGATATTGGGTTGCAGCTACGCTTCAAGCCTATAGTATGTACCACCCAGAGCAGTGTTTCTCAAACACGGAGTCGGGACCCATTTGTGGGTCGCGGACCAATCTTTATGGGTCGCGACTCAAGTAAAAATCAAAATTTGTTTTCCTACAAAAAATAAAATGTACATTTCAAAATGGAACAATTGAATTCTACACAATCATAATGTTTGATTACTTAACTAATTGTGCAGCACTATGTCCTGCCCAATTTCATTGCTCATGCTACATTAGTCCTAATGCATAGAAAAGTGTCCACCACACAACTGAATATGACCTTTTTTGGTGGTTTGCGTCTGTGCTTCCTGTGGTTAAGAAATGACTCATGCTGGCTGATCTTTTGAATGCTGCAGTTAAACCTCAGCGCCGCAAGATAACTCTGTATGTGTGTGTGTGTGGTTCTTTCTGTGCCTGCGCTTATTTACATGCGTGCGTGTGTGTACGGCCGCATACACATGGGGCTAACGGATATGTGTGAGTGCATGCACACTCACACGTGTGTGTGCTGCAGCGGAAGTACATGTCTCCCACCATTGCAGGCTGCCCCAGGCTTCTGGCAGTGCAGGTGGCACGCCTGTCACCCAGGCAGCTGGCTAGCACATCGCCCAATCAGCTGCAGCGGTCGGGCCAAGGTGCGCATAGACGACCACAGCAGTAGAGGAGGCACCAGCTGGAGGAACATCTCCACACTTAACATCTCTGTCTGACTCAGCACAGCAGCACGGAGCGCAGCCTTACAGCCCCCCACCCCCCTACCCCCTACCCCCAGCACACTCTGGTGCTTGCTTTCCATTCACCCCCCCCCCCCCCCCCTACACCCGCAACCCCCCCATGTCAGTTTTGTTCTGAGTGCAGCCATGTGCATCTATCTCCATGTCTTGGAAATGAATGAAAAATGAATCATTGCTCCAGTTTCAGCTCTCTGGCGTGCTCCTCCTCCAGCCAGCTGGATTGTCTGAGCCTCGTCCCTCGTAGACCTTTCGGTGTTTGTTTACTGTGTTCTGTGGGTGGAGTCTGACAAGCACTTGGTTGCAGAGCTGTCCTTGATCTACCACTTAAACTATTCCCGTTTCGTTATTAGACAGTCACACTAGGAAATTAAGGATCTATGTCAACAAATGTGTGACGCATTAGAAACATTATCCTAACTTGATTTATTTTGACATTTTTGAGTCTAGGCAGCTAACTGTTGGAAAGCTACTGCTGTCAGCACCTCTGCTCTTGTGCTGGCTGCAGGAATAAGCCACCGCCCCCTCATAGTCGAAAGGGAGAGCAAGCAAGAGAAAGCCTGTTTATATTCTTCCACAGATTATCATATGTTTGAAAATGTGAGCTCTGGTGGTTGGTGTTGTTTTTTTTAGGTTCTCTTGCAGTAAGAAAAAGAAAATAACAAGGAAAAAGCCTGAACCTTTCTTGCAGAAAAACTATTCGTGCCACATCATCACATCCATGGTGGTGTAACGTGGCCTGTGTCTCTCTCACCACTGCTCTGCTTAATGTGATACTGTGTTGTATGCTGAGGCTTTGTCAGTCATATTGCTAATGGGACCTCCATCCCTCCGTTTTCACAGAACTGCAGAGTATGTATCCAATGTGGGACAAGAACCGGCGGCCAGTGGCACCACACCAGCCTGCTGTGTGAGAACTGTGTCCAACATCAGGACCCCACTCTTTGCTGCCCTCTGTGTGCCTGCATCCTTGATCCTGAGCACCACAAAGACCTGCTCTCCTGCCACAGCTGCAAAAGGTAAAATATCATAATCCCCTTTATCAGGCTTATGACCTCTGAATGAGAAATCCTGATGTCTAGTCTACCCACCATTTACAGAGCCTTGCAAGGGGGAAATAGGAAGCTGCCTAATTCTTTCCTCTGGGGGAAGTTGGTTGTCCCTTGCAAAATGTGTTGGGTCTATTGATGTTCATGGGGGGGGACCATGCAGGGAGACACAAAGACAAAACACTGCACAGAAATCTCTTGTCGTGTCATCCGATAAATCCCTTTCTCTTTCGCTTGCTTTCAGATGGCTGCACCTGGAGTGCGAGCGTCAGAACTCAGGCCAAGCAGACATCCACCCCAGGGAGGACTATGTTTGCTCCAACTGCAGGTCTCCTGCTCCGGAGCAGGCCTTGCAGGCGGAGGAGGATATGGACACCGGGCCGGAGCTCAGCCCTCAGTCGGCCTCAATGCACACAGACTCGGAGGCCGGCCTACCGCTGGCTCCAACGCACACGGACTCAGAGCCTGGCACTGAACCACCTGCTGAAATGCACAATGACCCCAAACCGGAATTACTCACCGTTCCATTGCACTCGGAGCCGGTCCAAGTCCAAGCCGCCGCCGTTCAGGAGGAGATCCTAGCCACGTCGGCCCGGAAGCCTGGTGAGTCCTTTTGTTCCAAAAGTGCATTAGACTGTATTCAGGAAGACTCTTTTGCCCCAGAAATGGCACTGTGTTTTTCTTAATACAAATATCTTTATTTCCCCTGCATACCCAAGACAAGTGTCCCCACTGGACTTGGCAGGTGCAGTCCTCAGAGCGAGAGTGCATCGTTTGTCGACTGGCTTATTACCTCTCAGTATTACAAAAGTGACACAATGATCTAAAATCATACACAATAGGCTGTTACAGAAATTCCACTGTTGAGAATTCTTTGTCTCTGCATCTGTCCTGCCATGCAGATGTAGATGTGGGCTTTTGGCTAAATAGCTCCAGGTTGATTAGCAGTGGTGTAAAGTACCAAAGTACATTTACTCAAGTACTTTACAATTTTAAGGTACCTTTACTTTACTGGAGTAGTTACAATTTTCACTTTACTTATACTTCTACTCCTCTACATCTCGGATTCAAATATTGTACTTTTACTCTACTTATTTTAAAACTTTAGTTAGTTACTAGTTACTTTGTAGTTGATCTACAAGCTCACAGTGGGTTGCGATGCGACACATTGTGAGCTTTCTTTTTATTATTTTTTTATTTTCGAATTATTTTTACATTTGAAAACTTGAAATGGGACATTCTGCATAATGAGTACTTTTACTTTTGGTACTTTAAAGTTGTACTATGTAACTTTTTTTATAAAACAAATCTTAAAATTCTCCTAACTATTAAATCACAAAAGTTTTAGAAGATCCGCGCCGTGAATTTCAGCCTGTAAAGCCTTCTCTATATGTAAACTGAGATCCTTGCCGTGGACCGGATCTCGCGCCAAAATTGCGTCATCACACTACCGGCCAATCACAGCGAGGGTTATACAACTGCCGGCCAATCACAGCGCATCTTGAAGTGGGGTCGCTAATACTCGCTATGGCAGCCATATTTGTTGTCGCCCGTTTGTACCATCCCTTCTCTAGGTAATTTCGCCTACCAGGCAGGGTGAAGGAGTCCGTATCTCTGGAATTACTGAACGCACAGGAACAAGGGACCCCTTAAAAGATAGATCTCAGCGAGGTGGAGGCAGACGCGGGGGTCTGAAGGTACGAAAAACGGACGAAAGACGCGGACGCGACCGCGGTTTGCTATAGGGCTAATGACCACTAGTTGGGCAACTTACACAGTATGGCTTTAAGTACATTTTGGTGCCAATACCTTTGTACTTTTACTCAAGTAAATGTTTAATTCTGGACTATTACTCATAACAGAGTATTTCTACATTGCAGTATTAATACTTTTACTTAAGTAAACAATGTGAGTACTTTTTCCACCACTGAAAAAGACCCTGTTGTGGCAGATGAAGATGAGACGACCACACTTCCACTGCAAAACCGCGTTCTGTAATAGCTTTCCATGATCCCACCGATAAGCGGATATTGTCCTGTAGCCGCAAAGTTCGAAGTTCTTCCACTGCTGTTTCTTGGAAGAAGAGCTTCTTTGGCTGCAGGGGTCTCAAGGCAGGTTATGTACCGCTTGCCCAAGGATCATGTTCAGTTGCCCACATTTTTAAATTGGCCCGGAAATTTGAAGTAGTATCGAATGGACTTAGAATGGTTTGATGATCATTCATGGTTGATCAGCCAATAGTGCAATCTGTGTTGTGTACATGCTAATGCACGTGTGCATATAAAATGCATGTGCTTGTGTACTTTAGTGTACAAGTGAGGCTCCCATCACGACTGCTAGTTTATACTTTACTCTTCTGCAATGTTGAACTTTTGTAGAACCCTATGTTGTATACAGTGTAGCTACCTGGACATGATGTAAATGATGTAAATTAAGTGGATTCTGTTATAATTAAAAAAATAGGGGGGAAGTGAAATTTCTGTATTAATGTTGTATTAGCTACCTTTTATGTAAGTTTCATACCACAATGTTTCTCAAATTGGAGCAAGAGGCTTCGGTACAAAATATGGAACAGTTTAATTTCACTTTGAGAAATCCTATTTAGAGGTCTTGACGGGTCCAACTGAACTGAAAATACCCGACAGTACTACCTACCTGAGACCTGTACAGGTTCGGGTGACTTGGGTGGGCCGGGTTGGTTCACATTCTATTACCTCGGGTCCTGGCTCTGTTCATCGTGAGTTGTGATACCAGAGTGGATCCAAGAAGACCTGTACTCGGCGCTGATCAGTAGAGAAAAGAATAAAATATTGCATGCTGACTGACCTGGGATCAGATTACTGCACCACAAAATAAAGGGGGAAAGGTTAAGCTGTGCATGTGTGCCAGGCTGCCAGCTATTGGCAGAAGAAACTGTGTATAATATATTAGGGCTGTGAATCTGAATCTCGACGATGGAGACAAAATGGTATATTTGAAAGCATTTCAGTGCTGATTTAGAACAAGTGCAACCAAGCCATTGAGATTTATTTTTTTGCATTTACAATCAATAAATCCAGTACAACTACATATGACGACAGAAGGTTTATTTTAATTGACGACAATGCATCAGACTGAGAGCAGATTCTATGTAGTACAGTTCTGTAGCACAACGCAACTGTAGCCAGCATAAATAGGATTTGGAATATGTTTAGTCATTTATTTTGAAGTACACCAACTTCAAACAATACTACTGTCAACTAGGTGAAACTAACTTGACAGAAGAAATCAACAGGGGGGAAAAAGACTTGAACTAGAAGCAGTGCTCATCCGAGCACAGGTCTCCACCAGGCCAGGCGTCCTGGTGGTGTTATAATAGGCCAATGTAAAAAGGGTGGCATGTGTTCTTCGCCAATCTTGGGAATATGTGTGGCAAATTTCATGGTAATCGCAAGCTGCGTTGATGATTTCAGGCATATTGTCCAAAAACGGAGCAATCCTTTTTGGAAGCCAATATTAGCCAATTTGGATGGAATATGAAATATCAGACGGATCGGACTTGATCACATGACTATAGAGATACTGTGTACTGATTTGCATGATTGTTGGAGAAAAACTGATGGAGTAATAGCAAAGAATGTGTTTTACATAAGTTGTCCTCCTTGTGGCGATATAAAAGGAAAATTGAAAAATGCAGGGCAAAGGTTTATCCTTAGCCTCTAGGGAGTGTGCATACAAAGTTTACCACTTTTCGGTGGAGTTAAAGGTAAAAACACAAATTGCCCTGTTATAGCGACACCATGAGGCTGATCTGAGAAATTTGAAGTGGCATTTCTTCCTCGGCCTAGTGGGAACATGTGCGCCCAATTTCACCAAAATTGCACGCTGTGTTCATGATTTGAGGCATTTTGTTAAAAAGGGGCAATCCTACAAACTTTAGAAGCCAATTGTAGCCAATCAGGATGGAATATGGAAAATTGGACAGATCCATGTTCATGTTGATCACATGACTGTAGAGATACTGTCTACCGATTTGTAGGATTTGTGGACACAATCTCTAAGAGTAGTGTACAGAAATGTGTTTTGCAAACATCGGCCTCATGGTGGCGCTATAACAGGGCCATTTGAAAAAAGTGGGGCAGAGGTTTTGAATTGGCATCCAGGGAGTGTGTGTGCTCATTTTGGCAGCGACCGGGCCAACGGCACCGGAGATTAGCTGGTAACAAACTGGATGGACACACGCACGGACGCACAGGGGCGAAAACATACTCTCCCCCATGCCTTCGGCTGGTGGAGACAATAAAGTAATCTCTGTACGACTCAGGGGGCTATGACTACTCGAATTGTCAATTTTCAGGGGTAGTCCTAATGTATTATCCATTGAAAATAACAGATCTATAATAAGTTCACAAAGTGTTGTTGTGAGCTTGTCGATCTGCTTTCAGGCTTTAGTTTTCAGATTAGATCATGAAGTCACGGAATACTGTGTAACTTTCATTTTTGTAACATTTTTTTTTGATACCAGAGGAAGCTACATACAGCAATATGTTACAAATGTGATTCCCAGAAGTCTGTTCAAAATGAAATGGTCTCGCTGGAATCATTGGAAGCAGACAAAAAATAACTGTGATTTGAGCTGTCAGGGCTACAAGAGTCCGCGTGCAGAGTGCAGACATGCCGCTCCACCAAATCAGAAACTTCTTGATCTCGATATTTAAAAATGTAGGAGCATCAGCTAAACCTTTGCAGCACCCACCAACATTTAAGGGGCACCATTATTTTTTACTAAAACCAATTGAACTTTACGCTTAAAGGCCCGCTGACCCACCCCGAAATTATAATAGTATTATTATACAGTAGGTCACGTGGTCTCTCTGAAAACGGTCTGAAATAGTCTGAAACTCATGTCACAGTGTAATCTGCCCCTCGCCCCCCAACAACAGCTGACTAGTACAGTACAGTCAATTCATTTGATTGGCTTATAATTGCGCATTCTCACAATGACATCATAAACATATTAACTCATATTTTAAGATTACTTTTTAAAGTGACAGTACCCCTTTAGATGACAGTTCTACTTTAAGTACCTTAAAAGCATAAAATGTCCACTAAGCGTTTCTGACAATAAACAACACATTTTCAGGTGAAAGTATGTTGTATTTCTGTTGTACGACATGGTCGGTTGAGTATAAATTAGCCTTAGACTATGCATTACAGCTCTACACGCTGTAGCAACACTGTGTCCTGGTGTAGCCCCACTTTCACAACAACTCCTCAGTGTTTCCAATGGCAACAGAACCTCCTTTCCTTCTTCCCTCGTTGACATATAAGCAGCATCAACATTGTGAATTGCGTGACACTGCCGCCAGAAACTTATGAAGCAAAGGACTCCATCTCCACTCTGATCTGTGGGAGTCAGCTGCCAGCAGTAGACCCCTGGAAGCAGGGAAATGAGCGGTGGGGCTGGGTATATTGGATCGAGCCACCCTGCCCACACTCTTGTCTAGACGCCCGACTCCACCGGTAGGAGAGAAATGGATTGGACTAGCATGATGGTGATGATGACGGATCCCCCTGCCTGCGACCTGCCTCGGAGCTAAGCAGGCTCATTCATGGCTGCTCGCTGAGACCTGCTCGTACACACACGCGCTCCACAGTAGCAGCATTCACTCTCTCACTCCTCTGGCTCCACACTGCGGAGTGTGAGTCCTGTAATGATCAGTGGGTGTGTTGGTAGAAGTTGTTTTTCGTGCCAGCCAAGGCCACGAGGTGCTGCATCATAGATTTAACTGATAAGGTCGTGCCTCCCCCGCTGTGGTTGTAAATAACAGTTTAGCAGTGGCCTACCGACTCTGATCCGTGTATTGATTTGAGGGAAGCCATCAGAGGTTTATGCCCTGCTCTCCAGAATTGGATTGAGCCGAGCTTACCATCGTGCCAATGCATGAATCATGATGCTCCTTCGTCTCTGCCCCCTCGAGAAGCAATGAGGATTTTGAATTGAATCCTCTCGAGTCAGAAGTCATTTTTTATTTATTTTTTGCCTTGCCTTTCAAACTCGGAGGAGGTAATGTATTTAGAATGAATTGCCTGATAACCATGAGCCCTAATTGATACAGTATATTGAACTTTCTTTCTGTCCGGTGCATGTAGTGGTTTTGGCTTCATGAGATCGTGAAACTGCCACCACTTACTGCCTGCCTGTGTAACATAATTACTGTCATTAAACGGAGTTGTTGTCATCTGCCAGGATCCTCCTCTGTTCGGGGCTTAACAGCAGGCTTATCATGAGTCACCCGAGAGACGTTCGACTAAGACCGGGAGCGCAAATCACACTCGACGTAGGACCTATACCTACGTTAACCACTTAAGCCATATTTTATACTCGGTCGTTCAAAGGTGTCATGCAGCAAATATAGCAGATCGACAAGCTCAAGCTTGTCAATCTTTCTTTTTTGTTGCAATTTTTAAATAGTTTCAACATTTTCGGCTATAATGACATGCCCAAACTAGGGATGCCAGGTTGAATCTGGTTAATCGGAGCCTTGTGAGTTTATCCTTACCATCAACCCATTCAGCGCTTAAGATATAGGAAGTAGGGTTTTTATGTGAATGAGTACATGTGTTGGGCTTTGGTCAAATGGTTTTAAGCCTGCCTCCTAGTTGACTCTTCTGGCATCGCCACCGGATGTGCACCTGCAAGCTGCACAGTCATGAGCCCTCAGAGCGCTCAGAAACTGGGATGTTGGTTGTCATGGTTACTCCCTTCCCTGGCAGAGATGCTTAGCAGGTGCATGCGTGTGTCGGGACTAGGGTGACATGGGAACGTGTGGATTGAAATGGAGGGTGCCTCGTTAAGACTAGACTATCTGTACTGTCAGTGGCTGTCTGGCAGAATATTGGGTCGTTGTGAGGATGCCTGATGGCGAGGAATGACTAGTTCTATTCATACCGGACTGATGCCACGCAGAGATGGCTTTGATACGGCACAAAATGGAGTGCGAAAAGGCAGAAAAAAGGCATTAGATTAATACCGAAATGTAACCTATTTATGATTGGCTGGTCTACCTGTCATGCCGTGTGACTGCATCCAATAGTCGATGACCACCAGGACCAATGACAGATCTGAAACATTGTTGTTGTGTTTTTTTTAAGCATACAGTATGTAAAGGCACATCAATGTGCTGCAGTAAAACTCAAGTTTATTTAATACATTTAATAACATTACCACATTTAAGTTTATTTAATAAATGTAATAACATTACCAGCCAGGTATGTTAAATAGTGCCAATACTGAAAATGTAAACCCCTTTTTCATTGGTTTGATCTGTCTGACATTAAAGGGATATTCACCCCCCAAATTACTTTTTTTCTATTGAGTGGAGACTTGAATTCATGGATATTTTATTGTTTTTGTCGCATTCCCAAGGCAATACTTTTGATTACCACCACTGGTACCGGTAGGAGAAACAAAGAGTCTCCTTTGTGTCTCCTACTGGATACATTAAGGTCTTTTTTTTTTTAGTATCGTTCCTTTTTTGGCTCAGGAATGTGACAAAAACGATATAGATTAAAAATGTGTATTTATTTATTTCGTCTCCTTGGGGTGAGTAATCGATAGAAAGAAAGTCATTTTGTGGGTGAACTACTCCTTTAAGAACTTTGAAATGATTTGAAAGTAAATAATAATGGATTATTGACCACGTGCAGCATTTCGCTTGAATCCCTCCCAGAGGGAGAAGGATTCACAGTCAGACTTTTCAGGGTTGGATTTTGAGATAATGCAGGCACTTCCCTCACTGTCAATTAATTTCACTGCAGGGCATACATTCTCTCAATATTTACTCTGCAATATACACATTTGCAAATATCCATATTTATGCAGAAAATCATGCATTATTTTTTATTTGTTTTTCTCCTCAGAAGTCTCTGAAAATGACATTGTTGAGCAGCAAGTTATTCACTCACCTGGCAACAAAAACCTGACAGAGGTCAAACAAGGTTTGTTCTTATGGTTTTATATTTCAGTCTAATCAACATCATGGCACCTCCTTTTCCTTGCCATTAACATTACAGTAAATTTGACTGTTTCACTTAGAATGTGCAGCATAACAAGCAGTTATGCACTTAAACATTCAATCTACCTTTTATTTTATCCCAATGCTGTCTGACTCCTAACTATATATGGCTAGGCCTCAACAATATAGCTAAATGTTTATGTACCACCCTTCAACAGTAGGGAAACCTATTAAGAGTAATGCTATGATTATGGGCAAAGCCACTGAGAATAAACTACAATTTCTTGAGGTACATTTAGTACCCAGGAGATCCTTTCACTCATGTTGCATTTACTTCACGAGTAAATGCAAAGGTCATGTAATCATTGGAGCCCACTTGTTAACATCTCTTCTATTCCACTTACAGAAATAAAACCAGCAGAGACCCCTGTGACCCAGATTACATCGACAGAGAGTCCTGAGTCTCCAAGGATTGCCCGGCAAGCGACAGAGTCCCTCCCAGTCCAGCTGTCTTTGGAGGCAGAACAGTCAACACCGGATATTACACTACCAACCAAGCCAGCAAAGGCCTGCCCTGAGAAGGACATGGTTGAACCCAGCACAAAGGATGTTAAGGCCATCATCTCACCCACCAAAGAACTAAGTACTGCATCAGTAACCATCAAGGAAGAACCCATTGATGTACCATCGGAGCCTTCGGGTGGGGATCAAATGGGGGCCGGTGCCCCTGAAACCTCCCCAAAAGAACTTTGCAAGGAGAGAGGAGAGGGTTCCATCCACTGGAAGCTGGAGGAGGCTGTCCACTCGGCAGCATCCACCACCTCAGAGGAGATGGACACTACCCCTGAGAGCAAGTCCAGCCTCTCATTTTTTAGCCCGTCTACTGAGGATAAACCTCATACGGCGTCCTTAGACAGACTGGCTGAGATGGCTGCCTCCCCTCTCCACTCCTCTCCTCTGGCAAGAGGCACGTCTCCCAGAGAGCCTCCCCAGTCCCACACTCTTCCCCCAGTGGGAGAGCTGCCCGCTACCACACTCATACCACTCACCCCCAAGATTGGCATGGGTAAGCCGGCCATCTCTAAGAGGAAGTTCTCCCCCGGAAGGCCAAGAGTGAAACAGGTAGGGACTGTGAACGTTGCATCACTGAAGAACTGGATTTTTTTTCTCTCTCTCTCTTTTTTTTTCTTTCTTCAGGACATACAGCCGGTTGTTTCCTTAAGTGTTAAATCTGTGGACTGCAGACTAATATTTGGTGATCATACAGTATGTGACACACTTTGATATGAAAAATAGGTTAGTGACCTGTGGTCTCTGCTCAATGAAGGTGGATTGTGTTTCCCTGGTGCCAGTGGGTTGCTTTAAGCAGCTTGCAGGCTCCAGGATCTACTGCTTCCATAATTCAGTCATGTCGCAGCTTGCAGCAGCAGGCTGTATGGATATAATGGGAAAAGGCAGTGTGGAGATGGAGGCTGGCTCTCCCATTCCCCTCCCCCTCCGTTTGCGTTCCACGTGACTAGTTACTGGCACTAGATTCATAAAGGGCTCCATGGAAGTATGAATCATTTGCCTATAGCAGTTCCATTTCTTTGAACAATAGACAGATTCCTTACCATTCCTCACCTCAGTGGCAATCGCCATATCATCAGTCAATGTTGATGCCATGTCACAAACAACACATCTCAAGCCTATACATTAGGAACATTCACCAATTCACTGTATGTCCATGACTGGCCCTCCTCCTGGTATTCTCCGTAATACCCCCATGAGCTGTACATGACTCTTTTTCTTTTTGACCACAACAAAGTTATTACCATCTTCTCGTTTCAGTGTCTCATTCCTGGCTTTACAGTAGGGACTATCATAGACATACTATACTGTATGAGGCCTATTGCAGACAAATAAGAGGGAGTTGAATCACACCCAATGGCTATAATATATTATGAATGATGCTGCTGAGCATAGACTAATTTAGCGTGCAAACTGTTATTTCTTCCCCAGATATATCCTATTGCTTAAACAAACACTACTAGGTTCAGACTAATTTGTTAGACTAGGGCCTGGGGAAATCCAGTTTCAGAGATTTGAATGTAGCTCCCATTTTGGTCCGGCACACTTTGTATAGTAGAGTCACGTGCTGTCGCGCTGACGCAATCCCCCGCCTTGTTTTGTCAACATGCCAGAGAGACACGCAGTTGCCATGACGAGAGGTTGCAGGGCCTCTCTCCTGCTGCATGGTGCTGTGATGCCTTGGCAAGCTCTGCAGTGTGAGATTGCTGTGCGACTAACTAGGGATGGGACGATATGAAAATTTCATATCACGATTATTGTGACAAAAGAAATGGCGGTTTACGATATTATCGCGATAATCAGCATCCATTATCCTGGGGCGGAACATTTACCAAAAAATAGCAGATCTACAAGCTCACAACGCGTCGCGACGCGTTGTGAGCTTGTAGATTGGCTATTCTTTGGCAAAGACATTTGATAGAGAGTGAAAAGACTGTATCAAGTACGTATATTATAAGTACCTTTTACCAATTATAGAGGGTTTAAGTGGTACCGGATATGCAGCTCGGCAAATAAAAGATGAATTGATCCCAGTTCATGACGGAGGACGATATCACGATAAATTAAATCTCCACAATATTATCGTGAGTTTTTTTTTTATCACAATAAACGATAATATTGTGTATCGTCCCATCCCTACGACTAACATGATTCTGCTCTCCATTCTTGCCTGCGCGAAAGTATCTATCTATCTATCTATCTAGTAGTGAACAAGCCTCAACACATATGCATGGAAATTCGCAAACCTGTCCTGCTCGTATTACAGCATATCGGATTCCTACGCTGTCACCTTACTTTAGTTAGGGTCTGTTGAACAGCTCCCAAGCAAGCTACATTAGAAAACTCACTGCATCTCTCTAACATCTGTCTCTTATATGTTTTTGTTCCTTCGCTGGCTTTGTTTTTAAGTTGCTGCATTTTGTCACCCTTCCTTCCTCTTCTCTCTCTCTCTCACTCGCCCTCCTTACCTTAGGGCGCATGGAGCCCCCATAGCAGTGTGAGCTCCCCCTCATCCTGGTCCCCAGACCAGCCAGAGGGGTGGGACGTCCTAAAGACCAGGCAGCCGTCCGGCAGCCCCGGCTGGAGCATCAGAGTGGTAAATACCATGGCTCATCAGAGACGCCCAGGCAGCAGCTGCCCTCCGTTAGCCCTCTGTTTACCCTAGGCCCAGCAATATGCACTGGCAGGCTGTCGCTGAATGTCATTGTGATGAATGGTAGTCTGCACTCTCACGATTACTTATCTACATTAAAACACACGCAGTGCTACTCAGAGACCCGTGGTGTCACTGTAATGTAGTAACCGCCAGGTAAAAGTGGTACAGAAGGCCAAGTCATTTCTGAAGCTTTAGCTAACTTTAGCTATATATTGTTTAATTAGTGTAAAAAGAAAATGGGGAAATCAATCTGTGGGCGTACGGTAATACCGCATCCCGCAGCGCCCACAAGTCATTGACTAATAATCAACACTAATGAATTAACGTGTTGTGGTCTCTGTGCTTGCCTGTAGCCCGGCACTATTGTTTTTTTTTGGATTGTTTGTTTGTTTGTCTGTCTTTCCTGTGCTTTAATTTAACCAAAGTCTCTGTTTACTCAGTGACTTGATTTG
This sequence comes from Nannobrachium achirus, assembly GCF_963921795.1. NCBI lineage: Eukaryota > Metazoa > Chordata > Actinopteri > Myctophiformes > Myctophidae > Nannobrachium > Nannobrachium achirus. The sequence continues at coordinate 33,307,108 of NC_137814.1, forward strand.
TGATTGTTTTATTGTTTTCATAAAGTTCCTGAGTGGGTGGAGGGTTGAGTGCGTGAGAGTAGTAGCAAATTGTGGGCACTTAGTGAAATAAATGTATGCCGCAATCTGTTGCCATGGTGACACTGTCGTCACACTCAGCAGAGCTGAGTGAGGGTTAATTGACTCGTTGTGGCAGGAGGCCAACCCAGGTTAAACGGCGTCATACTGTACAGTTATGAGGTTCACGGAGGGGAGGAGGAGAGGAGATGTTGGGACCAGAGCCAAATGCTGCGTAAATGGCAAGGGATTTGGGGGCACGGCCCGGGGTTTTCTTGGAAGTAGACTGCCATTTGACAGTCGTGATTAGACAGAGGCCTCTCACCGGAAATGTGCTGACAGCACAGTGGAGCCCAGCTCACAAGAAACAACAGCCGCTCAGAGGGCTTTTAACAGCCTTCTGAGAGCCCCAGTGCTCACTGTAAAGTCAGAAGGGCATTCTGGCAGAATTGGTGGGCTACCACTACAATTACTGGTTCTTACAAAGAGAGATCAAAATGTCAGGAAGTTCAGAAATGAACACAGTGGTTGCCAGGTATATAATGAATTAATTCGGTAGCTTCTGCCGGGGTTTTTCAGTGTTTTTACTAGATTTTCTTGGCTCCATGAATGCAGCACTGGTCCCGGAAGTAATCAGATTACATTTGGACGAACGGCGATTCGTCTTTTCTTTCATCCGGTAAAGAAAAATGATAACCCCGGCCATCCATGCTTTTGTTATGATCTGTAGAGAAGGGCTAGTTTTAAACAAGAGCCGAGATTATTTTCCATTCCATTTCTTCCAACGGTGGATTACACTTCTGATTACGTTTTCTCCCGATGGATTATGGGGATGTGAGGGGGATGTTTTTGCTTAAGTGCCGGGTGCCACAGACCGCACGCTACGGTTTACAATAGGAAACCTTATATCCCGACTTAATACATTTTTTATTATAGCTGTCAAAATTATCGCGAAAAGGCGGTAATTCTTTTTTGGAATATTTGACTCCGAGGAGTAAAACTCAGTAGAACACGGTCTGCGGTAGGGAGAAGTATTTCTCAGGCTACAACACAGCTATGCTCCCCCCTCCCCCTCCCCCTACACACACACACACACACACACACACACACACACACTGCAACGGAGGAGAGAGACAGAGAGAGACGCTAGCTGCAGAGTGAAGAAGTTGTTAAATGTCTTGGATAGACTGGAATAATAACTGATCATCATACATCTCAAATACTGTATAGGTCTACTACTACCTCTGTTGCTGTTGTCATCTCGAATCTACGATTTTAGGTTCCAACTTGCTTGGATTAGATCCAAGCAAGTTGGCAAATTAGATTAGACTCAGAGTAGTGATCATCACGGTGGATGCGTTTTCAACACTGCGCATATTATTGCCGGGAGAGTGTTTTTTGCAGGTCGTTAAGTCCGAGTGTATCAAAAAGGCAACTGGGTTAAGGCAGACCGAAGCTCGGAGGTGACGAAAGTCTGGGGAACGGAGATGCACCTAAACCTAACCTTAACCCTAACCTCAGTAAAACTAACGCTGGTGAATGCTAACTTGGTGAATGCTAACCTGCCGATGCTGGTGAATGCTAGCTAACCTGGTGAAATGCTAACCTGCCGACGCTGGTGAATGTTAACCTGGTGAATGTTAAACTGGTCGGACCAACGGTGCTTAACCCATATAGAGGTTTAACCCAGTTGCTTTTTTGATACACTTGGACTTAAAGACCTGCAAAAATACTCTCCCTATTATTGCCAGTCAGCTATGCTATGTAACATTAGCAGGTTAATGATGGCTTGTTGAATGCGCATTTGACCCTGATTTGACCAATGTTTAATACAGGATTAAATTAGGCCTAGAGATTGGCCCCTAACATTTTAAGGGGGAGGTCATTGTCAAATGTCAGGGGGTCAAGTACTTGTATTGTAGTAAATAAAAAGAACACAAAACATTCAATGCATGTCTTAGTTTAATAGCTGTTATGTCCAGTGTTGGGTATCGTAATTTTTTTAAGTAACTTGTTAGGTTACTTTCGTTCACTACTTGAAAACGAATCCGTTACGTTATTCCGCTAGACCGCTACCCAATGAGAAAAGTAACTTAACGAGTTACTTTTTCCGTTACCGATCATTAAAACCCACCTACCTGGAAGTTTGGCACCTGGAACATAAAAAAGAGTGCAGCCTCCTTTTAGCTCATGTGTCCTCTTCAAAAGACCGACGCTCCCCAGCGTTAAACTGTACAGTACCTCGGTGCCGTGGCGTTGTTATGGCGGCTCTACCGGAGTTAAATGGCCGGGTCCGAATCCACCGTTGTCCGCCGACGTCCAGATACTGCGGGTGGTCTCCAACCGATCCTGCTGATGTAGCTCCTCTTTAAATACCCTGCCGACGCGGACTATAACGCGCGGTCAACTAAAGGTACAGACACTACAACTATCTCCCCGTTGTGAGGAAGGATCAACTTGTATATTATTACAGACGGACGCAGCCGCTTCTGTGTTTGTTTCGTGAGACACAGAGAATCAGAACAGTGAGTGATTTCCTGGTTTCAAGATGACGCACATTGCGGAGCTGCAGAGATGAAAGGAATGCGATTGGCTGACTTGTGAATGGGAGTAACGTTTTGCGAATGAAGTGACGGGAGAATTACGTTGCATCAGGGTGCGGACCGCCACAGTGTCAGAAGATGGATTATTTTTCCTTTGTTGGTTATAGGTCTTAAATACCTAATTAAGGCTGTTATTTTTTGGGAAATGTAACTGGTAACGATCCTGCTATATTGCAAAAAAGTAATTTGTTAAGTTACTCCGTTACCACCAAACCTAACAGCGCTACGTAACGCTGTTAGTTATAACGCCGTTACACCCAACACTGGTTATGTCTTTCCCCTAATATCTCTGATTGTTGTAATGGGAAAATGTTCCCAGCCGTGCAGATTTTCTTTCTCGTTTTTCGTTCCCTGCACTAGGGCTGGTCTCCAAAATTTGATACCCTCATGACATCGACTGCAAATACTTTGTTGACCTGTCAAAAAAGAAATGCAATAACCATAATTTATATTCTGTTTTATGACGGTGTCTCATGCCAAAAATAACAGATCTACAAGCTGACAACCTAGTACAACATCACTACGCATTGTTAGCTTGTAGATCGGTTCTTTTCACAAGGCATACAGGAAAAACACTATTTACGCCCAGAGGTGGAGCCCACATGTGTGGTGTGGTTGTTGTATTGGGAAGCTGGACTGTATGACTGTATGCCTGTAAGGCTTGATGCCAATAGCGCAAGATGCAACATACAGCATGTAAAAAACCATCGCAATGAAGACATTAAGATACTGTATATTTTGTTTAAAACTTCAACACAGGCTAAGAGCAGAACGTTTCTCTATGTTTGACTGACAATTCCAGATCTGCATCATCATCATCTCCCCCTCTTTCATCCCTGAAGAACACTTGTATGATGATCATTAGATTTTTACTCAAATCCCATGGGAACAAATGCTGGGGGTGTTTTTTTTTTATTCACTGTGTTCACAAATGGAGAGCTAGGGAGCTTGGTGGCTGGAGTGTGGAGTGTTATTTTATACATCCTGGTGGTGGTTAAACTCTGTTACACAGAATTGATTATTTCTACCCAACACAACAGAGTAATTATTAAGATGTCATCACACAAGTTCACAAAGCCTCGAGGTGCAACCACAATCAGAGTTGTGCTTCATTGTTCCTAAACAAAATAGTTCCTCTTGTTGCAGTGTGGAGAACAGTTTGAACATACACCTCTTCAGCACCCCTAGTGCCACTGCCAAGAGAAACTCCAAGGGGGCCGATTGAGTAGATTTAGTTTTGTTCCTGTTGGGCACCTGTGCTGCAGGCTATTTTAGATTTTATTTAGATGAGAATGACTTCAGTGTGAAGTAAGAAGTTTTAAATATCCCAAGTTAATTTCTTACCCCACTTACTTTGCTCTTTAAAGCTATAGCAATGATGAGTTTTCCCTACTTCTACATATTTTTAATGTGTGATTGAAGGCTTCATGCAGATCATGCAGGCTTTGCTTGAAGTGACAACTCACTTCCATACAAACACTACCAGAGGGGAAGTGACATAACCTCTCTGAAAATAGCTGAGAACTATACCATTCCTTTTTGTGGTCTTATAAGTTGGATACCAGCCTTAATGCTCCACCATGGGCAGGTAGAAGGTTCTTGTATGTTTTCTTTCATGAAACCTACTTTAGATTCTACTTTAATGACTTGGTGTGTGAAAATGTACTCGAGAGAGGTTGACAGCTTATACCTGGTGATGTGCTTCTCGCATTCGATGATGAAAGCTTGGTGCGTGTGTGCAGGAGGCTGAGGTACAATGCTGTAATGTTTGATTTTGCTTCCTTCCCTCTGCAGGGCCGAGGCTCAGGCTTCCCAGGCAGGAGGAGGCCCAGAGGGGCGGGGCTGTCAGGTAGAGGGGGGCGTGGCCGAGCCAGGGGCAAGAATGGAGTGAGTCCGTCCATCAATCCTGGGGTACGTGTCACCGGCAGGGGCGTCACAAGGGGGGGGGGGGGGGAGTGGGACTGTGTTACAAGGGCCCAATGTGGAGGGGCCTTAATTATTTTATACTTTAGCTATTGAAAAATAGAAGATCTACAAGCTCACAGCGCGGCACTGTGAGCTTGTAGATCTGCTATTTTTGGAAAGTCGTGAAATGTGTGCAAATCTTTGAATGTATGTATTTTTAAGCGAACATTTGTAACTCAAATTTTGCTTCTGGGGGGGGGGGGGAGGTCTACATATTTTGAGATGGGGGGTCCGTGGCCAAATACATATCATTTTGGGGGTCGTTCACATGAAAAGGTTTGAGCGCCACTGACAGAAACATAGGTTTTTCAAAAAACCTTTGAAGGATTTTCTCTATTTTTCAAAAATAGCAGATCTACAAGCTCGCAGCGCGGCTGTGAGATTGTATATCTGCTATTTTTCAATAGTTAAAGCACAAAATAATGGGTAATAATGCGTTCCCAGTCTAAATGGGTTAAACCCCCTCCCCCTATGAAGAACATTCATGGGGGGCCCGCAGTGAATCCTTGTACCCAGGCCCCAGAATTTGGTGTGACACCCCTGGTCACCGGCAAGATCATATCATTACAACCAGACACCCAATTAACTCGACTGACATGCAACATTGTTTGTTTTCCCTCAAAAGGCTTGGATTGACAGCCTTGAGAGCAGTAATTATGATAATGACATTTTAGGCTATTTGCAGTTTTCTTTTCTCTCTCTTTTTCTCTTTTCTGTTGACTATTTCATTTGTTCTGGGGGTTCGTTCCTCAATAATTAACAATGACACAGCAATTGTTTGATTGGTAAATGGAACAATTATAATTGCTAATCCACAATGTGATCCTACGTCAGAATCGGTTGGCGGCTTATAGTGAAAGGGGCAAGGTGTATTTCAGAACCGTATTTAGTAGGACAGTCGCTTTTGGCATATCGTCGTTGTCTGATGAAAACCTTGTATGTCCAAAACCGTTCGTTTTGCATTTATCATTTTAAAAATGATCTAAACTAGTGAAAACAGCCGATCTACAAGCACACAACGCCTCGCGGTGCGAGGCGTTGTGTGCTTGTAGATCTGCTGTTTTCACTACCTTTGTGTGACGGCCTTGTATGATGAAGCAAGGCTTTACTTTGCGAAAGAACGTACACACTTGAAACTCGGAGATACGAGGTTTCCACCCGACAACGACGATATGTTATCCCACAACATTGCTTGTTTGTTTTATTTATTATTTATTTGTTTTTTTTTTATATGCAGCTCACCGCAATAGAAACACAATACCCAATCAAGGAAGAGGAGGAGAATGCCATGCATAACACAGTGGTCATATTCTCCAGCAATGACAGTTTCACATTGAAGCAGGTATGTTTTACTTTACAATATACAAAATTGCTATAGGGGTATGTGTCAATTCTTTTAGAGACATCTGCCTTTCATGTAAACACCCTGATAAGATAAATGGTGTGCTGAATGACCGAGTCTCACCAGCACATTGATTCCATTGGGGGAAGAAAGTCTTCCAGCCTATCTCCGACCAGCAGGACACTTCATTAATGTTTTATAAGACTGGGTCATGTTGGATATTTAACATTGTCCTTCTTATGTCTGTTCAATAGATAATGTTGCTAATGTTGCTGTGTCCTACTGCAGTGGTTCTCAACCTGTGGGTCGGGACCCCCAGAGGGGTCCCCAAATTATTTTTGGGGGTCCCAAGATGATTAACTTAAAGTTCAAAATTGCTTTCTCACTCAACAGTAAACAAACTAATATACAGTTTAAGTGTATAGAGGGTATATGCACATTTCTAAAATGACAATTTAAGGACTTTTTAATACCTCTAAAATGACAAATTAAACATTGGCCAAATTGTCAAATATTAGAGGCAGAAATTGTGAAAATAGCCGATCTACATGCTCACAACGCCTCGCAACACGAGGTGTTGTGAGCATGTAGATCTGCTATTTTCACAATAGAACCGTGTTATACAAATGTAATGCCTCAACTCTTAGTGCTCGTCAGGGTGGTTGGGGTTCCCAGTTAAAATATGATTATTTGTGGGGTCGCGGCCTGAAAAGGTTGAGAACCACTGTCCTACTGTATTGTAGATGATGCATATTTCCCCCCTAATAGAAGATATGGGATGCATGATTCTTTGGCTTTGAATTACGTAAACAATCCAAGCAATAGGCTTAACCATTTGTTTCTTTTATTGAACAAATCATAATTAATTAATGATCTTTCTGCTGTAACTCTATTAGATGTATATATACCATGACCAATAGAGACTTTTCTGACAGCTGAAAGTCTATGTCTTGTGTATTGTACTTAAAGTGACCGTGGGACTTGGATCGTGGCTTTCAGAATTTACGTGCAGCATTGCATATCCAAGGCTACTGTAATGAATGTAATAATATTAAAACGATTACAGTAATAATAGTGTTCTAACTACACTGTGGCTTTTTGAAGGAACCCTATTTTTTGGTGGTTGGAGGGTAGTGAACATGCAACATACATACATACATGTGCCTGCTGAAATGCTAAAATATACAATGAATACATTTCAGTTCATGGAGACAATATTTAGTCTGGCACAACAAGAAACAAATAGAAATTAATACTTTTGTTAAACAGACCAGACAATACAGTATTATAGGTTGCATACCATCACAGTTGCGAACATGCCTACAGCGTCAAACACCAGAAGATGTCAAGTTGAAAAATAATGTACGGTTTATTAGACACAAATTATCGGAAATTGCTATGCGTGAATAAACAAGTACGTTGACAGTGTTTTTCTATTAGTCTGTTATTTATTTCAGGAACCTAGATTTATATGATATACATTATTGTAATTAGGACTAAGGAGCAATCACCAGAATTTAGGCTGGTGGCAGGAGAAATTATTTTCTAGTCACAGTGTGCTCAAATGGCAAGCCAGCTACACAGTGCAGTAATTGCAATTTGCAGCACCAGCGGTGTAGCAGCAGCAGTAGCATGTGATTGACGAGTGGCTGTGCCAGAAAGTTAAGCAGCAGCCAACTATTCTCTCCTGACAGGCAGGAGCTAACGACAGCCAGCTTGTCTCAGATGCACAACTCAGCAAACGAAACTTCTTCTGGAATAAGTAGAACTGCTATAAATACGATTCTGTCGAGTTGGCGTTTGAGCAGCAGTCTTGGCTTTAGAATCTCAAGCATCTCAGCCGAACAGCCCGCATTGGACGAGACGCCTGATGTTGTTCCTCTTCCTTTCAGGACATGTGTGTGTGCTGTGGAAGTTTTGGGCAGGGCGCGGAGGGTCGCCTCCTGGCTTGCGCTCAGTGTGGACAGTGCTACCATCCCTTCTGTGTTGGTCTAAAGGTAAGCACGTTCTGGGTGTCTGCATACTCAACAAAAAGTCATACACACAGGGTTCCCACGGTCATGAAATTCCTGGAAATATTTTGAAATTAGAAAAATATTTTTCCAGTACTGGAAAAGTTTTGGAATTGATCAAGGGTCCTGGAAGGTCCTGGAAAAAAACAGCTATGCATTGTCTTTGGTTATTGACCTTGTTAATACCTCTGAAATGACAAATTAAACATTGGCCAAATTGTCAAATATTAGAGGCAGAAATTGTGAAAATAGCAGATCTACATGCTCACAACGCCTCGCAACGAAAGGCGTTGCGAATCGTGGGATACCCAAAGATTCTCAGCCCTACAGTAACACATAGGAGTAAGCGACTTGTTCTTGAGCTGAATTATTGTTATATAGTCCTGGAAATTGGGTTAAATATTCTGGGAAAGTTTTGGAAAAGTTTTGGAAATTAATTGGTAAAGATGTGTGGGAACCCTGTAAGCACGTTCTGGGTATCTGCATACTCAACAAAAAGTCATACACACAATCAAGCTGAAACATGGTAATGTGCTCACAGAATATTGGGACGCATCCATCCATGTTTGTTACATTTTAACTTGCCATTGACGTTGTCCCCAGATCACCAAGGTGGTGCTGAGTAAAGGTTGGCGGTGCCTGGAGTGCACAGTGTGTGAGGCGTGTGGCCAGGCCACAGACCCTGGGCGATTGCTGCTGTGTGATGACTGTGACATCAGCTACCACACCTATTGCCTCGACCCTCCGCTGCAGAACGTGCCCAAGGAAAGCTGGAAGTGCAAATGGTGGGCAACGCCAATTTTCATCTCAGTTTGAGACTTCACTTACTCTGTAACAGTACCGTTCCCTCCAATAAATCCTCGCTTCAACTTTTTCCATTCGATTCCTGAGGAGAGTGTTCTGTCGAGGTGTCACTGTTCTGTATCGTTTAAGCCACGAAGACCTGGAACGCATCCGTGTCACTTTAGATTTTAACCACTTTAACCATTATTTTATGCTTTAGGTATTGAAAAATTGCAGATATACAAGCTCACAGTGCGGCACTGAGTGCCTCATCAAGTGCTGCACTGTTTTTATTTTATTCATGACACTTGATTTGGCAATGTAAACGTATGTTTTCTCATGCCAATAAAGCTCCTTTGAATTGAATTGAATTGAGAGCTGGTAGATCTGCTTTTTATGAAAAATCTTGATCATTTTTGCAAATCTTTGAATATATCTTTTTTAAAGCAAACATTTGTAACTCAAATCTTTCTTTCTCAGGGTCCCTGGAACACAATATTTTGAGATGGGGGTCAAATACATATTATTCTAGGGGTCCTTGACATTATAAAGTTTGAGCGCCACTGATCTAGTACAGTTTGTTCAGAAAACCCGTTTTTCAGAAAAAATATATATTTCTTTGTTAAATCGGCCTGGTCTTGTCAGTGGGCTTCTGTGACCTCTGTCCTCTCTGTGCTCCCGCAGGTGTGTGGCCTGTACCCAGTGCGGTGCCACCTCCCCTGGCCTGAGGTGTGAGTGGCAGAATAATTACACTCAGTGTGCCCCCTGTGCCAGCCTGGCAACCTGCCCCATCTGTATGCTGGACTACTCTGAGGGCACTGTCATTGTTCAGTGTCGCCAATGCGACAGGTGTGTGGTGTGCGCCCGCTTCCAATGAGCCAAATATTTCAGCATGTCTCTTGTTAACCCAACAGACCTGTGTTCAGTGGTGGAAAAACTACTAGTAAAAGTCCGGAATTAAAGTGGTTAATGTATGTTTTGTAACAATAATGTATGTTTTGTAACAATAATCTAAATCTACAAAGTAACTAGTAACTAATGTTTTCAAATAAATGTAGTGAAGTAAAAGTATAATATTTGGATCAAAGATGTAGTGGAGTAAAAGTAAAGTACAAATACCTCAAGATTTTACTTAAGTAAATGTACTTAGTTACTTTCCACCACTGCCTGTGTGTGTGTGTGTGTGTGTGTGTGTGTGTGTGTGTGTGTGTGTGTGTGTGTGTGTGTGTGTGTGTGTGTGTGTGTGTGTGTGTGTGTGTGTGTGTGTGTGTGTGTGTGTGTGTGTGTGTGTGTGTGTGTGTGTGTGTGTGTGTGTGTGTTCATAATTCAGTTTTAATTGCCATGGAGCTAAACCTGCTCTCTTCTCTGTAGATGGCTCCATGCCTCTTGTCAGGGGCTCCATTCGGAGGAGGATGTGGAGAAAGCAGCAGATACCAGCTTTGACTGCACCATGTGTCGAGCTTTCAAGACCACTAGGGGTAGGGACTGTGGGACTGCTGCATTCATTCACCAAACTTGCCATCATAATTCTCTCCGCCAGGCCGAAAGGCATGGCCAGGACTATGCTTTGCACCCCGTCAAACCGCCTGTCCCCAAACCTCTGCTTTGTCCAAACATCACGCGGTACACAGCATCTCTATAGTCATTAAACGAAACGGGTCTTTCAGATTTTTCATATTCCATCCTGATTGGCTTCCAATGTTTGCAGGAGTGCTTCATTTTTTTGAGGAATGCCTCAAATCATGAACAAAGAGTGCAATTTCTTTAGTTAGTTTAGTTTAGTGCGAATGTTATGCGTACATTCCCACTAGGCCAAGGAAGAAATGCCATTTGATTTTCTTTTTCAAATTAGCCTCAGGCACTATAACAGGTTAATTTGTGTTTTACCCATAACTTCATCTACAGTATGTAAAACATTGTATGTGCATCTCTTGGCCAAGGAAAAATGTTTGCCATGACCTTTTCACATCTGCCTTTTATAGTGTCACCAGGAGGCTGACTCATGTAAAATAAAATAAAAATATATATTACTCCTTCAGATTTTATCCAAATTGCACGCAAATCGGTACACATGATCTCTATAATCATCGATCAAGACAGATCTGTTAGATTTTTCATATTCCTTCCTGATTGGCTAAAATGTAAAGTTTGCAGGTGTGGCCCGTTATGAACAAAATGTTGCAAATCATGAACGCCACGTCCGATTGCGGTGAAACTGTGCACACACCTTCCCACTAGGCTGAGGAAGAAATGCCCCTTGAACATTTTCAAATCAGCCTCAGTCGTGTCTTGACCTATAACTGTACCAATCTGCGTAAAACTTTATGCACACCCCTAGGGGCTAAGGAAAAAACGCCTGGCCTGCATTTTTGTCTCCGCCAAGCCGAAGGCAGGGCGAGTCTATGTTTTGCACCCTGTCCGTCCGTCCGTCCGTCTGTTCGTGTGTGTCCGTCCGTCTGTTACCAGCTAATCTCTGGCCCGGTCGCTGCCAAACTGTTCACACACACTCCCTGGTGTTCAGAACCTCTGCCCTATTTTTCACATGGGCCTGTTCTAGCGCCACCATGATTTTTGCAAAACACATTTTTGGACAGTACTCCTGCAGATTTCGTCCAAAAATCATGGAAATCGGTACAGCGTATCTCCAGGGTCATGTAATCGACATGGATCTGTCCATCCTGACTGGCTAAGATTGGCCTCCAAAGTGGCTTCCAAAGTTTGGTCAGTTTTGAACAAAATGCCTCAAATTATGAACACAATACCATAGAACAATTACAGTTTGCCCTAATGTATTTATTTTCTCTTACCCCATATCTGTTATGTGTTATTTAATGCCTTTTGTGTCTCCTGTTTTTGCTGCAGTATCGGCCAAGGCCAGAGACTCCATTGAGGCTCCAGTTATGACGCACATCGTCTCAAAGGCTAAAGAAATGGGTAAGACTGCAGCTTTAACACTGAGACATAAATAACGGAAATGGCAAAATATGTATTTTCCAACCAGTGGCTTTTAGCTCCTAATTCAGCCTCTCCTAATTTTTAACCACTTTAACCCTGGCATCCCTATGTGGGGCAAGTCTTTATAGGTGAACATTTGAGAATGGCAGATGTACAAACTCACAATGTGACGCAAACGTTTGGGGAAAATGTTTTGAAACTTTTTTGAAAATCCTTGGAATTGGGGCATTAGTGGTCACAGCCCTCAACGTTTTTCCTTCGTCTTGTTACCGTTTGTTTCAGACTTGGCGAGGACCTACACGCAGGACGGCGTGTGTCTGACAGAGTCCGGGCTGTGCCAGCTCCAGAGCTTGTCTGCCACCGCATCGCGGCGCAGGAAGCCCAAGCCCAAGCTGAAGCTGAAAATCATCAACCAGAACAGCGTGGCGGTGCTGCAGGCCCCCGTGGACCCGCTGTCAGAACACTCCCGTGACGAAGACATGGAGGATACCAGAGGTACCCTGTCTCCCAACACTGCTTGGGGAAAGAATCACTGCAGCTTGATTGGCTAATACAGGCCTTCAGAGAAGAATATGAATTAGTGTGGTTGCCAGCTTTATGCCAGCTAAAGTGAACCTGTTTTTGTTAACCTTTTTAACTGAAGTTAAAATCTGAAGTTATCTCTTGGACAAGACTGGATGAATCCCTTGTACAGCCTGGGCCTCGTAACACAGGCAATCTCCAGGCGCTCGACTGTGCGCCTAACCAAGTCTAACAGTTCCGCTGTTTCGATCTGGAGAGCCGGGCTGCCCTCCGCTGCCTCCATCCAACATCCGACCCTAGTCCAAGTTGGTGTAGTGTGCCGGTCTGCACTCAGTCCAGGCGTGTCGCTAAAACCAAGCTTATGCAGCTCTAGGAAGTGTTAGTGTTGAAGCTAAACAGAAGAACAACGATAGCCACCGCAGGTAATAGTGGGCTAATTCTGTGCAAAGAAACTTTATGAAGAAGATGCTGGATTTTCACAATGCTGCTAAAATCTCAGAAAGCTGTTGGTAGAATTCGGGGTCCAAGATCCTGTCCTATTTGTGAACTATTAGTAAACTACTGGACTGTTGCTCAGACTGAGAGCTACGTGCGCTGTGATATCTGCAAGAAGGAATATTAGAATAACGTGACGGGCCACGGCAGTCTCTTATGTAGCACAAAGGGGGGTGGTACCCTGCTGACGTGTTCTGGGGCGACCTTGATCCAGCTTATGAATTGTCTGTAAATGCATAAAAAATGCTTCTGTGATCACGCCAGGTTGCGCTCTCCCATAAGTGGCTTCCAATGTCAATTTTGATTGACTTCCTGATTTGCCGACATAATCGGTGATAATAGAAATCCAGCTCAAACAGTATGATAGCCAGATGGAGCAAAGTGAAAAAATAACGACGAGTGCCTCCGTCTGGATTCAGTTACTAAAAAGATTGTAGTTGAGGGTATTCCATTTAGTTTGAATTGCAATTGGTTTATAGGTGTATTATTTGGGAATGCAGTATTGTTTATGGTATTAGACTGTTACAGTTTATTTGTAATACATTTAGGTAGATCAGAGTTCCATGGGATCCTATTCACCTTTTGTACAAGTATAGAAATAAAGATGGATAAATGATAATTTTGCTGTGTGTAGTGACATGTTCAGCCTACCTGATATGGTCAGTGTGGAATTTGCTTACCCAGGAAGTTATTCAATTCTAAGGGTCTTTGCAGTTTGCACCTTTCAAGATGTTTATCTCTTGAAATGTTGCCCCAATCCAAAATTCAGTTCATATCCAAACGTTGACTTGTATAATTAAAACATTTTTGAGATGGAAAAACGCACTAGTTCTCAACATGAGCTCTGCCGAATCCTGAGGGGGTTCCAGGTGGTCCCCAGCTAAATTAATTAGGAAACTAAATGGACACTTAAGGGTCTGTAACTCCGGAACTATTTGTCCTTCCTAAGTTAGAGAAACACTGAGGATTTTACCATGTAGCTTGGTTGTTCCAGAGATAAGAATAGTTTCAAATGGGTGTCCATGGCATGGTACCTGTAGCTAGGGATGGAGCCTGTTAATTTGTATTGATAATGAGCACCTTATCCATCCCACTTATTGAGCCGGGCATTTTGTGGAAAGATGTGAGATGGCAAATTCTGAACATAACTGGTATCTTTTTTTATTGGCCAGTTGTTGTGACTGTGAGTTTGTGGCTGACCACCATCTATGAAGATGACAACTGACAAAAGTAACAAATAATATTATCATTAAATATTATCATTAAATATCATCAAAACAATCCTTCATTAGCGTGCAATAAGGGCCGCTATCCTCGATAACAAGCTTGATAAGCCCAAAGCTTATTGATACTGGGTACTCAATACATTTGTTATCGGGTTATCGGGCTACCCTTGTTTCGAGCTCCATCCCTACCTGTACCGTCAAACTGGGGGTCCTGGTTTATTGCTCCACCGCTGAGCAGAGTTAACCCATTTAGGCCTAGGATTATTGACTACTTTAACCATTGAAAAATAGCAGATATACAAGCTCACAGCGCGGCACCGAGTGCCGCGCTGCGAGCTTGTAGATCTGCTATTTTTGAAAAATCATGATTTTTCTTTGCAAGTCTTTGAATATATCTATTTAAAAGCGAACATTTGTAAATCAAATATTTGCTTCTGGGGGGGTCCCTGGAACAACATATTTTGAGATGGGGGTCCGTGGCTAAATACCTGTAATTTTGGGGGTCCTTGACATGAAAAAGTTTGAGAACCACTGATTTAGAGGAAGGATTTAGAAGTCGGGTCAAAGATCGGGTCAAAGATATTCATAGACTTGCACACATTTTCACGATTTTTCAAAAATAGCAGATCTACAAGCTCGCAGCGCGGCACTCGGTGCCGCGCTGTGAGCTTGCATATCTGCTATTTTTCTAAGGTTAAAGCATACAATAGTGGTTAAAGTGGTTAAAATCTAACGCGACTCGGGTGCGTTCCAGGTATTTGAGAGTTAAGTTAGAATTGACCCAGGTGCCGTGTTTGTGTCAGTGGCCAGGGTGGTCTGTGCTGCAGTACTGTCTCATTGTCCATGTTCTGTCTCCCTGTCACAGAGGCAGAGCTCCTGGATTGCGAGGGGAAGTCTGACTCGAGCCTGGAGAGAGAGCCAGCTGAAGACGACTCCAAGGGGGCCGACGGCAGCAAGAAGAGGAAGAGGAAGCCGTACCGGCCGGGTAGGGCACCTGATTGAAGGAGACAGCTCCTGTGAAGCGTAAAATGGTGCAGTACGTGCCCAGTGCTCTAGCTGCAGCCAAGCACAGCACAGCCATTTCAGGGCCTGTGACGTGCAGAGGGCTCTATCTGGTGTTTTCCAAGGGGCTTCATGATGAAAGCAGTTTTCGCTACGCCACTTCAGTCGTATCATTGTTTAATATGGTAATTCAATTCATATATTTTAAGACATGGCCATGTTAAAGACGGGCTGTTGAAGCTGCATCATGTGAGAGAGGGCGACAAAGCCTGAAAATAATATGCGCTGTGTAAAGGTTTCATTGGGAAATAATGCTACCAAGTACCAACCAATATGAGCGGGCTGTCAATGTTATTTTCTCCTGCTTTCTAAAGCATATCGACAAAATCCATGCCTTCTCTTAAGGTGGTAGTATACTCTGTAAGGAGGAGATTTTTGGAGCAGTGCAAAAAGATGCAATGTTGTGCCTTCCCTCAGTGTGGTCGGCACGGCCGACAGCTAGAACTTTCTTCTTGTTCTCTCTGGACAACTGGGCACCTGGACGACTGGGCACTTGAATTAGGATTCGTGTCCACACGTGTTTTTGAGCGTGACTGGAGAGGTGGGCACCTGGACAACTGTGCACCAAAACCAGCTGGACACAGGGACATGTGGGCACACTTAGCCTCTAGAGGTAGCGATTACTAGGAACCTGGATGAGTAGGCACCTGAATAACTGGGCTCTACATTTTTCCCCTCTTTTTCCAGATGTAGTCATTATGCCAATTCCTGAAAGGCGTGTTACTGCTGTTGATCCCTACTGGCTCAACGCACTAGTCTAACCCAACAAAATGTCCTCTCAAATATCTGTCTGGAAATTTCCTTTCATTATGTACACTTAACTAACTAGCTTGGCTAAAACAAATCATGTAATCCCTTCTAAGCTATGTATTTTAGCAACTTTGCTGTTGGTTAAGTTTATTGTTGTTAGGTCCTGGGAGCTTTGCCTCTTAGTCGCATGGGCATGGAGCGACATAAAAGATGTATGTGAATGTGGAGGATATTATTGAGTGTACTAGCATTGAGGTTGGGGACATGTTTGCCAGTGCTTCTTTTTCAACAGTGAAACTTCTATCACTTTTACCTCCAGCTAACACTCCTTATTCCATCCCAAAGCTTTAAAGCCTGCCCACCCTTTCTAGACGCTTGTTTACCATTACTGCAGTTATGGCATATTTTCATGTGCAAGATGCCTTTTAACTACACCACCTGTGATGCTAACAAAAAATAATTGATGGATACATCAACCTGCAGTACCTCTTCACTTGACATGACAGAGACTGAGCCTGTCGGTACTGGTCAAGTGAGGGGCAGTGGCTCAGGGGTAGAGTTGCCGTCTTAGAACACGGAGGGTTCCTGAAGGGTTCCCAGTTCAATCCCGGGCTCTCCCAGAGTTAGTGTCGAAGCGTCCTTGAGTCAAAGTGTCGTTGAGCAAGACTCTGAACCCCTAGTTGCTCCCGGTGAGCAGGTTGGTGCCTTGCATGGTTTCCTCCGCCATCGGTGTATGAATGTGTGTGTGAATGGGTGCATGTAATGGACAATCTCTGTAAACATTGGATAAAGGCGCTATATAAATGCACCATTTACCATTCAAGTTGTTTGATATATATTGCTTTGGATGTCGTAGACTGTTGTGGGTGTATGCATCTTTCTGATAGTGGAATGGGGTGTCTGAGGGAGAGAGAACCTTTTATGTATTATTTGAGCATTTTAACGAAATAAATAACCTTCACTCAGGTATTGGAGGTTTCATGGTGCGCCAGAGGAGTCGTCCAGGGCAGGGCCCCGGCAAGGCCAAGCGATCCCTCTGCAGGAAGGATTCCTCGGGCTCTGTGTCAGAGAACCCTACAGGAAAGGAGGAGGGTCAGTGAACACACATATTACTCATATAGTTACAGTCCTCTCTGTAAAAAGGTTGACCTGACTTTAGATTAAGCTTTGTGAGTTTGAAGAAAATAATGTCTTTCTTTAAAAAAATAATTTGTACTTTTTTATGTTTTATTTTCATGAAGCGTGGACAGAGGCACTGCCTGATACACCCGTCGACGAGATTCCACCTGAGGTCCCAGAGAAGATCAAGAAACGCTACCGGAAAAAGAAGACCAAATTAGAGGAGGCTTTTCCCACATACTTGCAGGTCTGTCACCTGAACAGCAATATACAAGTCTAGGGGAACACACACCGGCCACGGAAGGCGCGGGTCAAAACAGCCGGTCCAATTATTTTCAATGAACTAACCCATACGGTGTCTGGTCTCATGTCTGCCGCCTTGCCCATCGCGCCAATACGCCACAGTTTTATTTTTTTTAATTTTTTTTTATTTGTTTTTGGGCTTTTTATGCCTTTATTGATAGGACAGTAGACTGACAGGAAATGGGGAGAGAGATGGGGAATGACATGCGGCAAAGGTCGTCCGGATCGGGAATCGAACCGGCGACGCCAGCAGGCATCATAGCCTAGTATGTGGTATGCGCCTTGACCACCCGGCCAGCGGGCGCCCCACAGTTTTATTTCTAGGCGCTGGCGCGCGGTGAAAGTGTTTTTCCCCACCAAGTGGATGCACCGTGCGCCAGCGCGCCGCATCCAGTTGGTGTTTACGCGCATAGATAAAAAACACTAGATACCTCATCCACCTCTGCAGTTCATTGAAGCGACGTGTAACAGCCCTACGGGAAAAACAGAGGGATCGCTGCCAGTCAAGTGACTACTGGCCAATCACAGCACGTCTTTTCCGCGACTTATCAATCCAACAGAGCTTTATTGGCATGTCTCCATCCAGTTCCGATGTTGCGTGGCTCAGCTGTTCTTAGAGGCTGCGTACGAAAAGACCCACCCCCACTTGCCTCTGATTGGCCTACCAACTTCCCTTTCTGTGGCGCATGTGGAAGCGATGCACACGGAAGCGATGCAGAATCCCTTGGTCCCCCGATAGATATGCCCTAGAGCCGATGGAGGCGACTACCTTTATATGTCTATGTTTACGCACGGCACATCACATGCGTCAATACTGCGACGCTACGCTGCGCAGCCGCCCGTGGCCAGTGTGTGTTCCCCTTTTCTGTAGCTAACTTCAAAGTCTGTTTTTAAAGTCCAGCTACAATGGCTTTTTTGTGACCTTTTATTTTCAGCCAACGTATTATATGCACTATGACCTTGCATAAAGGTGTGAAATATATCTTTCATTTCAGGACGTCTTTCACAATGATTAAGATTAAGGCAACAGCTTAGTAAAATAGGAAAGATATGTAAAAATAAATGATTTAAACAACTTATTTTCACAAAACACTATTAACTTAAAGGACAACTCCAGACTAAATAACATATAGGCTCATTTTCCCACTTGATCCCAAATGACTTGCCTATATGTGATTTAGTCTGGAGTTGTCCTTTAAAAGTTTGGAGCACGGTGGCACAGTCGGTAACGCTGTCGCCTCACAGCTAGAAGGATCCCAGGTTCGATTCCCACCGGGGACGCTATGGGCGTGGGGGCATGTTCTCCCATGTGTTACATCCACACACAACGTCCTACCTGGGAAACACCCCCTGTCAGGTGATAAGAAGCGGCTTGCTCACTCCTCATGCATTGAAGGAAACATGAGCTCAGTTCGGGGCCCCCCCCAGGTTGGCAGAGGGAGAGTAGCTCCAAGGATTACAGTTTAGTAATCCCACCAATGGCAAGGGGATGTTCAGAATACAGAATACATTGCCTGGCAACCACTTAAAGATAGACCTTTGGTGCAGGGAGCCCCTTCTGTGTACTTTAAAAAAAGAGCGGAATGGCCTTAAGCTTATGGAGCTTTCCGCTGAGAATACTCTGCACCGATCATCTTCTCCAAACGACTCCTGTCTGGCTTGCCGATTGACGTACGAGAGGTACACTGGAGAGGACTTTGAGACTCCCTTTCTCCAAGTCGGCATCTCAATGTCACCTTCTTTTGGCTAAAACATGGAGATATGTGAGTTGCATTAAGACACGGGCAGCTGTCAGTGTTGGTCTGTCTCCCACTGCGGTAGGGGGGCGGAGGAGGAAGGGTTTGTTCAGTCTAAACGAAAGGGTCCAAAGCAGAGAAGCGCATTTGATTAATTATTGAAGCGGCGACGCGTTAGGCTTTTAATGTCTCGGCACAGTGGGGAGCTGCAGTCACGTGTCTGGGTTGAGCAAGGTAGGCGACTGGTGGATACAAGCAGTTGGGGGTGGGGAGAGGTTGCCGAGACAAGTGGGGACAACAGAACAGTGACCGTAGCATGTGTGTTAGTCTCAATGCTTCTGCCTGTCATTTGGTCAATTCTCATGGGCCGTCGCCTTGTGTGTGAATAAAACCCTAGGCCTCTATCAGACAGGAGTGGTGTGCTTTCCCAAGGAATGTCTCGTGGGGGAGTGTCAGGGATGACAGTTTGACAGCTCCTGTGGCACGGTGTCGATCCAGGGAAGTGACCCATGTTGTGTGTTGTCATGGACAGGAGGCGTTCTTCGGGAAGGACCTGTTGGACAAGAGCAAGCAGAGCAGGCAGCAGGGGGCAGATTCCAGCTTATTGGAGGAAGGACGGGGCCAAACTAACAGGAAACACCCCACAACCAGCTTCCTGGACCCCTCGTCAGACCCCATGCTCAGCGCCACAGCCACTCCCCTCCCTACTAGACCTGCGGCAGCACGTACGTACACAAACATTGCTTAATTACTCCTGAAAACCATTAAAGAAACATGGTCAAGTGTCTGGCATGGTAAATTACCATACCACTACATATCATTGTCTATTCACAACTTCGGCCTTACGTAAATATAGACTATTT
This sequence comes from Nannobrachium achirus, assembly GCF_963921795.1. Taxonomy (NCBI): domain Eukaryota; kingdom Metazoa; phylum Chordata; class Actinopteri; order Myctophiformes; family Myctophidae; genus Nannobrachium; species Nannobrachium achirus. Next base: position 33,326,880 of record NC_137814.1, read on the forward strand.
CCCTGTTAATGGCTCTATTGTTGGATTTAGCAATTTTTCACTTGTATCCATAGTCATTGAAATGTTAGCTGAACAATTGCATTTTGGCTAAAGCGAAAGCATATTGCATGGTTAAGAAGACATGGACAATTGAATTTTGTTTGTAAATCAATATTCTCTCCAGGGACTACAGCTATTTATGGCTAGACTTTTCAGATCGGTTGGTGCTTTAAACCTACAATCTGATACTTATTTTAATTAATAAAATATACGTTTAACCAATCTATATACCGGTATGTTAATACAATATAACTAGCTCATCTGCAGTGGTTGGGAGGTGGTTATCCAACTCACCCATTGATTAAGACAACGGATCTTTTTCTAATCGCACATTCTTTTGTGCGATTGGGGCTTGGAGCCACACGCAAACAGAGATTTTGGCCGCTAAACGGGATCTTTTTGTAAACGTTAAATAAGTGAAGATTTACCAAAATATCCGCTTCAGTGGATCTGTGTGGACTGGAAAAACAGAGCCACTGTGTAAACGATGACGTTGAGTGTGCGTGCGTGAGTGCAAAGCTCCATGCATGTGAAAGAGAGAGAGAGAAAGTCACAAAACACACACACACACGCGCGCGCACACACACGCACGCTCACACTGACACACACACGCACAACCAAGAAAGCACAACCAAGAAAGCACGCATGCTTGTTCTTTTATGATATTACAAATCGCTTACCACCATGGCGCCACCTACTGGCCTGGCATGCTTGTTGGATCTGATCATGTGGAGCTAGATATTTCTGTTGACTCGTGTGTACCTGGATATTTTTCTATATGGATATACAAAAATGTGTGTTTAGAAAAAGATCCATACTAGTGTAGCCAGGGCCTTAGTTCTACCCCAGTATGGGGAAGGACACCTACTGGTTGACAATGAGAACAATGACAATAGTTATTTGAAGCAGATGCACAGGATTAGACATCTTTATTGTAGTTTGGACGTTGTTACAATAACCTTTTCCACCAGGAGAGACATAAAACGGACGGATGGTAGCTATAAAATGCATTAATATTGATGACATCAGGGATCTCCATATATGGGCATAAAAGGGACAAGGACGGAATGGATAGCACCGCTGAAATAGTGACAAGGACTTACAGATACAGAGATATCCATATATGGGCATGAAAGAGACAAATGGTAAGACGGAATACATTTCCCAGCGGATTCCTCGTGACTTGCGTCAGGGCAACCACACTTGCAATTTCCCAGAATTGCATTTTTCTCTTAATTATGTCTTCACCAAAATCAAATTTGCAGAAGATTTTGATGACGTCAACGGCTGTCTATCTATTGACCAGCTTTGCAAGCTGGTAAAAAGTCTACTGTAGTTTTTTAAACCCATACTGTAGTCAATGGCCTTAACAAGCCAGACTGCCAGTATAGGAATCAACTGAAAGGTTAGCTTTGTCAACACTCTATTTTATGGGCATCAAGGTGGCACAGAGTTAAAGTACGTGACCTCCGGTTTGGCCGTGCGCTTCAACAAACACATTTGGCCATGTTCACCGGTGTGAAGCCAACTGGGGAATGTGTTCTTTGTTGTTGCACTAGTGGCTTCTGTAGGTGGGTTGTGGAGACTGTTAGTGAGGAGCTGGAAGGGATAGCGTGTTCCTCCACACATGTTGCACTCTCCTGGCAAAACTCCATGTCTATGAAGACATGTGGTTGTCTACAAGCCAAATGGGCAACACGGCGGGTTAGCAGAAATTGGGACAGTATAGTATAGATCACAATTCAACTCTGCTGCTTTCCTAGTAAACCAACTTATTAACCAATAACCATTAAAGCGCCTTTCTGACAGTGGGCGGTTGACGCGTCCTAGTAATTCATTTTCAATGAGAGGCGGGCGATTATTTGGGACGCGCAGAGAATTTGGGGGGCGGAGAGACAGGCGGGCGTGGTCCTGTGCAATTCTCGCGTGTGTGCTCATTCGTGCATGCGCTCGTGGGCGGCAAGAGCTGGATTGTGGTCATCTTTGTAAATATCGCCCGGTGTTTACTCGCAGAACAATGGTTGCGCCTCCACCGCGGCGCGATCCCCGCTGATCCAAGCGAGAACGCCCGCGTCAACCGCCTCCTGCCTGAAAGTTTACAGTTTACAGTTTAGGCATTTAGCAGACGCTTTTAATCCAAAGCGACTTACAATAAGCAGATACAAAAACATCACAAGATAATATGTCAGTACATCAACAGCAATAGAACAAGTGCAAATGGATATTTATCTAGAAAAAAAAACACAATATAATCAAGTTCTAAAAACCTAAAAACAAATGCTAACTAGCTTCATGTATGGTCATTGATTTTCTGTAGTGCTAAGGGTTTAGGTGGAGTCTGAAGAGGTGAGTCTTCAGTCCACGGCGAAAGCCAGCGAGTGAGTCCGTTGTTCTAAGTGCGACAGGGAGTTTATTCCACAACTTGGGGGCCAAGAGGGCAAACTGTCTCGGACGAGTGGATTGAAAGGCGCTTTGCTTTGCAGAGACTTCTGGAGAGAATCATTTCTGAAGGAGCTCTGCGTTCGGCTCTATGTTCACCTTGCTACCAATTACTACACTCAGCCCTACTACATGCAAACACACACTGTGCTTGGTTTTTTGAATGAGTGACGCCAACTCCTAACCTCATGTCCATTTATCATTTACCATTGATTATGATTTTTGATTGCTTCATTTTATCTTCTCCATCTACAGAGACTTCTGAGGAACCATTAGTTGATCTGTCTGATGTTCTGAACACTGACGCAGACATCTTGGGAATGCTGGGGAAGGCGAGCAGTGACTCTGGTGCGTTATATCCACATGAACCCCCTAACGCCCCTATTCTGGGTGGCAGACATTCTGTGAAAATTGCAGATCTACAAGCTCACAATGCGTTGCAACGTCATACGTTGTGAGCTTGTAGAGTTTTGGCAAAAGGATTTGATCTAAAGGGAGAAAAGTAGGGTGTTTTGTATAGACCTCTGGGGTTTATACTAAATCTCACGGGCATTCAGAATGTATAGCTTCTACACCTCTCTAGCCTCTCAAAATGGTGGTGTGGGTTGGGGGTTGGAAACGGGGTAAAAACTTCCTCAGACAGCTAATTCCTTTTCTTTTCACCACATTTGTAGTTTTGAATGTCACATTCTTTTGACTGTGGGTTTTCCCTCACGTTCACTCTTGGGTTATCTTTATTTTTGCATTGTCTGAAGCGTGATTTTTGCCTGTTCTGTCTCCACTCTTTTTTCACCCATTTATATCTGGTTTTTGGGTTTTTGTAGGTCTTGATTTTTGCCCCTTCCAGGTTGACAGCTCACCTCCTCCTTTTGGTAAGGGTGCCATGGCCTACTCATCCCTTGCTTTACTGCATTATTCCTCTCTTACACTGTGTGTGTGTGTGTGTGTGTGTGTGTGTGTGTGTGTGTGTGTGTGTGTGTGTGTGTGTGTGTGTGTGTGTGTGTGTGTGCGCGTGTGCGTGTGCGTGTGCGTGCGCGTGCGTGTAGTTGAGTATGCATGTGTCCTGAGCCGCTTCCTACTAATATTTGCACACATGCACTGTCTCCTTCCTAATACATTTCAGCTGTGCAATGTATTAGGAATTTGTGCTCTAACCAGTTATTTTAGTACAAATTAATGTCTAACCAACCAGAGATGCCTGTGAGATGTTTACAGAAACAGACAATCAAGGACACACTCCCATTCAAACTCAAAGAAATAAGCAATTTGGAAGTGAGCAATTTAGAGAACTAGAGGCCTAAATAAACCTTCTTTCGATTTCTCTAGACATTTTTTTATTTTTTTGCTTTGCTTTGCAATTTGGCAGAGAAAAGCTTTGCAATTCCACTGAGGCCAATATGTGTCCTTGGCTCTTTGTAACTAGTACTTTGTCTAACTTAAATGTAGTCTAGGTTGCCCCAATACAAGCCATGGGAACTAACCGTCGTTGTCGTCGTTGCTCAGTGTTTGTGTTTTTGAAGTGCAGGAGAGAATAAGAAGCCATCCTCTGTGGCAAGAGAGTCTAAATAGTTCTCCAGTGATAGGCATCTCGAAGAATTTTGCTAAGCTTGCTTCATTGTTCATCATCTTCATTTAATCTGCTGGCAGTGCAGTTATCCATCTTTTCAAATGGGTTTTACTTCTTATTAGCTGAATTAATTATTATAAATTTGCTGAAGGTTGCATGTTTTAGTCCTCGTTATAAGGAGTGTAAAGGCTGTTGGTAGGAAAGAGCAGTGTAATTGAGGGGGCAGAACAATGTTTTCCTGTACAAGCGTTCAAGTGTTTATGTATCTTTTCTCAGTATTAATATGACCTGTCTGCCTCTTCATTGTTCCCAGAGCTCATATTACGATGATGCAGGGACCCCTTAGGAGCTGTGATTTAAAATGTGCTGTTATGATTGCATTCCACGGGCTGATTAGACAATAAACATGTTCTCACTTAAGCCTATTTTTACACGTTCTTGACCGGTGGTGGTGCCTCATACTGTATGTGCATGTGTTGTGATTTTTTGTTTGTCTTTTGTCGTACGTCTGTGTGTTTGTTTCCACAGCTGGGCTGGACATTGGGCACATGGCAGACGGCTCCCCAGTGCTCCCCCACTCCCACTCTGGCAGACGAACACCTCGTTCCCTGCCAGAGGAACCTCTGGACGGCATCCTCAGCCCAGAGCTGGACAAGATGGTCACTGATGGTCAGTCTGGGACAAGGCACTTATAAAAATCATCTTGAAGAGCCGAAAATCCCATTGGCTTCCCCTTTGATGAGTTAACACTTATGTTGCAATGATTTTTTCTCTTCAATGGTCCGCGATGCCATGGTCTCCATAGACTTCCATGTAATTTATAGTGCACGGATCGTGCACGCCCATGCCTAATCATGCACCACGTGTGTAGATGCTGTTCAAAGCTTTCAAACAAAAAAATCCGCTTGGAAATCCGTTCAGGCATTCATGATTTATCAGCCATTATGTTTTCTTCAGATGTAAACAAACATGGCTGCCATGTTTGAAAGAATGGGTTGGTATGGGGGTTAAACATGCAATTTCGCGATCGCGATCATGCCTAATACATTTCTGGAGGTCCAAATTTTTTTTTTGAAAAAAATAAATATTTTAATTTTTTTTCAAAAACGGCCCAAACTCGGGAAACTCGGGGTTGGCACAGGGGTGGTACCAATACAAACTCGGGAAACTTGGGGTTGGCACCAGATGTGTTAATATGAATTACATGATGATTACTTAATAATTATCTGTTCTCTCCCATTCCTTTCATTGCTTGTTTCAGAATCAATTCTCAGCAAACTCTACAAAATTCCAGGTTTGTGTTTAATGCTTTTCTATTAACATTTTGCATTTTCACCTGATCTTGTCAACCGCAAAGAGCATGAACTGCCCTTAAAATTTCAAGGGTTATGCAAAGTAAAGAAATTGGTTGGGGGGGGGGGGGGGTTGGTTTCATTATAAGAAGGACTCAGAGAATAAAATATATTATTATTATTTTCAATTGCTGTGTAATATATACGTTTTTATAATTGCTAGCGTTTTTGAAAGACCACTTTTTATGGCAGCCAAACTGCAGTACAGAAGTTTGATTGCAACTCTAGTTGAATGCTCTGATTACAAAGAAGAATGTAGCGTTTTGATCCCTGTCAGATATTTCTTAGGTTAAATCCTATCCAGCATCTCTGCAGTGTTTCTAGCTCCTCTGTCACTCCACAGCGTGTCTACATAGGTGGTGCAGCTCGTTAACCTCCTACATAGGTTGGTTGTCAAAGTTCCAGTTTGCTCATCACCAGTTCTGGGTGCCTGACATAGTGCTCAGCCAGCCTCATCCTTCTCACCATAACTGTTTCTTTTATGCCTTTATTGATAAGATAGTAGACTGACAGGAAATGGGGGGAGAGATGGGGAGTGACACTTGACAAAGGTCCTCCGGATCGGGAATCGAACCTGCAACGCTGCCAGGCATCCATGCCTATGTGGCAATGCCTAAGTGGTATGCGCCTGGACCAGTAGGCCAGTGGGCACCCCCTGCACTCCTTTTCTACTGCCAGTTCCCTCCCTCTCTCTGCTGAGTCCGAGACTAGGGCAATCAGGATTCCCACGGTCATGAAATTCCTGGAAATATTTTGAGATTTGAAAAATATTTTTCCAGTACTGGAAAAGTTTTGGAATTGATCAAGGGTCCTGGAAGATCCTGGAAAATTAAACATTGGCCAAATTGTCAAATATTAGAGTTGCGAGGCGTTGTGAGCATGTAGATCTGCTATTTTCACAATAAAGTTCTTAGTGCTCGTCAGGTTGCCGGGTCCCCAGTTCAAATATGATTATTTCGGGGATCACAGCCTGAAAAGGTTGAGAACCACTGGCATACACTACTTGTCTTTGGGCATTGCGCATAGGAGTAAGCGACTTGTTATTGAGCTGAATTATTGTTATATAGTCCTGAAAATCTGGTTAAATATTCTGGAAATGTTTTGGAAAGGTTTTGGAAATGAATTGGTAAAGATGTGTGGGAACCCTGGGCAATGTCATGTGCACAGTCGAGGTCGGTGAACGTGATGGAATGTCCTTGCTTAGTCTGCTTCGGGACCAGCATGAACCCCAGTGTCTCCTCCCTGTGACTGATTGCGAGTCTCAGGGCATGGTCCATTGCCACAAACAGAAAGTAGGACAACCGCAAGAACAACTCTTTTGTCTCGCCATCATGGGTCTGAATCTTGGTTCAAGTCTGACCACAGCTTGCCGCTATCATTTGCATCATCTCAGAAACACCATAGGCCCGGAGAATGTTCATGAGTTACCCCTGGTGGCATGGTATGGTGTCAAGCTTTTTGGAAGTCAATGAATGTGATCATCGCTGACAGTTTTTTATTTTTATTTTCCTTTTTTTTACCCTATATAAAATCTTAACCATCTATTTCACCATGTTGTAGAGATAAAAAAATAATTTGACATCTGTTCATAGTTATGCCCTAGATGTCAGGCAAAGTACTAAATCAAATCAATCCACCTATCTGTATTATCATGTAGTGCTGACTTCATTGATACTCTTTTGCAGAGCTGGAGGGTAAGGATGTAGAAGATCTCTTCACAGCAGTCCTGAGCCCCAGCACCAACCACCCACCACCACAGGTGCCTCATCCCCAGGGCCCAGGGCCCCTCCCTGCCACACCAGGCACTAGTATGCCTCACCCCAGCACAGGTAAACTGTCTATCAGCAGGGGCGTCACAAGAGGGGGGGGGGAGTTACAAGGGCCCAAGGTGGAGGGGGCCTTAATTATTTAGCTATTGGATAAATAGCAGATATACAAGCTCAACGGTGCCGCGCTGCGAGCTTGTAGATTATTATTATTATTATTTTTGAGCGGTGGTAAACCGCTCCATAGAGTGGCTGGGTGTGTGTCTGTAGCCATTTCTCCTCAGCGTTTTGCCATAGCATTGTGTGTGTGTGTAGCATAGCCTGTACATCCTAGACCTAAATCCTAGTTTGAAGACGTTATGCAAGCACGACCACCGCTCACTTCACATTGGGTGTGATTTTTTTCAAAAATAGCAGATCTACAAACTCGCTGCGAGCTTGTATATCTGCTATTTTTCAATGGTTAAAGCACAAAAGAATACTACATAATGCGTTCCTTGTGCCCAGGGCCCAGAATTTGGTGCAACACCCCTGACCATCAGGGTAGGGCTGCACAATTAATCATATAATCACAAGCTTTAATTCTACTTGATCGGTTTCAATATTGATGCTATTCACAGGTTAAAGGTACGGTAAGTCAGTGGTAGCTACTGTGACTTGTTTTGAAGTGGAGGCGTTAAGTGGTTTAGACCAGACCAGCAGATGCAGGGAATATCGAGGGTAAATGTTTGTTTTAGGACATAATAGTGAGTCCCACATACTGTAGATGGTGGGTGCAGGGACGTGCTGGCCATTGGGAAAAGCGGGACAACTCCCGAACGGCCGGTTCATTCCCGGCCGGTCCAGGCCGGCCATTAGGAATTTTTTTTTAATAAAATGTCGGCCTTTGTTCCATTTTGGGGGCTGGGCAGCCAACAAAGTAAATCGTCACTGTCGGGCAGAAACCTTGTATCTCCAAGTTTCAAATTTGTACATTTTTTCGCAAAGTAAAGCCCTGCTTCATCATACAAGGCCGTCGCACAAAAGTAGTGAAAACAGCAGATCTACAAGCACACAACGCCTCGCACCGTGTGCTTGTAGATCGGCTGTTTTCACTAGTTTAAATCATTTTTAAAATGATTAATACAAAACAAACGGTTTTGAACATACAAGGTTTCCACCCGACAACGGCGAAATATAACTCATGTAATTGGCCCACTGGCTTGTCACTTTGTCACAAATCTTTGAGTAGCAGCAGCAGCGCTATAGAGAGAGATCTCTCTCTATAGCGCGCAATGAGGGCCTCTTTTTCCCGGGCTGAATCAGGGGCCCAGCATGTCCCTGGGTGGGTGTATGGTTGTAATTGTTGAAATAAAATGGGTCGGTCACAGACGTGGCAGGCACAGCTAAAAACATCAGCAAGCCAGGGTTACGGCGTGGGAGAACAGTAATTTTCAACAGAAAGAACGATGGGGGTAACGGAGTCGGCATCCTTATAAAGATTACAACAGTTTTTCGGTAGGATTATCTTGCACATGGCTACATATGAAATGAGAAATGTTATGCATATTTGGCAAAACACGGCACGCAGATGAGTCCACACACACACACACCCACAGCGCAACGGGAAGGAAAAAAACTGGCGGAAGAGTATCGTGCAGGCTTCAAAATGAATTAGTAGCATATAATAATATTACAATTGTTGTGTTCAGTAATGCTAAATGAAATGACATACACATATATTTGCCCAACAGAAAATGCAACAGTTTGAAATACTTAACATTAGCTGATGTGTCTGGCAAGCATTGAAGGACACGATGCTTGCGTCTTCCACAAGTAAAGTGGCGAATGTTGGCCTCAAAGGTTATTTTACATTATTTGTATTTATTATACATTACATATTATACATGAGTAATATAATTTAAAGAAAGTTAAAAAAAAAAGTACTTTAATTTAGTTTAAATCAACTCAGCTCTGGCTGGTTTCGCAATGCATTGTGGGTACAATACTGCTGGTTTAGACTACTAGCGGTATACCAATACCCTAATATCACAATACAATACACGATATTGGGCTCATGATATCGATACTATATTTTATTTTATTTTTCTATTATTATTATCATCAACATAGGCCATCATCTTCAGATTAAAAGTGCTTTATTTTTAAAACACAAAGTGTTTTACACGCAAAAATAAATACAATTATACAAGCTTAAGGAACAAGTGAAGTACTGTAAGTTCTCACAAACCCCTTTCTTTCAGAGGACATACACTATAGACACTAATAACAAATATCATTCAGCTCTGTAAATGTGTTTTCTTTTTTGCAGGGAATCACATGTTTCCAAGGATGCCTAATGGCATGATGGGACCAAACCAACGATTCCCTCCAAATCCAGGAGCAGGGCCCTGTATCCCAGAAAACTTCTCCCCCCTCCACCGTATGCCTTTCACTGACAATCCAAGGTAATTCAACTTTTGTTGTACATTTATTTTAATTTATAATGCATTCTGCATTTTCCTTAGATTTAGGTTTTGATGAGCATAGTGATTTCAGCATAACATAAAGGTTGGACCAAGCCCCCAGAACCACGGTAGAGCATTGAAGATAGCCTGGTTAATAAACCAGACCGCACAACAACACCACCCGTGATAGAGGCTGGCACCGCCAGGCTACATTGAAGCAGCCTTAGCCTAGTGGTCAAACCTGGGAGTGCAGTTAAACGCTACTGCACATGCGTATGCTAACTGCTAAGGCTACTGTTTACCCTAGTGCGCCTGCTCGGTGCCTCGGCCAATCGCAAATTTGGCTTATGTACGCAGGCCAACCAATCAGTGTGCAGTGTACATAGACCAACTCGGCTCTTCCGTCAGTCTTCTGGGTGCTTCAAACGCCACTGAGCAACTTGCATTGAAATGAATAGCTGGGGGCGGGGCTATCCGTCCTCTATTTTATATATAACTCTATGGGTTGGACTCCTCATCTTTTGCAGGGACAGGAAGTTCAATCAGGCTGTAGGTCCATGGCCCTCTCCCACCCATGGCCCAGGCCCCACCCCTCCTGGTTCTCTGCCTGAGGGGGAGACCGAAGCCATGTCCAATGCCCAGAGGAGTACACTGAAATGGGAAAAGGAGGAAACTCTGGGAGAGCTCGCAACCGTAGCACCAGTCCTGTATACGAACGTCAACTTCCCCAATCTGAAGGAAGAATTCCCTGGTGAGATAAAAAACCCTAAAATCTTCATTTTCATTCTATAATCCAGATCATACAGTTTTTCCTTGTTTTCTTTTTTTCATGCCGTTGTCATGACAACCTTTCTTTTTTTATCAACAGACTGGTCTACAAGAGTCAAGCAAATTGCAAAACTATGGAGGAAAGCAAGTTCACAAGACAGGGCCCCATATGTGGTAAGATCATTAATACGTCAGAGATTGGTGGTGTTTGTGCTAACGCTTTATTATTATGCAAAAGGCAGACTGGCCCCCTTGCCTCTTGCCAATGCAATCAGAAATCCGGCCTTTCACAGATGAACCAATTAACAGCGGAAGCAGTGCTCAGTGTTAGAGCTCACTGTGGTCTCGTCTCTGTAATTAAGTTCTCTAGAAGTAATTTTATCTGTCAGTAGCCATGTTTTAAAGACTTGTTCTTGATTAAATCTACCCTGCTTTAGTTTTTCCTAAGGTGACTTTGGCCCCAACTGATAATTCTTTTTTTGTGTCTGCCTTCCTCTGTTTCTGTGGCGTGCCTGTGTGTGTGCTTGGGGTGCGTGCGTTTCTGTATTGCCTTTGTGTGCATCTATGATTTTGTTCTGCAGCAAAAGGCAAGGGATAACCGAGCTGCCCTGCGCATCAACAAAGTCCAGATGTCCAACGAGACGGTCAAGAGGCACCCACCACAGCAGCAGACCCCTGAGGTGTTTGACCCCAACATACCACTAGACACAGAACTGCTCTTTAAGGACCCTTTGAAACCCAAAGAGTCAGAGCATGAACAAGAGTGGAAGTTTAGACAGGTAAGAGAGTATGTAGTGAGTCAGGGAATGCAGCGGCAGGTTTGCTAGTGTTAAGACGACAGAAAGGTGCATCAGAAAGGCCCCCAGAGACAACTGCACCATCCCCTACATAGTCTGTCCAGTTTGTCTGGTTAGGATGTTGGACTGAAAGAATTGTATGCATTCCTTTTGAAGTCTAATACCTACCTCCTTTTCATTGTGGTCCTTCACCAGCAAATGAGGCAGAAGAGCAAACAGCAAGCGAAGATTGAAGCCACACAGAAACTGGAGCAAGTAAAGAATGAGCAGCTCCAGCTGCAACAGCAGACAGGCAGCCTGTCTGATGGAGACGGCAACAACAGTGGGAACCAAAGCCCCGCCTCCCAGCCTAGCAATGGCAGCATGTCCCCAATGCAGCTCAACCCTAAAGAGGGCTTCGCCAGGCCACAGCTTCCTGGGACACCCACTTCAGGGCCCCCCGAGGATGTGTTCTTGCGGCCCCCTCCTCCACCTCCGTCAGGCTCTTCCTCCCAGCCCCAGTCCCCTCAAGTCTTCTCTCCAGGTTCCTCTGGCTCAAGACCCTCCTCACCATGGGACCCATATGCTAAGATGGTGGGCACACCAAGACCACCAGCTCTAACGCCGAATGCATGTCGCAGAATCATGGAGTCTGGCAAATCTCCCACCAACATGATGGAGCAACAGGACCGAGGGAGGCCTTCTCCTGCCCATGAGTCCTTTGGCTCCCCCACGTCCATGAGCAGTGACCCTTATGCCAAGCCTCCTGACACACCGAGACCAGCTGGTGAGATGGACCCTTTCTTGAAACCCATGGGTCCGCCCAGGTCCAGTCAAGCTGCCCAGGGCAGACCTCCAATGGGTTCCCCGAATAGAGACCCTTACTCTAGACCTATGATCAGAAACGAAGTCTATCAGCGCATGGCTCAGAACAGAATGATCCTGTCTGACCCTTACTCTCGGCCTTTACTAGCTGCTATCCCTGGTAGCAATGAGTCTGGCTCAGTCCCTCTTTTTAAAACTCCCATGCCCCCTCCCCAGGCTCAGGACCCCTTTAACCGACCAGGGCCGCATGTCTCTGACAGGTTCTCCCAGAGTCAGCAAAATGACCCCTACTCTCAGCCGCCTCACACCCCTAGACCCTCTGGGAATGACAACTTCACCAGTCCTCCCAGAATGGGCCAGCATCACCCTCAGGGCAACCCATTTGCTCAGCCAGGACCAATGACACAAATGTCCAGAAATCCTTATGCTCACGCACCCTCTACCCCAAGACCTGACCACTATACCTACGACCCCTTCGCCCAACCTCCTGGACCCACCAAGCCAGCCACAGACCCCTATGCTCAACCTCCTGGTACCCCTCGACCCATGAATGAGCCCAGTGGCCAATCTCGGCCATTCTTTGAAACCTATGCCCGACCCCCTGGCACCCCGCGCCCACATGATAACTACGGACAGCCATCAAACACCCCTAGTCCCTCTTCAGACCCTTACTCACAAGCCCCTTCAACTCCTCGCCCCGTTGGGATGAATCAGTTCAGTCATCCGTCTCATGGTGGTCAAAGGATGTCTCCATCCCACTCAGTGGACCCCTACGCCCAGCAACCTAATACTCCACGGCCATCTGTTGTTGAAAGGTTTTCCAAGTCTCCAGGTGGCCAAAGGGTGCCCATGGACCCATATAGCAATGCTTCCGGGGTACCAAGGCCAGGGAGTGGTGACATGTTTCAGCCAGGGGCTCCCAGACCAATGCTAAATGATCCTTATGCCCAGCCGCCAGGGACCCCCAGGCCAGGTATGGGGCCTGATGGACTCAACAGACCAGGGCCAAGGCCAGGATCAATGGGAAACCAGGATCCATTCTCTCCACCTCAAGTCAGGCTACAAGAGCCCTTCCCTCATCCTGGCTCACAAACACCAAAACACCCCAGCATGTCAGAAGATGGATTTACTCAGTCTCCTTCCAGGAGACCCAATCAGACACCAGTCCATGACCCTTTTGAACAGGGCCCCATGACACCTCGGCCGCAGGCGGCTGATAAAATAGAAATGAAGGATCAGTCGGGCATGGGTAACGGTGGCAATGCCCTGCAAGACGCTGGCCAGTTGTCAAACAACCCTTCGATGCCTGGCCCATCCTCTGAGGTTCAGAGTGTTCCCTTGGCTGACAGTGAGGAAAGACTCAGACAGGTACCTGCACATAACATTTTGTGTTCGATTTGCTTGTTCAGACTGCTCGCAGCAAGGTCACCAATGAATGAATACATTTTACGTTCACATACAGTATATTGAGTCATCATAATATTGTTTAGACAAGCAACAGCAATCAATTAGGCTTTCAATTTCCACGTCTGTTAAAAAAAAAGGGGTAAAGCCTTAATCAAGAAAAAAAGCATTCATTATAAACAAGGTTTTATTGCAGAGCACATGAGCGGAGTGAAGCGCTGGGAAATGCCGCTCCTCACTCCAAGGTGCTGTTGTAACGCTCGCTATTCACTCACTATAACTTAACTGACACAAGGTATTTATAAACATACTTGTGTGGATGACAGAGACATTTTTGAGTGAGATCCTGACCAGGGACATGCGCTGCGTGTCTCCTCTGCTCTCTGCGGTGCCGTGTGCACTGTGTCAGTGTGTGTGAGGGGTATGCTCAGACATGTGGTGCGCGGTCCCGTCCCGAGCGGAGGCCGGTCTTCTCTCCAAGGAGTGGAGGAAAAACCTTGCTCCAAGCCGCTCTGGCCCATTTTAAAACTTGCTCGCTCACGCTCGATTCAAAATAGCCCCGCACCGCTCCCACTCCACTCTGCTCATATGCGTTTTATTATAGAGAAAAGTATAAGTTATTGCAGTACTTCAACAAGCTTTCAAATTGACTCTGGGATGCTTTGTATTTTGTAGCGGCAACGAATTCGAGAGCTGTTGCTGAAGCAGCAACAACAGAGGAGTGCCATCCGCCAGGAAAGACTCCCCCAGGATCCTGCCAGTGGCATGCCCCCAGGAACACCTCGACCCTGGCCCCAGGAGGGTCCTGGGCAGCAGAGTGAGATGTTCAGTAGGCCCCCTCCACCCTATCCTGGACAAGGACCCATGAGAGGGCCCATGAGATTCCCTGGGCCTTTCCCTGGTGATCAACGTGGACCTTTCCCTAATGAGGGGCCTAATCCCAGGGCTCCACATCCTGGAGACCCTGCACTGAGACATCAGGGGCCAAGGTTTGTCATTTTATTCTCATATTGCACTTATTTTTTATAACACATTTTGAATGAGCTACTATTTTTATAATGGAGAATAGGGCTGGGTAAAAGAATAAACTTTCGAATGAATTTGTGATTTCTACTACTTGTAAAGATTTACAAGGCGTGGTTCGAATCCCGATCCCGACGACCTTTGCTCCCCCATTTCCTGTTACTGTATATTACCAATAAAGGCAGAAAAAAAGAATACTACAGCAGTGACAACACACAGAGATGTGTGTGAGGAGATTGGCATAATGATAAATTATCATTATGCAGTTTAGAGCAGTTCCGCACTAAGCGAAGCAGCAGAACATTTATTATGAGTGGTTAGCTGATAAAAAGTAGTAATATAAGGAGAACTTTAGTTTGTATAACATTCCATTACTTTTTTTTACGAATAACGCACACGCCTGGACGCCCATTGAATCCCACGGGCTTGCTAGGCACATTCTTCACTTATGCATGTCACAGTTTGAACTGTACGTAGTTTTAAAAGCATTTTTTCCCCGTGGATGCGGACACACAGTGCACTGCACTGCTGTACATCGTAGGACGATATTGTTGTATGATGTATTACAAAAAATAACTGATCTACAAGCTGGGACACCCTACAAACAATGTATCGGCATGAGAAGCGTTCTTGGCTTATTCATCTATTGTTTTTGGCGAGTTGGCCGACAATACTAGTGGGCTCACCCACAAAATTATTTTTGCCCCCATTTTAGGATAGTAACAGTAATCTTTGGGCGTGTTGTGGGCTTGTAGATCTTCTATGTTCGGTTCGTGCCGTTTATGGGTGGCCGGTCTGGGCCTAGATAGATGCCAGAGCCAAATGTATGTCCCAGTCACGCCTTCCTTAACTTCACATTCTCCATGTCAACCGCATGGCACAAAACCACACTAACCCTCCTACTCAGATGGTCCCAAATATGGCAGAAATCTATAGCAGTGTATATATTGAATCAAATCAGATCGAATCAGAAGATCTTTGTGAATAACCTGCCCTATTTGAGAAAGAATAGAATGATAAGTCACAGCATCGTACTTAAACTTTTATTTATTTTTGTATTCGCTTTCAGGTTTGCATTTCCACCTGGTGGTCCAGGGCCACATGGTGGCCAGGAATTCTTTGCTCGAGGTCCTCATCCAATGCAAGATGTCCCCCTTCAATTGAGACGGTCTATGTCTATGGACATGGCCAGGCCTATGGGAGGCACACCCGCTGGGCTGCCCCAGCACTTCCCTCCACGTGGGATCCCCGTGCAGCAGCACAACATAATGGGACAGCCTTTCATCGAGCTACGACACAGGGCTGCAGAGAACAGGCTACGTATGCCCTTCGCCCCTGGTGCCATGCAAGGGAACAACATGGACCCCAACATGCTGGCACATAGACCCCCTGGCATCATGGGTGGACCTGAGTTTAGGTTTCCTCCCAACCAAGGGCCCAGGATGATGGACCCAATGGGCAACCAGACTGGCCAGCTCCATCTGTCGGCCAGCATGGACAATTTAAACCAACAGCCCCAAATACCAGGGAGCAACATGCATAAGCAATCTCTACTCATGAGATCGATGAGTCAGCCTGCTTCAAGTGAGTCCCAGAATATGGCAGCATCGATGATGCTCTCTTCAGGGCATTCTGAGCCGGTCCCTGGTGTGGAAGAGAAACTGGACACAGAGGAGTCTGCAGTCAAAGATCTTGAGGACGTGGAGGTGAAAGACTTGGTTGATGCTGACTTGGATAACCTTAATTTGGATGCAGAGGATGGCAAAGACCTAGACCTAGAAACTAACGACCTACACCTTGATGACTTCCTTACATCTGGCAAGTTTGACATCATTGCCTACACAGACCCTGACCTAGATGACATCAAGAAAGACATGTTCAATGAGGAATTGGATCTGAGTGACCCAATGGATGATAACAATGACACCACAGACATCCAGAAGGCTCTGTCCGAGAAGAAAAACCCTAACTCTGAAGCAGCTGAGAACTCCTCCACTTCAACGTCAGTAATGGCAAAGTCAGAGGCCTCAGATGAGCACTCTTCTGAAGTCAAACAAGAAAATTGCGGGAGTTATGGCTCTGATACTCTGGTACCCAGGCTGGAGATCAAAACGGAGGTCAAAGATGGTCATAAAGCTGCAGAGTTGACAGACCAGCAAGCGGCCGGAAGCAACATGACTGCAAACCAGCAGGGAGTGTTACCTGACTCCACCCCGGTCCTCTCTAGTTTACTCATTAAGCAGCAGCCGGAAGACCAGTCATTAAACCCAATGGTTGAATCTGCCAATCAAGGCAACAACCTCATGCCCCAGCAGAACCAGGGCATTGATACTCAGCATTCCTCTGGACTTGCAATGGGCCAAACCGTACCCGACCCCGCCACCACCTCAGGGGAAGCTTCAATGGCCGGGTTTGTGTCAGAACATCAGCTGGGGCTGTCCCCCGGCGTGGACCAGGGCCCTCTGACCCAAGCACAACAGGCTATGCTGAACTCGGCCATGAGCCAGCAGGGCCAACTGAACCGGCCACTGCTGCTGGAGGAGCAGCCACTCCTCTTACAGGATCTCCTGGACCAGGAGAGACAGGAGCAGCAGCAGCAGAGACAAATGCAGGCCATGATACGACAGCGCTCCAGTGATTCCTTCTTCCCCAACATCGGTAAATTATATGATGATGATACTCAAAGTATAATGCAAATCGTATTATTTCAGAAATGTGAATATATTGGCCAGTCATAATGTGGAATTGTTGTCAGAAGAGTTTGAAATGCAGTTGTGCACCACCGAACAATAGAGGGTATGCGCATGCATAAAGTGAATGGCAAATCGAGTGGCAAAGTGAATGGCAAAGTGAGTTTAACGTTGTTTAACATTGTTTAAAGCAATCAGATAGGACTTTACTTTTTGGATGTATGGGCTTTCAAGGCCAAAAAGTATTTTTTTGCCACTCAATAGGCGTTCCTGCATAACTTCCTGGTACGGTGATGATGTCACGAGCATACCCTCTATTGGCATGTTATCAGTAATTCTCTCTGAAAAGCCACTATACTTTTTTTTGTCAATTGCAGATTTTGATGCCATCACTGACCCCATTATGAAGGCTAAGATGGTAGCACTGAAAGGAATCAATAAAGTAATGGTTCAAAACAACATGGGAATGACACCAATGGTCATGAACAGGTAAAATACATTATCGGTGTTTGATTGATTGATTGAAGACTTTATTAGAAGTGTGCATAGAAAAATGTACAGTTTCATGACGGTACAGTTCACTGGTACAAGGTCAACTAAAAGGAGATCATAGAAAAGACTAAGCTTATTTTCATAGGAAACCATTGAAGTATCTCATATAACATTGAATGACAGACGGATAGAACACAGTACTATGCAGTAGATATAGTAAAAAAGTAAATAAGAATAAAATAAACAGTGCAAAAAATATATACAGTAGGTTAAATACAAAGAAGGGTCAGGGGAGGCTTGGCTAGGTTTGTTATTGCCAGTTGCGAATGGCTGCCGCCTGTAAGCGTTTTTTCAGGGCGAGTTTGGTGAGTTAATGCTATAGTAGGGTATAGACTTCAGGTTATAGCAGTACTATGTAATAATTAACAATACTGTCCACTGCATGACTTAGTTGGTTTCATTTATAGCATTGTTTGGAAAGTTGAATGAGCTGTACAGTACAAAGAGATGCCCTTTAAAGTGTGCTTTTGTGTCATTTCACAGGTTTCCTCCTGGTCCTATAGCCCCGTTGCCTGAAGCTGCTCCGCTACCCCCACAAGTGGTTGGACAGGTAATTAAAACATGTGTCCACCTGCATTGTCATATACACCAATAACAAGAAGAATGAATACAGCATCTAACATCTTTTGTCCACTTTTAAACACAGGATGGCAAACTGACACAAGTATCAAGGCCCAATCCTCCAAACTTTGGACCAGGTTTTGTCAGTAAGTTCTCCAATTATATGCCTCTTAGTTCCTTTTTTCCCCTCCTTTTTTTATTTTTAAGTACCGTATGTCAGGCGATGGTGATGTCTGAGTGTTTTCTTCTTCTTCTTCTTTTTTTTTATATATATACTGCCAAGCTCAATAACAAAGGAGCCTTTGTCTCTTTTAGACAACGCTCAGAGGGCTCAGTATGAGGAGTGGCTCCAGGAAACGCAGCAACTACTTCAGATGCAGCAGAAGTTTCTGGAAGAGAAGATCGCAGCTCACAGGAAATCTAAGAAGGCCCTGTCAGCCAAGCAGAGAACGGCGAAGAAGGCAGGACGGGAGTTCCCAGAGGAGGATGCTGAGCAGCTCAAACATGTCACAGAGCAGCAGGGTGTAGTGCAGAAACAACTGGAGCAGGTAAACGTTCAGCCTGTCAACAGGGGCGTCACAAGGGGGGGGGGGGGGGGGGGAGTGGGACTGAGTTACTAGGGCCTAAGGTGGAGGGACCTTAATTATTGCTATGTATTGATAAATTGCAGATATACAAGCTCACCGCGCGGCGAGCTTGTAGATCTGCTATTTTTGAAAAGTCGTTAAAAATGTGTGCATGTGTGAGGGAATATTATTTTATTATTATTATTATTTTTTATATATTTTTAAGCGAACATTTGCAACTCAAGTTTTGCTTCTGGGGGGTCCCTGGAACTAAATATTTTGAGATGGGGGTCCATGGCCAAATACATTTTGGGGGTCCTTCACATGAAAAAGTTTGAGCACCACTAACATAGAAACATAGGGTTTGTACTTTCTCCGTACAAAGGTGTTGCACCGCACTAATCTACAAGCCTACAACTCATTGCATCCTCGGGGCTTGGAGGGCTTTTAGATCATATGGCTCACGCACAACACCGCCGTACGGAATAAGTATAACCACGGTCTGTTTGCATGGCATGCAGTTGGCTTCACGGCTCGCGTTGTTGTTTTGGTTCAGATGAACTATGAGATGGAGTTATTTATTTGAAACGAGCTGACCTGTTATTGAGAGTAAAATAAAAGACCATTATTGGAGAAAATAAGCCGCCACAGCTCGGAAACTCGCCAGCTTGCATGGCTGGCTGTGTCTCAGCCTTGTAGATCAGCTCTTTTGGAGCCGTTGTAACCCGGATTGGCAGTCCGTTCTCCGCCTCTTTCTACTGTGTAAATTAATATCTTCAAATAGCGCAGCGTGTTAAGTTCTACCTGAAAAGGATGATAACACTGCCTGTGGTAACTTTTTAACCATTCTGTTTACATCATATTTAGTTTCCGTGTGTTTCATGCTGTCAGTAGCTGCGCACCGTTTATGTAGCGACAATGATATGCGCACGTTCAAAAACGTGCAAAAAATCATCTATGTTCCGACTGCGTCCCAGGGGAGATTCATTTGCGTCCCCGAGACGTCAGGAGTCCCTTAGTCTCGAGCCCTGGTTCCCAGTCTAAATGGGTTAAACCCTCTCCCCCTATGAAGAACATTCATGGGGGGCCTGCAGTGAATCCTTGTACCCAGGGCCCAGAATTTGGTGCGACACCCCTGCCTGTCAAAACTCAACTCTCTGAAGCGTGGCTGCCCTGAAGCTAGGACAAAGTCATCTCACCTTAGCTTTAGCTTTGAACATAATGACTTCAGTTAATGTGTCTCAGAAGTCATCTTTTATACGTCTTTTCATACAATTTAGGCATTTTGTAGACACTCATTCCTAGAGTGACTTATAGTGCAAGATCAGAGTAAGCATGAACCTTGGTAAACAAACGGGGTAAATGGTCACATAAGTAGAGTCCAGAGAAAGCAATGTAGTGCTTCAAAGAAATTAGGATACCAGGTAAACATCGAATCTAAAGTCGTAATTCTGTAAATCGCATTTTGATTTAAAGAAGAAGACTATACAGCAGCTCCTAGGCTCTGCAATCAAGTACGCTGAATTACATGGTAATTATATGTTTTGTCTCTGTGGTGCTTAGATCCGTAAACAGCAGAAGGAGCATGCTGAGCTGATTGAGGAGTACAGAGTCAAACAGCAGCAAAACAACATGCCACCCATGATGCCCGGGATGCCACCTATGCAAGATCCTGCTGGCATGGTCCCAGGTGGACGACCAATGGTCCAACCCTCTATGAACCCCATGATGCAAATGCAACTTCACCCAGGACAGCCAAATGCCCCTCCGCGCATGCCCAATGCACCACCAGGCTGGCACCCTGGAGCTCCCATGCCCATGGCTGGCCCCGGCATGCCCATGCCCGGTCCTGGCATGCCACCCATCATGCCACCACAGGTGCCCTTGGGGAATCCAGGCCAGCCTCATCAGATGCCAATAGGAAACCTACCTCCGCACCCTCAGATGCCAGTGGAACCCCAACCACCACAGGCTCCTCCAGGCGGAGGCGGAAAACCTGCGCAGTCGGGGGGTTTGAAGTTTGATGACAACAACCCATTCAGCGAAGGTTTCCAGGAACGTGAGAGGCGGGAGAGGCTGAGGGAGCAGCAGGAGAGGCAGCGGGTGCAGCTGATGCAAGAGGTGGAGCGACAGAAGGCACTCAAACAGCGCATGGAGATGGAGCAGCAAGGCATGGTGGGGCCAGGCGGGAACATGGTGCCACTCACTCAGATGCCATTTTTTAATGCCGATCTGCCTCAGGACTTCATGCAGCCTCAGCGGCCTCCACCACCACAACAACTTGGTCCAATGTTCCCCCAGCAGCAGGGCATGGGCTCTCCACCAGGAACATTCATGCAAGGTGACAGGAGGGCCATGATGGGCAACGGGATGATGCCCCAGGACATGGGGCCTGGTTTTGGGCCTGATAATCTTGCCATGCAAGCAGCTAACTTTCCACAGGGTCAACCGAGGCCCCGTCGGTTCAGCGGGCCAGGAATGATGCCTCAGATGCCAGGTGAAGGTCCTGCATTCGGGGGTGAAACTCCTCTGCCCTCCAACTTCCCCGGATCGGGACAATCCCTAATTCAACTCTACTCCAACATAATCCCAGACGAGAAAGGGAAAAAGAAGAGAAATCGGAAAAAGAAGAAAGACGATGACGCAGATTCGGTTAAGACACCCTCTACCCCGCATTCTGATCTCACAGCTCCTCTCACACCGTGCGTATCGGACACGTCCTCCACACCGACGAGGAACACCCATCTCTTCGGAGACCAGGACCTTTCCAGATCCCCGCTCCTGGGCTCTTCAACTCCCAGCCACTCTGAGCTGGAGAGGCAGCTGTCTGGCGGGCCCGGGGCACAGCCGTGTCTCCCTTCAGACGCAGCGAGGGCCCAAGCACTGGAACAAGAGAGGATCCTCAGCAACATCAAGCTGGAGCAGATCGAGGCCAGCGAGTGCCACGGGCCCAGGGACGGCCATGTGAGCTCTGAAATTGGCTCTGTGAAAGAAGAGTTCAGCAAAGGGGGCATCTCCCCCTTCCCCACAGGGCAGAGTCCCCCCAGCAAGGGTGAGGCCAGCAACGAACTGCTGAAACACCTCCTGAAGAACAAGAGCACGCCTCCACAGGGGCTGCCTCACCAGAGGTCAGACGAGAGTATCCGCTCTGAGGAGGAAGAGGCAATAGACTGCAAGGCCCTTCTGAGGCAGTGCTCTGTGGACAGCAATGGGGTGAGTCTGTATTTTCAAGAGAGGCTATATAGAACAGCATGGGCCATAGACACATCAAAATGACTCAAATGCGATGTACATCGCATGGTTGCATTGCTATGAGTCATAGCTGAGTCATAGCTGAGTCACTCTAATAGCTTTCAGAATGTGGTTTCTCTGATAATAATGCAATGTTACTGCTCTTTATAACCATTTGTTTGAGCAGACTTAGAAAGTGACATCTTCCCCCTCACCCACAGGCGTACTCTGATGGCATGACCGACTTCCCCGGACCTCTGATCCCCGAACAGGAAAAGAAGAAAGGGAGGAACAAGAGAGCACCCAAAGGTGGAGAGAAGCCAGCCTCCAGGTATAAGAAGAGGAAAAAGGAAGGGGATGAGAAGCAGCTGATGCACTCTGGCACCGATACCATAATGACCCAGATTAAACAGGTAGGTAAAATGTGATGCTATGATCTTATCCTCATTGACAGAGGAAGGGAGACACACCACCCTATTAGTTTTAGCACCTCAAAGGAAGCTGGGGACGTCCTTCATTATAGGAGAGCCTTGCATGAAATCATCACGCCGCCTTCAGTCGATTGCAGTACTAATTAGAGCTGAATTAGAACACTGTTTCCACTGGGCGTGAAGGCACCATTTCATGTATCATAAGCATATTACTGTAATTATGTACTTGAAAATGATATTGCTGGGTGACACTTAAACACCCAGGCATTAGTAGCGGTTATTATTCAGGAGAATGGAAGGAGAATTATGATTATGCTAACCCTCCTCTGGGCTGGTTATTGATTTAAGCCCCCCTCCCCTGTTTTTTGAACAGCATCACTTTCCCTCAGAGGTGTACTTTAATAGAATGTCTCACATCTAACACAGTTTGATTAAAAATAAATTGCTTAATTGAATCATTTTTAGTATGGTATGCTGTACTGGGTACTGGGAGCAGAGGATACGTTTTTCTTTTTCCCCCTTCTTTCTTTTTTTTTAACAATATTTCAGTGGTGTCATACCCAAGATAAGCTTAATAAAATGTTTTATGTTGAATTGTCACTTAAATGGAAGACAAAGCATTTGTTTAATTTCAAGATGATATTTGTTACATCCCATGTACAGGTATACGAGAGTAGCAACAAGACAATTTAGAAGATTAGCAATAAAGTATCAAGATAATAACAAGTATTATAGGTCAATGTTTCTCAAAGTGGGTGCTGTGACCCCCAGAGGTCCTTGAAGGGGTTCTTGGGGTCCCCAGAAAGAAATCGCTAAAATAGCATCACAGCCAGTTAACTTGAACCCTATGTTATACTTGGGTTATTCAGAAAAGTCATATCTACAAGCTCATAACACAGCGTGATGTACTGTATTGTGAGCTTGTATATTGGCTATTTTATTTATGATTTATGAAAAATCTTTGTTTTACACAAATTTTCTCTTATGGAGGTGCATAGCACCATTTCATATTGGCATGAAAATGTTTGTGAATTCAAGCTTCAATTGTCTAAAGCACTAAAGCAGTGGTTCTCAAACACGGTAATTGGGCTTTTACTTTGCAGTCTTTCATCGCGGACACTATATGACACCATCTCTCACTCTCTCTCTTTCTCTACACTACAGCAGCTCTCCCTGCTTCCCCTAATGGAGCCACTCATCGGGGTCAACTTTGCCCATTTCGCTCCCTACGGCAGTGGCCAGCTGAACGGAGAGAACCTTCTGTCTGGGAACTTTGGCAGCGCGTCGCTGGACGGAGTCTCTGACTATTATTCCCAGCTGGCCTACAAGGTGAGTCCCGTTCATACCTTGCTTGGGTCCTGACTCAAGGGAAGCAAGAGTTGTAGTAGAGACTGTTGTAGTAGAGACTGATGCGATGCGTCCGTACTCCGTATGGCTGCAGCATGGTGTGATTTCATCATATTGTGTCTGGCCTCTCACAGCAGAGTAACCTGAGCAACCCGCCCACGCCACCGGCATCTCTCCCTCCCACTCCACCACCCGTGAACCGACAGAAGATGATCAACGGTTTTGCCACAACAGAAGAGCTGGCAAGCAAAGCCGCTGTCATAGGTGAGCATTCAGGGAGAGAGAGAGAGGATACGTTTTAGTGACAGATGAAGAAACATTCCTATTTCCCTTTTCTATCCCAAATAAGTAAACCCCTGACATTTGAACAACAAGTGAGGTGAAAATCCTGACACTTCGATCCTCTAAATGTGTTCTAGAAGTTTGCAGAGTAGCAGTTGTTTTCATAAAGTTGGCACTGTGCAGTTTAAGTCATGTTATAATTCACTATGTGCACTGTGCAATGCCATGAGGGAGAAAAAAACAGTAGCTTCTCATTTTTTAATGTGATCCTCTTCCACAACAGTCTCCAAAGGCCTTGTTCCGAAGCCGCTCCATGTCCCATTCAGGACAGAGGAGGACCTGCTGGCCAGAGCTATCGCCCAGGGACCCAAAACAGTGGACGTTCCAGCCTCACTCCCCACACCGCCGCACAACAACCAGGAAGAGCTCAGGTAGATTTACAACGGTGTTTTTACAGAGGGCTGTCACAACGTTGCTCAACCAAATGAACCCTAGCATCCCTATTCTGGGCATGTCATAAGAGGCAAACATTCTGCGATAATAGGTGAACATTTGGCAAAATTGTCTATCTACAGTGCAAATAACGCTCTATGGCGCATTGTGAGCTTGTAGATCGTCTATTTTCACATACAATATCACAGCCACCAGTGAGGGTAAATCACCAAATGGATATAGCAATAATGTTGAACTCTCATCATAGTGTCCCTGTTACACTAATCAGACATTGTCTCTCTTGGCTTGGCTTTAACAGCAACAGGGGGCAGGAGCCTTGCAAAGATAGGGAAACGCCAGACAGCTTTGTTCCATCCTCGTCTCCCGAAAGTGTGGTCGGCATGGAGATAAGTCGTTACCCAGATCTGTCACGGGTGAAGGAGGAGCCCCGCTCCCCCTGCCTGTCTCCAATCCTCCCCATGCTCCCTGCACCTGCTGGGAAAGGTAAATGCACACTATGCCAGTGGTTCTCAAAGTGGGGTCCTT
Source organism: Nannobrachium achirus (assembly GCF_963921795.1). Taxonomy (NCBI): domain Eukaryota; kingdom Metazoa; phylum Chordata; class Actinopteri; order Myctophiformes; family Myctophidae; genus Nannobrachium; species Nannobrachium achirus. The sequence goes on from NC_137814.1 coordinate 33,351,924, forward strand.
GAGGGAGTTAGAGGGGGTCCCTAGCTAAATGATAGTTTGGAACCTAATGAACCCTTAAGGGCATGTAACCCAAATGGACCCTATTTGGTTCGATTTGAACACTCAGAGTTAAATTAACATTGATTTTACTATATAAATCGGGGTCTCAGAGATAGAAATACCATTAAATGGGCGTCCGTAGCCTAATGCATGTCAAACTGGGTTTGGTCATTGAAATTAAAATGGTTGGGCATCACTAAAAGCTCTGTTCTCTAATTGGGGTCCCATCTTTTCAAATGTGGGTCCACGGACTAATAAGTGTAAATTTGGGGGTCCTTGACATGAAAAAGTTTGAGAACCACTGCACTATGCGGTCACTGACAATATTCACACATCAGCCCTTTTTTCTCTTCCGTCATAATTGGCCCAGTATGACATGAGATGAAAATGTGAATATGGCCAATTATTTAAATTTTTCATTTTCAACAATATGGACAATTATCAACCCTATTCAGTACCCTTATTTATTATACTTATGTCCCTACTACTGCAGGGTCAGAGATGAAGTTGCAGGATGTCAAGACGGAGCCTTCTGGAATGTTCTTCGGCTCTCCCTTCAGTTCTTTGTCTAATGATTCCAAACAGGGCCTGGTGTCTGTGGCCATCACTCTGAGACCACAAGCAGCTGAGGTGAGAGAACTCATTCTTTACACTTTCACAGTAAACCAATGTAGTCAAACTAGCAAATTGTCCTTTTTGTTGTCTTACGCAACAAAAGAAAATGGAAGGTAGTGCTGTGCCAGTTATTTCATAATTGTGTGATTGACAGGCATCAAAACGCAAACAATCTGTCATAATGTGCATTTGTAAAAAAAATAAATCTAAAATGTATTCTTTTTCAAAATAATGTACCATTCCTATAAATATCCAAGGAACCTTGCACATAGCCACACCTCATGACATTAGCCTAATGGTTAACAACTCTTTGTTATTAGCTAAAGTTATTCCATGTCTGAACTCCTTCAACTGCATGTGCCCAACACTTAAGAATATATTTATATATGCTTATGCGTCGACTGTCCACGAGGCAGCCGACATACTGTAAGTTTATTTACTCTGAGAATTCCATCCCCTCTCTGTGGTCCAGTGGGTGACCAGTTACGACATAATTAAAACACACAGCATATGCTGATTTTGGGAGTGATTTTATTTGACTGTCACAAAATTAAAAGCGCCTTTTCACCCACCCCCACAAGAAACATATTATCCCGATCGATTCACTTACCTAGTGATGATCGATCAGCAAAAATTCACATCACAACCCTATTGTTGAGGCATATGTTTTTTATTAATAAGGATGCGCAAGACTGAGACTGTTCATGTTGCTTGGTTTCAGAACATCACAGGTGTGGTGGCAGCCATTTCCGACCTTCTCTGTGTGAAGATCCCAAGCAGCTATGAGGTCAGCAGCACCCCAGACAGGGGCCCACTGGCCATGCTCAGCGGGCTGAGAGTGGGCCCACATGGCCTGGAGCATCGCTCCCCAATGCTCTTCCAGGGACGCGGTGACGGCGGACATGGCCAGCTGATGAGGTCCAGCGGAGCACAGAGCGTCATGCAGCATCACCAGCAGCCCCTCCGTTTCCAACCTGAGGGCCCTGGTAAGATAACATATATAACCTGCATTAAAATAGAGCTTAAAAAATCAAGTGAGCGCTGCTATTTATGAGTTAATTTCATTAAGTGTCCCGCGAAGCTTGACCAAAGTGACCCTGGGCGTACAACAAACTTTGAGCGTATTGTGCATTTGTGCCAAGATGTAGGCCACGCTTCAGAGCCCGGACAAAGCCAGATGTTGGAGCTTAGCTCCTTCCAGGAGCACAACTCAAAAAGTCAAACCTTAATGATATCTTCAAAAAGAAAACACAAAACACTAGGCCAGTCTCAATATGCAATGGTGTCCCTCAACCTTGTAATATAATTAGCTCTTTTACTGTAATGTTTACAAATGTCTGTTTTGTCTTGCACATCATTATCCGTCTGAGGCTAAAGGCAGTGTCTGGCCCAGGTGCTGACAGGCATCCTCATTGATCATCTCAGCTAATGAAACAGAGTAATGATCCTTTGAGCACATTGGCGCACAAACTGTCAAACCCGCCAGGCACGTGTATAATGAATGTGGGCATTTGGCATGTAAACCTTTTTAGATGAGAAAGTGCAAGTGGACACCTCATCATGACTTTATGGATGCAAGCATTGTCTCTAATATCTAGCATAATTACTTTTAATCAAGTGCTTATCTCCAAACTAATGTTTGTTTGATTTTACTATTGGAACATCATACTGTGAGTAAAATCATTGTGAGAGGGCATGTTGTGAAACACTGTCCCTCATCTTCTTCTGTCAGTCTTTAATTGTTGAAGTTTTTTAACACATTATTAACACATGTCATTGTCATAGGATGATCCTAGTGGGGTTGCTTCAAGGGCATAAATGAGTAGCAGTTGTGTCTAATTGTAATTGTTTTAAATCGTGTCTCTGTTCCAGCCTCAGTTGCAGTCAGAGGTTCTGATCAGAAAACCCCGGCCAGCCCTGGAGCCAAGCCTCAGTGGTGCTGTCACTGCAAGGTGGTGGTTCTTGGAAACGGAGTGCAGAAATCCACCAAAGATATCCCTGCCCACAAACAGGTAGTTATCTCCACTTTCTCCCAGATGCATAGTTTGGCCTGTCTATCCATGCTTCCTCTTCTTATGCCATCCTGGAAAGGCGTGAATCCTAAAAGCACCCTGGTTTATTATGGTGCTTGTAAAGGAGCGCAAGCTTGTTTTCGGTGGAGATGGCGAAGGGCGAAGGCACGCCGTCTCAGGCGACCTTGATCCACGTGAGACACTGCCGAGCACCCTGGGAAGACTTGATCACTTCAAGGCTTTGAAACATAACAGAGTTGCATTGCAACATCAGGAGGAGTGTGGGACCAATACTGTAATTCAATTCTACCCATTATATGTACTGTATTTGTAGTAGAGACAGTTTCTCATAATGTAATGAATCTTGAGCAATGAAACAACATGACCAGGAGGGCAGTCCTTTTTGTGTAACTACTGATAGTGTATGTTATCTTGAACAGTCCTAATCCAGTCAAGAAAAAAGGTAAACCTATGGAATTCTTTGTTTATGAAGTTGAAATGAGTAATTATCCATATGTAAACACTTACATTTCTGTCCAGTACCTCCATATTGCATAACCATCTCTAACAAGTTTGTTAATGGTTAAGTCTAAATTATTTAATCTATATTGGCCCGCTGAAAGCCGTCTGTCAGACAGGCATGCTTATAGGCCATGGCTTATAATAGTGCTAGCTATTCCCAGGAGGCACTCTATAGACGGGTCATGACCAGAGGCCCAGACCTTAACTTCAAAGGTTACTTAATCCACATTCAGCCTGGAGGCCCACACACACACACACACACACACACACACACACACACACACACACACACACACACACACACACACATCTATACTTTATGTCCACACTCAACCACAGACATGCCCGCATATGCATAGTAACACATATCCTCTGATTATGCAAATCCTCCCTGTTGAAGTGCAATCCAGCCCAGAGCAATTAGTGGGTTAAGCAGTGTGCCCCTCTGACTGGGGATGCCTTGCTTATTTGAATACCGTAGCCTTTTGATGTTTATTTCATAACTGCATTTTCATTCCAATTTAACTTCAGTGAGGCATGTTGATCAGGCTTTAATTCATCACTGAATCATTTATTAAATCTCCTCTTAAAACTTCTCTTCAGGAGGCTGAAGGTCAATTGAATTCCGAGGGGAACTTGGTCTTTTGCAGTCACAGCTGCTTCCTTCTCTATTCTTCTTCCCCGTCTTCATCCTCACAACCCGGATCAAACGCAGAATCTAAGGTTTGTATGATGGCATACCTTGCATTAACGCAACAATCTAAACGGGCAGAGCCTATAATAGTTATTTGTGTGTTGTACATCATGTTCCAATCCGGTCTTTCCAGGAAACGATGGCCCTTCTGCCAGACTCGGAGGAGAAGGAGAGCCTCTCCAAAGCCCAGCACCAGTACAGCAACAACATGTCCTCCCTGGACGTCCATTGCCTGGCCCAGCTCCAGCCCAAACAGTCTCCCCCCTCCACCCCTCCCATCCCCTTCCCCACGGCCAACCTGACACCAAAGACAGAGACCAAATCTGATACCATCAAAGTAACAGTGAAGTTGAAGACCCGGCCGAGGGCCCACCACGATGGCTGGCACCAGGGGAAGAGACACAAGGGCCTGCGGTGGAGGAAGTGGACGATCCAGGTCGTGGTCCACAGAGGGAACTCCCTCCTCCCGGATGAGGATAAGATTGATGAGCTCCTGAAGAAGTTGGGGGCCTCCCTGCGACCGCCCTCCTTGCTTCGTGACCAGAGACGCTGCTGTTTCTGCCACCAGCTGGGAGATGGCATCACAGACGGCCCCGCCAGGCTCCTCAACCTCGATCTGGACGTGTGGGTCCACCTCAACTGTGCCCTGTGGTCCACCGAGGTGTACGAGACCCAGGCGGGTGCCCTCATCAACGTGGAGATGGCCCTGCGACGCGGGCAGTCAGTCCGTTGCGTCTACTGCCAGCAGATGGGTGCCACCAGCGGCTGCCACCGCCTCCGCTGCACCAACGTCTACCACTTCACCTGTGCCCTGCAGGCTCACTGCACTTTCTTCAAGGACAAAACCATGTTGTGTCACGCCCACAGGCCCCGTGGCTCCACTGGCCAGGCACTAGAGCACCAGCTGCGCTGCTTCGCTGTCTTTCGCCGCGTCTACGTCCAGAGGGATGAAGTGCGTCAGATGGCGGCTGCCATACGGCAGCCCGAGCTGGGCTACACCCTTCGTGTGGGCAGCCTGGTACTGCACACCATCGGACAACTGACACCCCAGCAGATGGCTGCCTTCCACTCGGCCACTACCATCTTCCCAGTTGGCTACGAGGCTTGTCGAATCTACTGGAGCATGCGCCATGGCAACCGGCGCTGCCGCTACGTGTGCTCTGTGGAGGAAAGAGATGATCAGCCCGAGTTCTGCATCCGGGTCATTGAACAGGGCTACCAAGAACTGCTTCTGACTGGCCATAGTGCTAAAGGTATGGCTCCCATCACTCCTTCATTCAGTTCATTTGACTCAATTCAATAATGTAATTCATCCATGCATACCAGCCATGTAAACAAATGATTCTTAACATTCTTGCTTATTTTTATTGTCCCAAAAGGAGTGTGGGATAAAGTTCTTGGTCCAGTTGCTGAGAAAAGAGCTGAAACTGGCACTCTACAACTTTTCCCTGTGTACCTAAAAGGAGAGGACCTTTTTGGGCTCACCGTCCCTGCTGTCACCAAAATAACTGAATCGGTTTGTATCTGCTTTTCTGTGATTTTTATAGAGAAGTTAAAAGTTGAATGAACAGTGTTTATATGTTCAATATATACTGTCAATGCTGTATGTTCAACTGTCAATACAGTAAACAGTGTGCTGTACTGTATGTTCAACTGTCAATACAGTATCCAAATCAGCACTGTCGGTAGACAATGACAGTCAATAGTGTACCAGACATCACAGAATAGAGATTGTGATATAATTACTTTCAGAATCAGACTCACTTGTGGAAAAGGTACAGATCCACTATTGATTGCTTTGATTAAACTAGTTAAGCAAGTACAATGGACCCTTTGCTAAGCCCCACCCACTCCACTCTGCCAGGTCAAGGTCTGGCAAGCTCTGCTTCTCACTCATTGACCTGCATGTTATGACAGCTTTTTCCCCATTTAAATAATCGATAATTTATATGCTGAAGAGCTGAAGACACAGGGAGATTTTATAGTCTTATTGTAAAGCCATTTCATACTTAATGCACATTAACGAATGGTTGTTTTAATCATATAGGCAAAAATATTTTTTACTTTTAACTTTAACTGCGGGCAAAATAACATTGACAGCTATGACCAGCGACAGAAGCTTGCCAGACCATATGCCAGCTTAGCAACGGTTGCTAAATGAGCAATGGACAATCACTTCTGGGGTGGAACAGTCCATTTTGCAAGCAATGCTACAAGGATACCACAAAAAAAGCCTTGATGGTTTGTGTTCATTGTGGTCCCACGTATTCAATTCATCATAAAGATGGGGATGAATGCAGTCTATTATTCTGCCTCCTACTTATTGCTACTGGAGCAATAAGGAGGGGGAATACTCTCTGGTGGAAAGCTAGAAGTCCTCATGTAAATTTCAGACAGGTGCTCCTTTGTGGTGGTTTTGGTAGGGAGTTGCACCTTTTGATGGCTGATGGGGCGTTCCACAATTTGATGGCAGAATAATAGACTGCATTCATCCCCATTTTTGTGCCAAATTCGGGGGGGGTACGAGATAGTGGAGCACCCTCTCGTAGTTTGACAGATAACATGGGCACTGATGCCCGGAGTATATTGAAGACAAGGCCCATTGCAAGATGCTGTACTCTGTCCTCTACCCTGAGCCATCCCAGCCTAGTATAATGAGCTGGGGTTAGGTGAGTCCTGGGAGTGAGGTCTAGTAATAGTTTGTTTTAGGAGGTCTGTAGTTTTGTTTTTAATTACATTGAGGTGCTAGGGTACCATGTGGTGCATGCTTAGCCAAAATGACACTGTATGAGTGCTCCAGCTAGGGTCCTCCGTACCATCTTATTGATAAACGAGGCTAATAAAGGGCTGCGATGCGAGGCGTTGTTAGGTTGTAGACGTCTTTATAGAAGTCTTTGAGCTGCTATTTCAACAGAGCAAAGACACATGACTATCCAGTGCCATGTCAGTTACAACTTTGATATACAGCACTGGAATGTATTTGACTGTGAAATATCTACATGTTCTCTTGTACTTCTGCTGCAGTACCTCGGTCTTAAACCGGCACACAACCAGGTACACAATTGGATATTAGACCTCGCAGCGTTGTGGATAACACAGGTTCAACTGGTATTGCGTAACTACTGTAGATAGAGCATGCATTTCCAACTTGCGTCGTTTCTGACTTAAGGCTAAATCCTTCCTGCAGCTGGCCTGGGTTAGAATCAATCCACCCTGAGGCTCTTTGCTGCGTGTCATCCCCCAATATCTTTCTCCTGCCATGTCTGTCTCTCTGCTTACTGTGTATGTCGAAATAAAGCAGAAATGCTGAAAACATCATCTAAAGATGTAAATAAAACCAGTAGCACGAATCGGCTAGTTCTTATAGAGACAGTAGAATATAACCCTTCCCTGTTCTGTTCCAGCTCCCTGGAGTGGAATCATGTGAGCAGTACTCCTTCCGCTATGGACGCAACCCTTTGATCGAGTTGCCTCTCATGTACAACCCTGCTGGCAGTGCCCGCTCCCAACCACGAATCAACAACCCTTCCAAAACGCTAGTGATAAGGTAACTCTAAGATGACACTTGTATACATGTGCATTAACGTTACTATTGCGTCAGACTCAAGGATGGCTGATCACTCAAACATCTTCCTTGTTACACAGGCCTCAGCCCCAGGCTGTTGCCAACAACAGCGCCAGGTCCAACCAGAATGTGGCTCAAGGAGAAGGTGGAGCCCCTCACAGCAAGCCTCCAGTAGTGCATCCTAGGTCCTCCCAGTATCGTTGGATGAAGAGCGAGTGGAGAGCCAATGTCTATCTTGGCCGCTCCCGCATCCAGGTCAGTTTTGTACTATTTGTGAGATACTTACCGGTTCTATTAAAGGTTCCTGTAGACTGAATGAATCACTAAATGTTTGGTTTATTCACAGGGCCTGGGGCTGTTTTCTGCGAGGGACATTGAAAAACAAACCATGATGATTGAGTACAATGGAACTATCCTCCGCAATGAGGTTGCCATCAGTAAAGAAAAGCTCTATAGATCTCAGGTATGTTATGCTTCTTTTTCTTTATATTATTAGTCTTTAGTTAAATATTCTGCTTATTATCATATTAATATTTATTCACTCCCTTACAGAATCGAAGTGTGTTCATGTTTCGGATTGACAGTGAACATGTTGTTGATGCCACCCGAACAGGGGGGCTAGCAAGGTAGTGTACAATTTCACTTGTAACCCTTATATTTGTCCTTGACATTGAAAAATTTCAGGCTATAACTTGACTGTATCCCGTTGTATAATGTTCTGAGTCTGATGAATCATATGAATGAAGTGTAACCATGCCATGTCCTGATGTGGTTCCGTTACAAAGGTATATCAACCACTCTTGTGCCCCGAACTGTGTCGCTGAGGTGGTGACGTTCGAAAGGGGTTACAAAATCATCATCAGCTGCAATCGCAGGATTGAGAAAGGAGAGGAGGTGAGTCGCTTTTCCATGAATCAAAATATCAATTTACTTCTGTACATGGGTTACATTCATGCTCATGTTTGCCTCTCACCCTGCTTTGCAGCTGTGCTTTGACTACCAGTTTGACACTGTGGACGGTCAGCACAAGATTGCCTGCCACTGTGGAGCTCCTGAATGCAGGAAGTGGATTAACTGAGCAAAGCAAAAACATCTGAAAAACCACAAATGCATTCTTGCCATACTGTGTGGATGCCCTGATCTCTGTACAGAGATGAGCATTTCACACTTACGTCATTATATGAATGAGCAGAAGGCCTGGTCCCTTAGACAGGTGAATGAAATCCCATGTTGACTAGTAGAGAGAGGGATGGGTGGAGGAATAGATATATGCAGGGCAGTAGCAGGATGTGACTTGTGCCATATGTGAGAGGCTCTGTATTATTGGATGTCCTCTGTCTGTCTATGTATCTGTGTGTTGTTGGGTATACATAAGGCGCAAAATCCACCAGCGAATGATGGGAGAGAGCACTGTGCAGTGTGCGGCCTTATTGCTTACTAAGGGCAGGCCCTTTTGTTTCATGCCGTCAATGTATACCGTATGACTCAATGTAGACATCACTGAATGGGGAATGTACAGCAATGAATACCGCGAAGGGAATATTAACTTGCACTAAAAAAGAAACAAACACACACACAAAAAAAAACTTTTAAGATACTTGATTCCATGAGTCAGTTTTATCATAGGTTTCTGTCATGTGATTTGTGTGGAATTCGAGAGGACGTTTTGTATTTATTACTGAGTGAATGAATTTTATTCTCAAAATGATGAGACAGTTAAAGAAGGCTAGACTGCTATTGTTTTTGAAGATTGAAGACATGCTGTTACTTTTGTACAAAATGTACATACAGAAAATTATAGGAATAACCGACCAAATACTACCTTAACCTTCGTGATGTTTGGGTGTTTTAAATTGTTTTTGTTTTTTGTTCTGTTTGTTGTTGAAATTTATTTAAGATGGACATTATGATTTGAGTTTGAGAGTATATATTATGATTATTCTGTACAGAATTTGTAAAATAACCACAATAATTCACAAAGTATTTTTGTTGTATGAAAAGTAAGGTATTGTAGCGTAGTGTTTTGTGACTTACACGTACTTTGACCACTCAAAAAGAAATATTTTTGTTGACTAACGTGGTAACGAGTTATCGGTTACAGAATCAAACAAACTCTTCAGATGGTAGGAGATTACTCTGATCTGTTTTGCTGTTAATCAGGTTTGATTTAAAGAACTGTGAATTAGGTTTTAAGCCACCCAAAACTGCTTTTAACTTTTTAACACCAGTAGGCATAGGAACCACCACCATGTTTTCCATCTGTTTATGTTTGTGTTTGTTTTTACATTGGGGGGGAAAATAAGAAAATGTCATAGGTGCAAACGTCTAATGATTTGCCAGTTAGACGAAACTAATGTGCAAGAAGAATCATATGTGGGAATTTGGAACCGTAGGTGGTGCTACCTTTTTAGATGGAGAATGGCATTGTACTTTATCAAACATGTTTCATATACTGACACTTCACAAGTCACATGCTTAGAAATGGAAGAGTTTTGCGTGCACAATTTCAAGTTGACTGTAAAATTTTGGAGACAGTCTTAGAACTTGTAATGTATATGGCATGTATTTTTTTAACTTTCTGAAGACTCAATTGTATATATTTTCTCAATGAATGGTTGTAACAAAATTGTTTCTTGGATATTTTTCTTCTCTTGTATGATAGTACATCATCCTGCCAGTGTGTTTGTGCTACATTTTTCTTGGTCCTGTAAAGTAGTCTGAAATGTTTTTTTGAAAAATGCCTTTTGAAGTGTACAGAGTAATATGAGGTTTGGAGTTTGTGGAATTGAATTTAGAAACATTTACAAAAATAAACTATTTTACATCTTATGCTTCGTGCAAAAGATTCATTTCCAATTTCTTATAGTTAAATATAATTTCTCATTTCTCCTAAGCTTAATGTATCCATCCTCAAACTGTGTCAAACATTAACTTATTGTACTTTAGATTGCTGGGTGGATGTGATTCTGTTTACGTGTATATAACACAATCCATGATTTATGTACAGTGTATATACAGTCAATGTATCCAACAAGGTGAAGGATCAGCATCTCTAGTCTCTCTGCAATCGCTACCCACTGGAGACACCTACTGGACAAACCAGTTATCCACAGTTCAATTAAGGTTATTTTACAAGTACAGTAAGTATCTTCTTTTTCTTTTTAGGTCATGTGTCAAAATCTCAAAGTGGTTATTGAGATTTGATCATGATAATTACAATCCTATATAATATATAATGGAAGTTACAACATACCTGTACGAACCTGTTATAGACTATAATGTAATATTGCCCAAATATTATTATTGTTTATAAAGAATAGGAAAGGATAATTGCTATTTAGCACAATTTGCATGAATGGCATTAATTACCCCAATCACCAAAGGACAATATTTCAGCAACTGCTTGGCCTATTCGACAATGTGTCATTTTGGGGGTTATTGAGGATGCTGAACCCATTTCTGACATTTTCAAAATTCTAAACGGCAGTTATAATATGAAATGTCCATAATTTAACTCCTGTTCGGATGTATTTTTATGAATTTTGGGTCGATTAAGATGTTCGAGGACACTGAATCCATAGGATTAGTACTTTTTTATTTTAAATAACTCGTTACATTCTGAATGAGTACATTGCACGATCCTGTTGAATGGCAGATGCCTCTGGCCTCACCAGACTAAGTATTAAGTAAAAATAATCAGAATCAGCTTTATTGTCACATCACAGATTTACAGGGGAGTGTGAAATTTGTTTTTGTGCATAGTTCCCATTATATTATTTCGAAAGGGAGAAGTAGAGGGGGGGGGGGGGGGGGGGGGGATCAAACAAGAAAAAAGAAATGAGCTACTTAATATACACACGGTACCTGAGATAAGATATAAAGGTGTCTGAGCATAGCAGCAGATGTAGGCTATACTGTACATACTTACAGATCTATCCCCCAAATATTGTGTAAAAGTAAATTTCCTTCTGTAATATACTTTCTTTATTCTAGATTCAGTGTGCATGCAGTGAAATATTCAAAACCTGTCTTTTGTTTAAATTTTGATTTTTATGGCATACAGCTCATGAAAATCAAAAATACATGTTTCAAAATATTAGAATATTCACTCAAAAGAAGGATTTACAGAAATGTCACATTTCTGAAAGGTTATGTTAATTTACATTTGAACAAATGTCTTCATCAATGGGGCGTGGCATGAAGGTGATCAGCCTGTGGTACTGCTAAGGTGTTATGGAAGCCCAGGTTTGCTTTCATCTGTGTGGTTGAGTCTGGTGTCTCTCATCTTTGCTTTCTCTCATCTTTGCTTTCAGCTGTGTGGCTGAGTCTGGTGTCTCTCATCTTCCTCTTGACAACACAACACAGATTCTCTGTGGGGTTCAGGTCAGGCCAGTTGGTTGGTCAGTTAAGCCCAGTAATACCATGGTCAGTACACCAGTTGCTAGTAGTTTTGGCTCTGTGGGCAGTTGCCAAGTGCTTCTGGCTAAAGGAAATCATCTCCATAAATCTTGTCAACCTATGGAAGCACAAAGTGCTCTAGAATCCTTGGGTAGATGGCTGTGTTGACTCTGAACTTGATAAAACACGTGTAGCCAGAAGCACTTGACACCTGCCCACAGAGCCAAAACTACAAGTAACTGGTGTACTCTATCAAAGCAAACCTGGGCTTCCATAACACCTCAGCACAGCAGTACCACAGGTTGACCAGCTTCATGTCACGCCCCATCGATGAAGACATTTGTTCAAAAGTAAAGTATTCCAGACCAGGTGCATAAATTAACATAACCTTTCAGAAATGTGACATTTCTGTATTATAAATCCTTCTTTTGAGTGAATATTCTAATATTTTCAGATACTGTATGGATTTTTGATTTTCATGAGCTGTATGACATAAAAATACAAATTGAAACAAAAAAAGGTTTTGGATATTTCACTGCATGCACAATGAAAAAAGTATATTACAGAAGAAAATGAACTTTTACATTAGACTTCTTTCGGATAGACATGTATACAGTATATATGATAGTGTGTGGTCTGTATCTCCCATTTTAGCTCCTCCTCGATGTGTAGCCTACTCCGAGGAACTTGAACTTGCTGACTCTTTCCACTGCAGCACCATTGATGAGGATGGGCGGTCTCCTGAAGTCCACGATCAGCTCATTGGTTTTGTCGACGTTAAGGGCAAGGTTGTTCTCCCGGCACCAACATGCCAGTGAGTTGATCTCATCTGTATTAGTCAGACTTGTCATTGTTGACGATTTGACATATCATTGTCATGTCGTCAGTGTACTTTATGATGGTGTTGGAGTCATGTGTGGCTATGTACAAGGAGTAGAGGAGAGGGCTCAGCATGCAACCCTGGGGTTCTCCAGAGTTTATAGGGTCAGGGGGTCCGATGTGATGCTGCCCATTCCCACCACCACTTGAAGTTGGTTTGACAGGAAGTCTTGTATCCAGTCACACACGTGTGGGTGTAGGTCTCTGAGCTTTGTGTCAGGTTTTGCTGGGACAATGGTGTTGAATGCTGAGCTGTAGTCCACAAACAGCATGCAGCATACGTACATACATATTTGTCCTTCAGCAGCTTGTTGAGAGGATGGTGTGGAGAGCCATATGGCAATAGCGGCATCGTGGATCTGTTTTTTGCAGTTTGCTTTGCTGTATAGCCTTTGGAGAAGCAATAGCTAGTGCAGGTCAGGCCTGCAACTGCACATCTCCACTTTGCTGTCACATATGATTTTAACTCATCATTGTGTATCATCCCAGGTCTGAGCGCCACTGATGATGACCATCATTGTGGATCACTCCACTACATGTACAGCTGCAATGTTGACTGGCTCATGCAGAGTCAACTGAGTCTAAGTAGGCAATGGTAGCCTACTGCGCACTGTATCAGGGTGGGCAGCCAGGGAGAAAGTCAAGCAGCGATCCAAAGACACTTACAGTTATAGCATCACCATTGCGATCTTGCACAACATTCTAGGCCGATCAGTCCAAGGAAGAGTGGAGCTGACAGAGCCAGCCTGCATCCTTCTGTGCATCTGATGGCATCTTGGATTACTGCACAAACTGAGTGGCCATGGCATGAGTAGTGTGGCGACCATTGGGTGTGAACTGTGAAGACCACAATATTTTCACCCCAATAGTGGATAGTCCCAAACCATTGCGTAGGACTTCAGTGACAAAAAATAAATAAAATACCGTACATTTCTATTATTCATTATTGTTTTGATTGTAGCCCTAGTTGCAACCGTAGGTCGGTTTAGTATGTGATTGTGAACGGTCACAGCTTGTCCGTATGTATGTATCTCTGTCTATAATGCCTGACACTGGTTCTACGTGGGTTTGTCGCTCTGACATCATGCTCTGATGTCACTGTGATGTCAGGGGAACCACTCTTAACAGAATGGGATTGCCGCTCTGACATCACTCTCTGGCTTCACTGTGATGTCACACTAACGGAATCCCCAGAATCCCTTTTATGTTCCCCACCCTGGTTACAATATGACTTCTGCTTGGTTCTAAGATTTCTAGCGGAAGTGCTGCGTTTAACGGAAGTTACGTCATGCGGTGCAGGTCTGTTTACATTCCCCAGCAAAAAAAATAAAATAGATTGTAGCTCTTAACTCGCTCTTAACAGGTGTAACATCGCCTGAATCAATGTTTTTGTTTGTATATTGTTTATTGCGAGCGCAACCGACGGAGCAGGAGACGTGGATCAGATTTTATCCAGCGGGGAATACGTTTGCAGGAACACCGCACAGTGAAAAAAAGACATCTTCCGGGAAAATTCAGCCCCACCTCTTAGAACTGTCCCCTAGAATATTGTCACCATGCAGGCTTTTCTCTTTGCAGATGAGTAAGCCTGGCTACGCGAGGGTATATGTTCCCTGATGTCATCAATATTAAGCCCATATCTAACAGGACTTCAAATGGGAATGCCCATATATGGAGGCCACATCAGCCACATACCACACTAACGGCTGGTTCTACAGACAGGGATCTCCATGTATGGGCATAAAAGGGTATGATGTCAGATGTCATAGACATCATAGGACTTTCACATAACGAATAACTGAGTAAGCATGTTTGGGCTCTCACAGCATATCCCCATATAGCCTACATGGATCTCCATATATGGGTACCAGGGGTCTACTCTACATATATGGGTAACTGGTCCGATATACATCACTGGCCAAATGGCCAAGAATTGGCGTGACCTCGCTCTTTAGGGGGCAAGGTCGCATGTTGCCCTGAGGCGTCTTGCGACCATAGGTCGCAGATTAGTATGTGAACGGTCATAGCTTGTCTGTATGTATCTCTGATGTCTGTCACGCCTGACACTGTGGTTCTATGGGTTTGTCGCTCTGACATCATGCTCTGATGTCACTGTGATGTCAGGGGAACCACTCTAACAGAATGGGTTTGCCTGCTCTGACATCACGCTCAGGCTTCACTGTGATGTCACACTAACATAATCCCTTTTATGCCCATATATGGAGTTCCCTGATGTCATCAATATTAAGCCCATATCTAAAAGGACTTCATTGGTCAAAAAGTATAATTAGAAAATACATTGCAATGATCTAGACCTGATAATCGGCCAATTGAATTAATTGATTGAATACTTTATTTACAGTTTGCAAAAGGTAGGCCTACAGAGATAGACTACAGTTATGTCAATAATGCTAAAAGGATAACACAAAAAGCCCTGAGGGCTTGTTTCCATTGTGGTCCTGTGTATTCAAGACATATAAAGAGGAGATCATACTAGGAGCAGTAAAGGTATATTTACGGAAAAAACATTGGGCGTGATTTCTAGCTAGCAGCAGACTTGTCTAGGTCCAGTTGCAGACAGGTGCTGTTTTATGGTAGTTTTTAACCCATTTAGGCCTAACCTAATAGAATAGGGCTAAATCAGAAATTAGCCTACAAAACAAATATGTTGCTGTATACTGTACATGTACTGTAAGCCCCTCCCAAACAGCAAAATGTGTTCCCGGCCTGAATGGGGAGGGCACTTTTTTGATGGCTGTTGGTAGGGCACATTATGTGGCATAATGAATTCATCCCCATTCTCCATGTTTGTGCCTGCCTGGTCCAAAATTCGACTAATTACTTGAAACTACTGGGTTTATTAGGCTATAAGTCTATGGCTGGCCAGTTAGTGCAGACACACCCTAGCCATAAATCATAACTCTTGTAGAGTGCTTTGTAGAGAGATAACGTCCCAAAATAAAAGCACTCTACAAGAGTTATGATTTATGGCTAAGACACACCCCATGGAGAGGAGGATATAATGAAGGAAAGATATTTCCAACAAATTACACAGAAGGCATGTTTTCGTTTTTTGCACAGCAGCAGTTTATTACTATATTACTTAGCAGTTAAACACTATACATACAGCTAACTGCCACCAGTCAGCAAGTCTGGTCGATCATATCAAAACTTTAGGGATGGAATTTTGAAAATCACATTTTGAAGTCCTCGCCCAAAAGGACTATAGCGACATCTAGGTGCTGTTGTAAGTTAACGAATCGAGTGACATTAGTTGCTGTTACCGTCGCGTGTGTGTGTGTGTGTGTGTGTGTGTGTGTGTGTGTGTGTGTGTGTGTGCGTGTACGTACACGCGTACGTGGGGGTGGGTGTGTGTGTGTGTGTGTGTGTGTGTGTGTGTGTGTGTGTGTGTGTGTGTGTGTGTGTGTGTGTGTGTGTGTGTGTGTGTGTGTGTGTGTGTGTGTGTGTGTGTGTGTGTGTGTGTGTGTGTGTGTGTGTGTGTGTGTTGTGATCGGGTTGTGTGATGTTTCATGGGTGTTTGCTTACGGTGGCCAAGCCTACTTCCTGGTGGATCAGTAGAGGAAGCTGAAACAGAGACTGTGGATTAAATCTCATCTATTATCACTTCGCTCCTCTTGCGCTTCTTCGCGCAAAGCGCGTTTTTTTTAGTCGCTCTTTCGTAGACAACCTGGACACAGAAAAATGGGAAGCACGGTGACGGAGTCGAGCAAGGACGGCTCAAAGAAAATGCCGAAAAAAAAGAGAAGTCTGCGGATAAACATGCCCGTGAGTTGCTGAAGTATTTGACATCATTGTTGATTGTCATAATAAATCATCGAGTGATGCGAGTACGTTCTGGATAAAGCATAATTTAATGTGTGTGTGTTGGAGTATAGGTTGCGGGAAGGCTTGCAACTTTCAGGTTTATATTTTCATTCCATCGTTCTTCACACGCACGCGCGACTCAACGCGAGCGTGCAAGAGTGACAGCTCCGTGTTTTTCAGATCGACTCGTTTGCATTGATTGACATTGTGGCCTTGTGGGTAGCACGAGCACGACATTTATTTTACGTATAATAATAATAATAATAATAATAGGCTAATAATAATTAATTATGACGATAAGAAGATGAATGTAGCCTATAACCTATTAGGACACACTTTTTTTGCAGAATTGGACGTATATTATTGAATGTAGATTTAATACCCCTGATTTGTTACGGCATTGGTGTTTTAATATGGCGCGTGCCCGTGCCTTACCTCCCCCTGACCTTTCAACTGTAAAATACAATTTATTTATTTTATTCATTTTTTCTTATGATGATATTTTTTGCATAGGCCTAGTAGCCTACTGTTTTTTATTTGTTTGTCATTTATAGGAGTTGTAAAAAGGGACCCAGATTAAGCCCTATTTAAAAGATTTCTTGTGCTATCCTTTCAGTTGACCTTGTAGTGAACTCTACTGTCCTTTACCTGTACCTTTTCTAATCTCTCGAGACAGACTCTGATGCTATCAGATGAAAAGGAACAAAACAGAGTGGGCGTTCCCTTTTATTTGACGATGGTTGGCCAGATTGTACCTTTTCCTATACAAACTAACCTAACCTAACCCTAATAAAGTATTCTATCAATTAATCAATCAATCAATAATCAGTCCATGACCATGATGCCTATAACATTGATGTGCATAGAACTTTTTATAAGGCATCATCTGGCAAAAAAAGAAAAAAAACTTGAACCATATAGGCTTTAAAAAAATGTAAAAGGAGGTTGCGAAGAAATGTAACATTGTTTATAAATGTCGGTGGAAAACTGGAAAAGCATAATCAGGAAAACATTTGGGAGGAACCACAGGGCTCCAATGAGTCATCATTCATTATGTTTAGTGGTTCTAGGGGGGAAACTGCCAATTTCATTAGTCTAGCTTCTCTTACAATAACCTTGCCCGTGTCCATGCACAAATCATCATTAGTAAGTAACATATGCAGAGATTGCCGACATGTGTTTACTTCTTTTAATGTCAAAGAGGCTATGTACTTTCTGAACTAAATGCTAATGTGCCCTCATGCTGCATTGAATCTTGTATTTCAAAAGCATCCCTTGCCTTGAGCTATAATGAGAGTACCTACTTAAATGACAATGCATTTTGTTCAGTCTTCACTGCACATATTACATGTAGCTTTAGCTCATAGGCATGTAATTATGGATTGCATCCCAGAGAATCACACCCAGTGTGCAGTGAGCGGTGCTTTTATGTATTAATTTCATTAAGCATCCCGTGAAGCTTGGCCAATAAGCCATGTGTGGGACATACATACGTACATGCATACAAACAGACAAAAAACAGATGTAGTGTAGGAGCGGTTAGCGCCGCTCAAAAATGGTGTAGATCCACAGCCTATGGGGCTTTTAAGCCGTGACATCATTTTGTAGTCAGACCTCCAAGCAGATGTATTGTCAATATCTGTCCCTCGCTATTTCAACAGATCCGAGACAAAAATAACGACTAAAGTATAATTCTACCACTTTCCTGTCAACAAGAAAGAGAAGAAAAATTAGTAAATAGTAAAAATAGTAAAAAGATTCGCTTTTTTGGGGGGCAAAAGTTCTCCTCTGCCTACAAAATGATGTCAGACTTAACAGCCCCCACTGTGTTTCTGTTACTTCATGTCATTATTACCGTCTCTGTTAGGTGGAGTGAATAACCTGTTTGGTATGAGGAAGGTAACGCAAGGTCATGTGCTGCATCTTCTTTGGACATGCTTTAGGTGTGGTTCAACATGTTTCTCTTCTTTCAAACACTGGAGACCTTGAGCAGTGAAGCTGCGTTGCCTTTCACCCAAATCAGCAAAATGGTGGGGCTGCCAGGCGGGCTGGCAGCGTACCTTTTCCTTTAGATTTTACTCAAACACGCTTTTCAGCTGGGATCCCGATGGGGATTCAATTTCTGTGTTTCAAGCCCCTGCATATACATGTGTATAGATGGAGATAGAGAGACATATTATGCTCATGAATATGTTTGTATGTGACATATGTCAGCTCGCTCAAATCAAAATATTTGAAACTAATCCTGATCCTCTTCTATGCCCAGGACTTCAGTGCATTTACTTCCCCACAAGTGGACACTCAGACTAGTGGTTCAACCAAAGATGGCACTCCGAAGGTAAAGTATGTTTTAGGTCAAGTAATATATTTACTTGCTGTGCTTGGAATTTTATTATATACTGTTTATATATACATGTTTTCTACGTGTGTTTTATTTGGGGGAGTTCTACTTCTTTCATTACATAATACACATATACTCTAGTCACTGTAAAAAGTGCCAGTGACAGATCAGACATATTTGTCTGTTTTGTCTTCATGACCAACCCTGCAGAGCAGACGGCAATGTTCTGCCTCGGTGTGTCCGGCTCTCTGTCGTATCATGTACAGGAAATTGATCCATGCAAAGACAGCAAAAACAGCATCCTGTGTCTACTACTGCCTCTTAATCTAATTAGACGTGGTTGCAAATGCCATGAATGAAGACAAAGTTTTGTCTACTATAGTATAATATTTACAGTATTTCAAGGTTGGTGGTACAATCTGGTACATAGTGCCGTGCATTGTCATGTGGCCCACTTGCCTTGACACGCTCTTGCACAATAGGAGGGAGAGGGAAGGACGAGTGTGTTGTTGGCAAATAGAGGAGATGGGCGTGTGCTCTCACTCCCACAGATTTGCCTTTGGATTGGCTCAAAAGAAATGTCTGCATGGAGTCGTGCCAGCCTTAAGCAAATACTGCCCTGAGCCGTTTGCAGAGGAGTCTAGATGAAAACATTTACTGTCTGTATCTCATCTTGGCTTGAGGACTATAGTGAACCTAGAGATATAGCGTAGGCTACTTGTTGTTTGTTTTTCGTACTGTTTTCTTAGAGAGTAGTAATAGTTGTCTTTGCCTCCCATGTCAGCATGTAGCTTTATCTTTGTTTTGTACATATTGCTGATTATACAGGCGCTTTATCCACATATTCTGTTATCAAAACAGCCCAACTACACTTTACTGTGTTTTCTGTAAATTGTTTCTGTATACGGTGGATCACTGTATGCTGTGTTCCTTCACTCTCACATTACCGTCGCACACAGCTAAGATGTTGGCCCTGTAGGTGTTTGTCACTAGTTGGAGGAAGCTCGTGTTGTCTCTGGCGAGATGGACTGTCCTTGCACATGTTTTGTTTTGGTTGCATGCTACATGGCAGGGACATGCTGGGCCCCTGATTCAGCCCGGGAAAAAGAGTTGGAGAGGCCCTCATTGCGCACTATAGAGAGAGATCTCTCTCTATAGCGCTGCTGCTACTCAAAGATTTGCCATTTCAGATCATGACAAGTGACAAGCCAGTGGGCCAATTACTGTACATGACTTATATTTCGTCGTTGTCGGGTGGAAACCTTGTATGTCCAAAACCGTTTGTTTTGTATTTATCATTTTTAAAATGATTTAAACTAGTGAAAACAGCCGATCTACAAGCACACAACGCCTCGCACCGCAAAGCGTTGTGTGCTTGTAGATCTGCTGTTTTCACTACTTTTGTGTAACAGCCTTATATGATGAAGCAGGGCTTTGCTTTGCGAAAAAAATATATTTGAAACTTGGAGATACAAGGTTTCTGCCTGACAGTGACGATTTACTTTGTTGGCCGCCCAGCCCCCAAAATGGAACGAAGGCCAACATTTTATTTTTAATATTTCCCTAATGGCCGGCCTGGACCGGCAGGGAATGAACCGGCCGTTCGGGAGTTGTCCCGCTTTTTCCAATGGCCAGCACGTCCCTGGTACATGGAAAGAGTGGGAGGTTCTGAGTATTTCGATGTGATACCGAGGAAGGTCAAGATCGTAAACATGATCTGCGTCACAATGTTGTATGTTTCGCTGGTATTATTTAATTAGAGAAGTGCTGATTCATGGTCAGGGTAGATGGTCTCCCCTCTCTTCTATTTATCATTCATATGATAAGGGAGTCCTGTGCCGTGGCTATTAACCTCTATCTGAGATGAGACCATTCTGTAAGCCCTTGAATCAAAATGCATTCATTATTATACATGCGACAAATGGAGATACAGCTGAAATGATGGAGATATTTCAATGCAGGTTTTTGTCTTCTGTTTAACGACAACCACAAGATTCTGAACATCATCAGTTTGCCCTGTAGCAGGCAGCAGTGCATGTGATACTCATTTCATAGTGCTGTTGTTGTTCGCATAAGGTCTCATAAACAAGTGCGACGAGGCTTTCTAAACATGGTTTCATATCTCATTAAAGGAGAACTGACCAAAATTGCAGAGAACATGCTGTTATTGCCACCCTGTCATTTAAAGATAAACCTCTCTGTGTTAGATAATTTAATTTAGGGCAGGGGTCTTCAAGGTTTTCAGGCCAAGGACCCCTTAGTTAAGAGAGAGATGAAGCAGGGACCCCCACTACCTGTTTCCATATAGTTTCATTGTTTGACAGCACAAACATTGTGTATTTTGGATTCATGTCAATGTGTGCTTTCATATATTTAACCACTTGAACCGTCAATACTTAATAAACTTGACATTTCACTCTTTACTTAGTCTACTCTTTTCCCTCAATACACCAAAGCTCTATGCCAAAAATAGACGATCTACAAGCTCACAACGCCTCGCGCTTTGGCTAAGGTTCTCAGAATATGGATGCTAGGGTTCAAGTGGTTAATATAAAAAATGAGAAAAAACGTTTCTATCACTCAAAGATTTGGAGGACCCCCTGTAGTAACTCTGAGGACCCCCTGTTGAAGACCTCCGATTTAGGGTTTATGCTTGGATATTCCCTATAGTGAAGTGAATGGTTAATCGAGTGGCAAAGTGAGTGCAACGTTTGATGCAATCAGATATGACTTTCTGTTTGGATGTATGGGCTGTCAAGGCCAGTAAGTCATTTTTTGCCATTCAGCGTTCCCGCATAACTTCCGGGTATGATGATGATGTCAGGCGCATACCCTCTATATTTCCAGGCTTGTGTATTCAGCCTCTCTGTCTCTTATTACAACACTATAGGAAAACTTGGCCTTTAGATTTAAACCATTTATAGGATTGCAATGAAATGAAACTGCCTCTTTCTTCTCTCTCAGGGAGAGCCCTGTGTTCCTTCCAGCAGCCCTACCAAAGCCGTTTTCATGAGGACTCCTGCCAGCACCAGCCTGCCATCTTGTCCCATGTCTGCCCCAGTGCAATCCAAGACCAGTCCAGGCTCAGCCAAAACCATCTTCCCGTACCCCTCCCACCAGAACTCCCCACCCAAGTCCCCCCGCCGCCTAAGTTTCAGTGGTATCTTCCGCAATTCATCGAGCTCAGCCCCGGCTAGCATCAAGCTCTTCTCTAGAGGCCGTAAAGGTAAGCTCCTATTACACACACTGTTCATAATGTCTCACACTCATGTTGACGTTGATGAACATGTTCAGGTGTGACGGATCACAATTGCATTTTAAAATGGTCAACAAAAATAAGGAAGACAACACTAAGCCTAAGTGCTCAATGCACAAAATAGAAAAGTCAGCCAGCAGCCTTTCTCATTAGCACTGTGTAAATGTCCTATGAGCTAGTCATTGTTTGATAGTTGAACAAAAACCCTTTTAGGACTGAAGTCAGGCTACAAACTATTTAATGTGGTAACCAAAGCAACAAGAAATCTATTCATTTGGGGGTGTTCCTTTTCCTAACAATGTGACTTGACATGTTTTTGGATGCATTTTCGCAGGTTAGAGTGGCATGGCACTATTGATCTGTCTGTCTGTCTGTCTGTCTCTCTGTGTGTGTGTGTGTCTCTCTCTCTCTCTCTCTCTCTCTCTCTCTCTCTCTCTCTCTCTCTCTCTCTCTTACTTTATCTATTTTTTTATTTTTTTGCACCTGCAGCAAAACTAAAACAAAGTACAATTCTTGAAGAAGTAAGACACAAAACTGTTGTCACACAGGAAACAATATTCATTCTGAGTAGTCATTTAGGTTGAATCATTTAGTCTTAAAACGTGATGCAGCATACCCCCGATGGTTCATGGTATTATTCGCAGGGGAAATACAAGTCAGTAAGTAGACAGTTTTTATTTTGTAACATCTTACTGCTATTATAAAAGGGATTTATTTGCAGGGTGTTTTGTTACTAGGCTGAAATCACTAACACACTTCTTTGTGTCAACAACTTCCTGTAGGAAAAGGAAAAAAAAAGGTGTCATTTACTTAAACAATGAGTTTCATGATTTGTGGCTTTGGGTCATGTACTGCAAAGTTACTTGCCCTGGCCTCCCAGAAGCACTGAACGGCTTTTCATAACAGCTTAAAACTGTGACCCAGAGATATTATAATGAGAATTCCACTGTGCACAATTGTGCAGAAAATAGGAGACAAAGTAAGTCCTCCTCACGAAAAGGTATTTAGCAAGAACAAACGTATTTCTGTAATAGCTCTTATAACGGGCCTTATACACTCAGAACCCTTTTTTGCATGGAAACACTACTGTAGGAAGCAGATTGAGACACCAAAAAGGTGAGTCATATTCCTTGGCTCACACACACACACACACACACACACACACACACACACACACACACACACACACACACACACACACACACACACACACACACACACACACACACACACACACATACATTATTTTCTGCTTCCTCACAGAGGTTGAACTTGGCAGCAATGGTGGAACAGTGCCAGGTCCAGATCAGTGGGCATGCTCTTGTTTCCTCTGGAAATAGTTATTGATGGTAACAATGTTAAAATGCACAAAGACACATTCTCTGTCATTGTACTTTCATTCACCCAGTCTCCCAGTGGTAACAGGATAGGTGGGCACCAAGGAAGAGTGGGCACCTCAGTGTTAAATTGGCTATTTTCCCCAAAAATGTTAAGAAATAAAATATTAGGAAAGGGTATGCTTAAACATTCGACAATTAAGGTATAATATTTCTACAATTGCTAAATATTTATACAAAACCTGTATATCCAGTCATTTTAGGGCATAAACAAGAAGTTGAAGGATTCTGATAATTATGTACTTTGCATGTTCACATCATGTATACTTGACACTACTTAAGACCATTTTATTTTTTAATATTTTGGACAAAATAGCAAATTTTACATCAAGGTGCCCAGATGTCCCTACTAGTGCCCACCTATACTGTATCCATTGTTTTTGTAGGCCTCCCACTTTAACCACTAGGGTGTGCTAATTACCATGCTCTCAGCCTCAAAGCACTTGCAGTTTCAAACAAATCTAAATATTTGTATTATTACAAACAGACGTCGCTGTTGATCAAAAGGACCTCTAAATCATGATATTAGGGATATATATTATTATGTTACATTAACTTATAAAGGCATCATGGCAAAATGTACACATACTGTTATCGGTATTTGCAAATATGATCAGAATGTCCCATTTACAGCTATGCTAAATATGCATTTACCACATTGTCTGGATACTGTCAGTCTCTCACTGCTGTAGACATCTGTAGCTCTTTCATGGCCTTATCTGGAAGTGACCAGACATACAAGCTCTTCACACAGTCACGCAGGCTCACTCGCTCCTTTCTTATCCTCTCTCTGTCTCTCTGTCTCTCTGTCTCTCTGTCTCACACTCTCTCTCTCTCTCTCTCTCTCTCTCTCTCTCTCTCTCTCTCTCTCTCTCTCTCTTTCCGTGTTTCTCTGTTGCCACTGCATGTTGTCAGTAAATAAAAGGACTGGGCAGCTTTGATTTCCCCAGCTCAAAGAAAACAATCCTTAAAAGGGCAGAGTCATGTGCAGCACAGACATGCAGGTTGAGCATTAGCTTTTATGTACATCATAAATGTTCAAGTATGTTTTATTCCAACCAAAAAAACACTAGCTTTGTAATGTCTGAATACCCCGCAGCTTAGTTGTCCTCAGAATTTGCACCTTCAGCGCTACAGAATAATGCAAATGTATTTTACTAGGATGAGAGGGAAAACATTTGGACAGGATGTTGGACATCTCATTGGTGGTGACTGACATCCTGCGCTGCTTAGGCCGAGTACAGTAGTTGCATAACATGTCAGGTGAGACCAGCACTGGACGTGCAGTCGATACTGCAAACTCTAAGTGGGTGATCTGTTGAGAAGGGGCAGTGGTTTTGAATAATGGAAGCCTTCGGATCAGTTGACAGAATCTGGGATGCCCCCCTGCTGCCAGC
The DNA here is from genome assembly GCF_963921795.1 of Nannobrachium achirus. Lineage (NCBI taxonomy): Eukaryota > Metazoa > Chordata > Actinopteri > Myctophiformes > Myctophidae > Nannobrachium > Nannobrachium achirus. Next base: position 33,376,864 of record NC_137814.1, read on the forward strand.
TAAGGTGGCCTGCTCTCAGCAATATTAAAGGTCAGGCTCTCAAAGTTACATGGAGATAGTCAACTCTTAAAACTGGCCAGCATAGAAACGGCTCGGTGCATAAAACCACAATGTTCACGTCTGTTTGTAATTCAATGGACCGTTCTGCCAGCACTTTAGACTCGTTCGAGCTTTAGGAGATTTGGATTTCAGGTAAGGATTTATGATCCCGAGTGTGTGTCACTTGCTGCGTTACTCTTTTGTGAAGACAAAATGAGATGTGCCCTGTGCTGATTTTGCTCCGGCAGAGGAGGGGAGGGCAGTATGGGGGCTGGGACATGGCAGCGGCACAGCCTATGGTTGGTCATCTGTCACAGGCTGGCCTCCTTTTACAGGCTGCTGACACGCGTGCTATATTAAAGAGACGCCGCCCACAGCTGCACCTGACAATTTACAGCACTGACGCCACTGCTGCGCGCGGGGGGGGGGGGGGGGGGGTGGCAGTGGGAGTGGGTGGGAGGTTGGCAGTGGGTGGGAGGTTCTCTGATCCATGGTGTTATTTGCATCACTGGAGAGAGAGACCTTTCACAGAGGACGTGTAGAATTTCCAGCGTTCATATGCTCCCCGTAGCCGCCTCAGTCGAGCTGCGTATGAGTTGCTACAGACATCGCACACTGCATGGTCCTTCCTTGGCTCTGTAGGACTTTGGATGAGTAAACGTGGTCTGCATTGTGTGACGTACTGTCATTTATCATTGTCTGTTCCTAACTAGGATTACCGGCTTGAAGAAAGACGTTATCTGAATCAATGAGCCTCTTCATGGGAAGATTGTTCCGATTGTTTTAGCTGTATATGAAGCCAGACGACAACGTCAGACCGTCTTCTCTGTTCCGTTGACTGAGGAGGACCGGCGCCCGGCAGGACCAGATCTATCCACAAACCCCAGAAACATTTCACAGAGTCTCTGTGTGCTCACCTCGGTTAGGATACAGATGTCCACTAAGTTTCCTTGACTCGCCTCGCCGTTTAAACTTGGAACAGATGGAATAACTATCGTTTGACTCTCTGTTCTGGGCCATCACTGAGCCCCTGTTGTGACCCGGGTGGTCATGGTCAATTTTAGTTTTGAATCTGCAAGCCGCTACTTTCCATGAAGAGGTTTGGCAGCCTGAGGAGGAGCAAGAAGCGCAAGGAGCAAGATGGACTTGGAGGGAGAAATCAGTCTGAAACATCTTGTCTGGCGGGTAATGTCCTGCGCTCTTCACATGATCCCTATGTGTGCACAGTCAAATCTGGAGTCTTCATTTAACCCTGAGACTCTTAAGTTAGTTATATTAACATCCTGTATTTTACTGTGTTGCTTATTATCCACAGTATAAACTGTCCTCTGACTATTGCACGAGGTTCATGTGACTACATCCAGTGACCTATTTTCACATAATTCAGATCTGTAGTCTAGAGTACACAACCATAAAACTCCCATAATATTCATTATGTGCCTTTAGCACGTCTACTCCCATGCAGCGAGGCTTTCTGAGGACTCCTTATGTTAGCGATGGGCTAATGGGCACAGATGGATTTAATGTAGTATTCATTAGTGCAAGACACACATTTTAAAATGAGCCTCACTGTGGTGGGACCTTGTAGAAAGTGCATAATTATCACCTACAGACCACACTCTTCCCTGTTAAGCTGGTGAAGAAAGGAAGCAGGTAAAACTAGAAGCAGCGTGATCGGCTCCTCCAGTATTTGTGGGTGCTGAAGAATGTGACGCCTGATTTATACTTAGTTGCGTGCCGGTGTCTTGAACCGAAAAAAGATGATCTACAAGCTCACAGTGTGTCGCAGCGCGGTGCATTGTGAGCTGGTAGATCAGCTGACCAAATATAAATCAGGCTTCACCAGTGGCCTGGGGTCCTCATAGTTCAGGTACTGGGCACTTGGTTGAACTTCTCTTGTTTCCACAAATGCATGCAATGCATTCACGTACATTTAAAGGACACAAGCCAAATTGGAAGAGCTCTGAGAAGCTTAGCTGTGGCCACCGGCCAGAGAGAAGAGGTTTTCTAAAGTAATCATGACACGTAAGTCGTACACTACAGCACAGTGCTACAAGCATTCTATTTAATTAATATTGTAGATTTAGAATGGAAAATATAAGCAAAATATATATACTGTATATATCTAGTAATTCATTAGTAATAGTAATACACCTCCTAGTAAAGTATAGCCACTCTGCACAGATAAAGTGTTAATCCATTGTCATTATTTCTGGCCCACATCACTCAGTCCCTTTGGAATAGCTGCTCTATTTTGAAAACGTCAAACTTCATTAAAATAGACAGCAGACATCTGAGCCTCACCAGAGCAATTCAGCCATAACGCATAACTCTACTGTGTGTGTGTGTGTGTGTGTGTGTGTGTGTGTGTGTGTGTGTGTGTGTGTGTGTGTGTGTGTGTGTGTGTGTGTGTGTGTGTGTGTGTGTGTGTGTGTGTGTGTGTGTGTGTGTGTGTGTGTGTGTGTGTGTGTGTGTGTGTGAAATGCACCTTTGGTAAAGAAAGATGATATATAAATGCACCATTTACCTTTTTTGTTTTGTGTAATTTCCCCTATCCATCATATGATGAACTATATAGGGCTTAAGTGGTTTTGATTGATTGAATACTTTATTAGTCAGAAATATAAACAGCACGAGGTACAGTCAGACATTTAGGCTAAAAGGATAACACAAAAAGGTCCTGGAGACTTGTTTCCATTGTGGTCCTATCATCGTTAATGATTTTGTTTTACCATTGCACTTTAGCTGCCACACGGCAACAGCTACTCTTCCTGGTGTCTGCAATATTAAAATACATTTTTAATGAATTACAACATAAATGTAGAAATCTATGAAATGATAATGTAGTTTAGCAAGGCTACATGCACACCTGCCTACAGTGACATCCCAAATCCCCACCATCCAACCCACTCCCTTCTCCCTCCCACTACCCCATAACCTTTCACAGAAAAAACGTCACTCAAATTCAGAATAACGCCATTAATGTGACTCCAAACAACTACTCGACTCACTCAACTCAAAGCGTGAACCATGAACTTCAGTTTCTGATTCAGACCTTGGCTGACTTCCATTGAGGGGCCTAGAGTGCTGTCATGGTGATGTAAGACAGTGGTTCTCAACCTTTTCAGGCCGCGACCCCCAAAATAGTCATATTTTAATTGGGGACGAAGCAGAGGGAGAGCAGAGCCCAGGATTACATAGGCAATTGGCACTGGGTGAAAAAATGGGTTACAAAATCGTGGGATAAAAAATTATAAATTTAAAAACTAATAATAATAATAATTGGGGACCCCCCCCCACCCGGGCGAGCACTAAGAGTTGAGGCATTACATTTTGAATATCATGGTTTTGTTGTGAAAATAGCCGATCTACATGCTCACAACGCCTCGCATTGTGAGCATGTAGATCGGCTATTTTCAAAATTTCTGCCTCTAATATTTGACAATTTGGCCAATGTTTAATTTGTCTTTTCAGAGGTGTTAAGTCCTTAAATTGTCACTTAAATGTGCTATACACTTAAACTTTGTTGGTTTGCTTACCGTTGGGTGAGAAAACAATGTTGCACATTAAGTTAATCATCTGGGGACCCCCCCCAAAATAATTCGGGGACCCCTCTGGGGATCCCGACCCACTGATGTAAGACCATGTGGTACAGTATGTGGTGTTCATCATAAAGACATAGGCATAGTGTATGTGATGACACCTTCAGTCCTTGAACCCTAATCGCCAAGATTACACCATGACAATTCCAGGCGTGGTGTTATTGGGCCTCCATGATGCATATCAAGGACATAAATGGTCTTATATTACAGTACAGGCCAAGGAGAACACTGTGTGCCCATCTAGAAGGACGTATATACTGTATTAAGACTGCAACTATTGTTTATTTTCTTTGAGATTATTCTATTTACCGTAATTTGCATAAAACTGCAATATTAAGTGAATTATTAAAAAATAATGTTTCACTTAAAAAAAAAATCCGTTTGACGCAAAAATCCCAGGAGATAGATAGATTTGTACTGTTTTTCATATAATTCAAAATGGTGGGAGAACTAAAGGTCAGAGGTCAAAAGACAGACTGTCAAAGTTGTTTGGCATGAGGAGAAGCATAAGTGTATACAGGTTTCATGGCAGTACCTCAAACAGCTATACCTGTTCAAAGTTTGCACTTTCAAAGGCTTCCTACAGCGCCACCATTTGACCAATTGCTGTCAAAAGTAATAGCACACGTTGCCACAGTAAGCTGAACACATTAATGTTTGAATATCGATTTTCGGTGTATGTACCGTATGTACCAGTAGAAAGGTGCCAAAGTTTTGAGTCGAACTTGATATAGTATGACTGCCTGGTAGATAAATAATGACAATTTCTAAAGCGTGCTCGCCTTTCAGGCGAGCCCACAATAAGGTCTTTACGGTGCACGGCTCAATAATATCATGAAACAATGAAGAATTGCCAGCACACAAGAATATCCTTTTCACATGGTTTATTTACCTCTCTAGAGGACAACGAACGTTTCGACCTGTTGGTCTTCTTCAGCGTTGTGAGTTAAAGGGATATTCCACTTTCAAAAAGACTTTTGGACATTTTATCATCTAATCAGGCTTTTATGAACACGCTGAACAGTTTTTAATTTGCTTGATTCAATATTTAGATATTTGATGTAAATGTTATCAGGCCCTCTAGGCCCAGGGCCTCTCCCCATACACACCCATTGTAACTTCAAACTCCATTTTAACCATGATAGATTCATAATACCCTGAATGAATTTGAGAGTTTGAAGTCACAATGGGTGTGTATGGGGAGGCGTCCTGCAGAAGGAGGGCAAATCAAATATCTAAATATCGAATCAAGCAAATTAAAAACTGTTCAGGATGTTCATAAAAGCCTGATTAGACGATAAAATGACCAAACTTTTTTTTTTAAGAGAGGTAAATAAACCATGTGAAAAGGATGTGTGCTGGCAATTCTTCATTGTTTCATGGATTGACACTGTGCCTGTCAATGTTGACATCTCAGAGCATAAAGGTGATATGTAGGTAATGGGCCACAGACACACATTTGTCACCATTCCTATCTCTAGGACCACAATCTACACTGTAAAAGCCGGTGTTAATTAAAGTCAGAGTGTACACATTTAACCGAAGGGGCTGCCAAATTCAATGTTATCGTCACGTCACAGATTCACAGGTATAAAAGGGTTACCATAATTTTAGTTTTCAGCAAAGGGAAGAACGAATTGTAATAGAAAGAAAGAACAAGAGAACAGGTCAGATATACTGTACATCAAGTAGGTCAGGCCATTAACACTTCCACAGCCTGCCCAGAATGGCTGTCAGTGGACTAGCCGGAAATTTCTATTATTGTATTATGATCTGAGACATTGAATATGACCATCAGCACGGTCCCACGATCCCACGTTCCCACGTTCTTTTTTACCCCATCCCGATTGGCTGTTGTTTACTCACCACCGAATTGTCTCGATCTGCATTGGCATATAATGGGGATTTTGCCGGAGGCATCTTCCTCCCTGTGCGCTTCGCGTGCACGATCCGTGCACATCAATGTGGGCGCATGTGATCATCTCCGTATGTACAGTCCATGTAAACATTTTCAATAGCCTACCCCCTAGGACTTCGGCTAGGCTAATGCTAGCGTCTATACAGTAAGTCTATGGGAAAAGGCTAATCTGCCCCGGAAAGCGATCAAAAGCACTTCAGGTTCATGCGCAGAGAAGAATGATGCTATTGGTTAGACCGAAGGTGAGACAGAGAAGGGGTGCCGATCGTTTTTTTTCTTTTTTTTTTTTTTCGATCATTATCACTTATTTCGTTTTTAACTCATTCTGTGCCTATCCCGAACATGTTCGGCTTTATTTCAATCCAATACATTTTTTTTTTTATTAATTGACTTACCCTGAGCTGCTTGTAGAGTCGTGGGTGGTCCTGGCTCGTCCTACGCTAGCCAGCTAGCCATTTTACATGGTCCGACGATATATTCCATTAAAAATGGTTTAAAATACATTTTTGAGCCCCCCAATGTTCACCAAATGTTCAGCACCGCTTCCGGAACGTAGTCCAGTGTGCCTATCCCGAACATGTTCGGCTTTTTTAATGAAATGAATTATTTTATCGGAGGCCTCAACGAAGCCCCGGTCTAGACGTCCATCCATGCCCGGGACTTAGACTCGGCCATCCACGGGCCGTATTCGCGCTAACGGCCGCATCGCGCCCCCCACTCCAATAATAAATCACATCTTTAGACAGGATTTTCTCCGGATTGTGTTCCCAGACCCAAAGAGAAAGTTTTTTGCGGCTGAAATAGCTTTAGATCGCGCTTCTAAATGGGTTAGCATTTTGGCTACGTGTCAGCTAGCTTCCTCCTCTCGTCCTCCATAGCATTGACTGGAGTGAAAACACAAGCCAGTTGGGGGAGGGTCAACAAAAGCTATAATGAAGGTCTATGACTATGGATACATTTCTGGCACTCTAGCGCCCCTTGTGGCCGGATGGCACTGTATGAGTTAATGACCTAGTACGGAAAATTCCGGTCCGGCTAATTTAAGTACAGAAGAAGTACGGTTTAATCCGGTTTTAAGTGGCTCCCCGTGGCTGAGAAAGAGTTAAAAAGGGCAGTGGTATGAGGCCGTTAAAATAGCTGCTGAATAAAATAGTGTTGCTGTCGAGAGGAACCGTTCTTTTTTTAAATTATTTTAAAAACATTAAAACGTGAAAACAGCCGATCTACAAGCATGTAGATTTTCACTACTTATATACGACATTCTTGTATGATGAAGTAAGGCCTTAATTTACCAAAATGACTACATAAAAGTTGAAATATGGAGATACAAGGTTTCTGCCTGACATAACGCTATATAGTAGCAGATACTGTATACTGTAAGGTGCAGAAATAGAACTTAAGTAGAACAGTAACAGATCTAGACCTTTGTGTGTATTAGCAGGGGCGTAGCCAAGGGTGGGCCTGGATATGCCTAGGCTCACCCATTTAGTTTTTGTGCCCACCCAAAAAGAACTAAAGAATTTGCGGCGCGATGCAGTGATGCGCTGCTATCTAGGAAGGAAGCAAAGAAAGACACCGCAGTCAATTATGAAGCGATTTCTAAAATTAAAACATTTCCATATTGCTTGGGAAGTCCACTTCCATGACATATGATTGTATTGTGCTGTAAATATTGAAATGTTCGCTATTTTAAAATGGGGAAATCTCGCTCTTTCGAAAGACCATCATTTCGACAACGGAGCGTCGGGAGGGTTAGTGACTCACCCCACTGAGGTTAGGGTAAGGGTTAGGTTTGGGTGTCGAAAAGATGATGCGTAGAAACAGCGAAACGCTCCCTTTTAAAATAGCCGATGTACAAGCTTGTATCTGTGCCCACCCACATTGTGCCAGGAGTAGCCAATCCTGTCTACACTGCTGGTGTAGTCTAGTCTCATGTGCAGATGAGACATCATTTAGCAGCATATATCAGGCATGTCATTGTAAACATAGATGCCGGTTTTTACTACATTTTACAATACAGCGGCAGCAGAGCACCTCTCCAGTGGTTCCCAAACCTTTCATGTCGAGACCCAAAAGAGACATTAGCGGACCTGTTCTGACATCACAATGATGACTCACCAGATTAATAGTTTAACTCCTGCTTGTTAACTGTGCCGTATTAAGAATCTCTGATGTTTCAGCGCGACCTCGCCCTATTAGCTAACCATCTGATGCTAGCCAGGAGGAAAGGGTTCAGGAATCTGGTGGTGCAGCTCCTGATACAATGGTAGAACAGATTGTGGCTGGGGTGGTGAGTGTCCTTAACGACTCGCTGAGCCTTGATTACACACCGCTTCTCATACCGTTCCTGGAGGGAGGGAAGCTCACCTCCCACAATGCACAGGTCCATTTGCACCGCTCTCTGTAGGGCTTTGAGTTTGAGGCCCCGGAAGCCCTTCAAGGAGCAGGGACCCCCACTACATATTGTATAAAATTTTGTTTATGTTCATAGATTAGACAGCTTAGACTTATTTGACAGCACTGTCATCATGTTGGAGTAATGTGTATTTTCAGACGTTAAGCTACTTGTACCGTCAAATACTTAGTCTGCTCTTTTTGTCCCTCTACAAACCTCCTTGCCAAAACTAGCCGATCTACAAGCTTACAACGCCTCACAGCGTGAGGCGTTGTAATCTTGTAGATCTGCTAGTTTTGGCTAATGTTCCACTCAGAATAGGGATGCTAGGGTTCAAACGGTATAATGTAAAAAACATGATCCTATTACACAAAGATTTGGCGGCCCCCCTGTAGTAACTCTGAGGACCACCTAGGGGTCCCGGACCCCCTGTTGAAGACCCCTGATATAGAGAGTAATTTAAAACTACATTTTCATTTTATTCTGAAAAGTATAAAGTCCGAATACATACTATACCTGTCCATTTCTGCACGTTGGCTGAAGTGATACCTAGTTTCTAGGAAGACGCTGTCTCTTCACAGGATGTCAATATTGGATACTACGTAGGAAATGGCGTTGATATTCTTGTTACTAATTGGGGTCATGGCATGACGTGTTGCTCATTGCTGCAAAGCCACTAACAACACCTATAAACACACACTCAGCGCTGGCCAGCGATGTCTGTTCCAGACTGTCCCTCGGGGGCTCTGTGGTGGCCTCGCTATTGACGTCAACCAGAAAGGATCACGTTGCCCCACGTGGCTGACAACACCCTCAGCCCTGATACTCCTCAGGGGAGTACCCAATCGTCACACGCACGCACGCACGCACGCACGCACGCACGCACGCACGCACGCACGCACGCACGCACGCACACACACACACACACACACACACACACACACACACGCTATTGCTCTAGAATCTAGGTCACAGTTTTCTGGGGTCCACCAGGGGTTGCGCCAGGGGGGTCAATTTCAAAGGATGGGGAAATTAAAAGAAATGAAAATAAATTCATAAATAAACAATACATAAAACATTTAATTTAAATTATTATGACCTTTATTAAAAGTATAACCCCTTGAGATGTATTATCTTATTTTTGAGAGGGTCACCATTACAAAATACAGAAAATACAATAGACAGAACAATACAACAAGTACATCCATGCTTACTTAACTCATTCTGTGCCGATCCCAAACTAGTTCGGCTTTATTTCAATCCAATCCAATTTTTTTTTTATTAATTCACTTACCCCGAGCTGCTTGTAGAGTCGTGGGTGGTCCTGGCTCGCTAGCCGCTAGCCAGCTAGCCATTCTACTCTGTCTGACGATATATTCCATTAAAAATGGTTTAAAATACATTTTTGAGCTCCCCAATGTTCACCCAATGTTCGGCACCGCTTCCGATGAGTACACGAGTGTGCCGATCCCGAAGTAGTCCGGCTTTTTTTAATTAAATGAATAAAATGATAAGAGGCCTTCTGAAGCCTGGCCTGATTTTTCTAGCTACTAGCCGAAAGCTAGCAACCTCCCGGCCGGCCGTTATTTGCGAACGAAATCGCCAATCTCCGCCTAATCCAATGAAAGACCACATCTTTGAAGGCTTATATCTCTGGATTGTGTCTTTAGGGAAGCGGCGCGAGGTTTATTTACGGCGAAATCGCCCAAAAATGATCTTTTAGATGACAAAATGGGAATAGCCATTCTGTTAGCATTATCATCCGGGACCTTTCCATGACGTGCATGAACGTGAGCACGTGAGGTCCTGGAAGGTGAGGTCCTGGAAGCTAAAGCGCTCGCCTATGAGAGATACCCTGGCATTCTATGGCCCCTAGAGGGCGCTGGCACTAAATGAGTTAAGACATTTGACATTAACAGACAAAACAAAGCAAAAGCTCCTCCAAAACTGGCCACTTCCACCCCACGAATCACTCACAGAATACCAGACATGCATTAATGTATCCTTGAGGGCTAAATGAACAAAAGCAAAAGTAAAAAAAACAACAATACATGCACATGCAGTAACAAGTATTAACATACCCATAATAATACACCAAATACAGTATGATTCACAGGATGAAGTATAGGTGAGGCAAACAATCAGGGGCAATTAGAAGCAGGAACAGGATATTTGAAGATGAGTAAAGATAGTAATGGATTCAAATTAATCAAGCTTATTGTGCCAGTAAACTAAACGCTTTCAACATGGCATCCCTTCTCTTTTTCTCTTTTCTCAAAAATAGCAGATCTACAAACTTAAAACTCATCACGATGAAACGCTTTGTGAGCTTGTGGATGAGCTATTTTATCTTTTTATCTATTTTTTTCTTCCCCAACCCATTTCGCAAATGGATGAGCCTTAGCCATAGGCTGTAATTATTTGGAGGTCCTTGGCATGGATTGCCATTTGGTAACCCCTGCTCTAGACTAGCTCTGCTTGCGTGGGTTTGAACAACATATGCCAGCGTTACACAGACAGGAGAGACACTAACAATTATTCAGGATTGCCCTTTATACTTGCTTTGCACATTATTATATTCAATGCATCTGCTCAGCCTACGTACATTACTGTCATACAGTGTTGCATTTCTCTATACATGCACTAGATTTATGATTACCACTCATCGTGCAGCAAGTTGATTAATAATAATAATAATAATAATAATAAAACTTTATTTGTATAGCACCTTTCATGACATGAAATGCAGCTCAAAGTGCTTTACAGAGCATAAAATGAAGCACACGTGCTTAACAGAGAAAAAGTAAAATAGAAATAAAAAATACATAAAAAAGAGATAAGTAAAATGATTACAATAAAGCAAGAAAAAATAAAAGCATAGAACATTGAAGAACAATTTCAGAGCCGTGCGGACGTCAATAGCAGCATAGGGATTAAAAAATTTAGCTAAAAGCAAGAGTAAAGAAATAGGTCTTGAGCTGTGCTTTAAAGCTATCCACCGAGGCTGCCTGTCTTAGGTGTAGTGGTAGTTTATTCCAAGCTGTCGGTCCATAGAAGCAGAAAGCTGCTTCACCATATTTTTTATATGTCATTGTTGGCACCTCAAGTAGGTCTGCACTAGAGGACCTGAGTGGGCGGGTTGGAACATATCTATGCAGGCAGTTATAGAGGTACGAAGGTGCCAGACCATTTAGAGCTTTATAAACAAGTAAAAGAATTTTAAAATCAATCCTAAAAACAACCGGGAGCCAGTGTAGCGACGCTAAAACTGGAGTAATATGTTCTCTTATCTTAGTTTTTGTTAAAACTCTGGCTGCTGCATTTTGAACAAGTTGTAATCTGTCAGTTGTTTTCTTTGGCAGACCAGAGAGAAGTGCGTTGCAGTAATCAAGCCGAGAGAAAACAAAAGCGTGGATCAGCGTTTTTGCATCGTTCAGCGACAGATAGGCTCTAATTCGCGCAATATTTCTAAGGTGAAAGAAGGCAATCTTCGTGACATGATTAATGTGTGTATTAAAATTTAATTCAGCATCAATGATCACCCCCAGGTTCTTAACAGAGGTGTTATTTTCTTTAGCCAGGTTACCAAGTCTATTTATTATTGATTCTCTCTGGGCAGTAGAACCTATTATGAGAACTTCTGTCTTGTCCTCATTTAGCTTGAGAAAGTTCTCACTCATCCAGCATTTTATGCTGGACACGCACGTCAGCAATGGGTCTAGAGCACAGGGGTCGTCCGTAGCCACCGAAAGGATTAGACTGATTAGACTGAGTATATTGAAGATGCATCCATTTCCTGTTACCCTGCAATTTCTAGCCTGCCCCATCTCGAGGTGGGGTGGGTGGAGGTTATCTCCTGCTGTGGAATGTGCCACAACAGCGTGGCTAAAATAAGAAGGCAACACGACAGAAGCAAAGCAGGCCAAAGAGGGCTGGTATGAGCCAGCTAAATGTCAAGAGATAGTGGAGAGTGACGAACAAGCTTCCGCGGTGTGAGACAAATCACTGTTCGAATTTGTCCAGAAAGTTTAGTTTGTAGGTAAAACTCCGGACTCCATTGTAACTGTAATTTCAAAGAAGAACAATAGAATTTAGAGAAACGATCATGGTAAATATGATGTTTTAAAAGGCTTCAGACAACAGCAGATTGGGGACAAATTATGTTACTGCTACTGAACATTTTAGGATCAAGTTGGGCCTAATAAGTCAAGGTCCACTGCACACAAGGATCAAATGAGGCCCACTTTGGGCACAGCCAGTGAGCTGTCTAGCCTTGTATTACTACTGTAAGTGGCCTATTCGGAAGCACCAAGTGTGTTTGCCCCAATGGAGAACTTTGTAAATATTACGGTTTAGAATTTGCAAATATTATGGTTTAGAATTCCTGCAGTTGTTCGAGTTAAGTGTTAGTTATACCATTAAGTATTCACTGTCAAGTTTATTTTATGACCATATTCATGTTACCAAACCAACCAAATGTTTAAGTTGTAGTTGTTTAAGGTAAGCAAACGGGTATATTTGGTAACTCACTAGCAATCATTTAGCTGGGGACCCCCTGGAACCCCTGATGGTCCCCAGACCACATGTTGAGAACCACTTCCTTACAGTGTTCCCATTGCACTGCACTCACAACAGTACAAACTGTAGTGTATGTAGTGTAAAGTAAGTAACTACAGTATTTTCTGGACTATAAGGCGCACCTGACTATAAGGCGCACTGTCAATGAATGGTCTATTTTCAAACTGTTTTCATATATAAGGCGCACCTGACTATAAGGCGCACATAATAGACGCTACCATTGTGTTATGCATCCAACAGATGGAGCTGTGCTAAAGGGAATGTCAATGTCAATGAATGATCCATATATAAGGCGCACTGGACTATAAGGCGCACTGTAGTTTTTTGAGAAAATTAAAGGCTTTTAAGTGCGCCTTATAGTCCGGAAAATACGGTAAGTAGATTTACTTAAATACTGTACTTACTGTAAGTATGCCTACACTTTTGAGTTATTTGTATTTACTTGGGTATTTTCAATACTTTTACTTCTACTCCACTACATCTCAAAGGCTAATATTGTACTTTTACTCCACTACTATTTTACAACTTTAGTTACTTTGAAGAATTTGATTATTGCGACCATAGGTCGCTATTTAGAATGAAAACTTGTAGCTGTCATACCTCATGCTTCTATGATGACGGGCATAAAAGGTATTGTCTTATGCCTCATTCACATACAGAGAAGGCAAGCTAATGGTTGGCTTGGTAATTCAATGTAATCTCTATGCAAACCAGCTTTTAAAATTTCCAAGCTGGAAAAAAAGCTTGGAATTTTTTAAAGCTGGTTTGCATAGGGATTACATTGAATTACCAAGCTAAACATTAGCTTGGCTTCTCTCAGTGTGAATGCAGCATTAGTGTGGTTGCCCTAACAGGTCATCATCTGGGAATGCCCATATATGGACATATTGTGTCAGTCTCATGTGGCCTATGGGGAATGCCCATATATGGACATATTGTGTCAGTCTCATGTGGTCTATGATGTCAGACATCTATGATGTCTGACGTCATCTCCATATTTGGGAAAATATGGCCACATTTTGTCCAACTTAAACAACCAACCAGTTCTGTGATTGTTTTTGGTCAAAGTTGATCCCATGCCAAAGCGCCAGCAGTCTGCCGCCACCCAGGCGGATGCGTACGCGTGCCCATGTGTGTGACCTCGGTCCCTTCTCACCCTTAGAGCGTCTTACTAGTTATTACAAAACATACATTGACCACTTCAGCCCTATAAACATTTTGCCCATTTGAAAATTAACCGATCTACAAGCTCACAATGCGCTGAGATGCGACGCATTGTGAAAAGGATTTTTATACATTTGAAAACTTGTGAAATGGGACATTCTGCATAATGAGGACTTTTACTTTTGTACTTCAAGTATAGTTTGATGCCAATACTTTTGTACTTTTTACTCGAGTACATTTTGAATTCCAGACTTTTACTTGTAACAGAGTATTTCTACCTGATGGTATTGATACTTTTACTTAATTAAATCATTTGAGTATACTTTTCCACCACTGTGTGTTTGTCTGAAACATGCAGATCAGGATTGTGATATGTACATCATATGTACATCAGACCAGTGGTTCTCAACCTGTGGGTCGGGACCCCCAGGGGGGTCCCCAAATTATTTTGGGGGGTCCCCAGATGATTAACTTAATGTGCAATGTTGTTTTCTCACTCAACAGTAAACAAACCAGCATAAAGTTTAAGTGTAGAGAGGGTATCTACACATTTCTAAAGAGACAATTTAAGGACTTTTTAATACTTGACAAATTAAACATTGGCCAAATTGTCAAATATTAGAGGCAGAAATTGTGAAAATAGCCCATCTACATGCTCACCACGCCTTGCAATGCGAGGCGTTGTGAGCATGTAGATCTGCTATTTTCACAATAGAACTGTGTTATACAAAATGTAATGCCTCAACTCTTAGTGCTTGTCAGGATGGGGGGGTCCCCAGTTAAAATATGATTATTTTGGGGTTTCGCGGGCTGAAAAGGTTGAGAACCACTGCATCAGACAACCCACTCACAGGCTGATGGGGGCGTGAGTGTCTCATGCCACCCAGCGTAACGCTGTGACGTCTGGTCCTCAGGGGCATGTGAGGGCTGTCATGTGTCTGGCGCCCTCAACCTAACACTGCCAGAGCCTGCACGAGGTCCTGTTTCATAGACAGCTGTCCACTGGACTGGAGCTGGTTGGTTTTAATACATGTATTGCCTGTTGTTCGTGGACTGGAGGGGCACAGATGCAGATCATGCGCAAGAGAGAAAAATAATATTTGTACACACTACACCAGGGGTCTTCAACAGGGGGTCTGGGGCCCCTAGGGGGTCCTCAGAGTTACTACAAGGGGTCCTCCAAATCTTGGAGTGATAGAAACCTTTTTTTCCCCTCCTTTTTTATATTAACCACTTGAACCCTAGCATCCGTATTCAGAGAACTTTAGCCAAAAAATAGCTGATCTACAAGCTCACAACGCCGTGAGCAGGCGTTGTGAGCTTGTATCGGCTTGTGAGCTTGTAGATCGGATATTTTCGGCAAAGAGCTTTGGTGTAGAGGGGAAAAAGAGCAGACTAAGTACAGAGTGAAAGGTCACATTTTTTTTTTTAAGTATTGACGGTTCAAGTGTTTCAATATCTGAAAACACAAATTGACATGATTCCAAAATACACTGATGATTGTGCTGTCCAATGATGAAACTATATGGAAACAGGTTATGGGGGTCCCTGCTCCCCCTCTCTCTCAACTAAGGGGTCCTTGGCCTGAAAACGTGTAAAAATTCCACATTGTATTGTTTATTGTCTCCAATGAGCCACTTGTGGTTACCTTTCAGTACACTGATTTAGCTCAGTTGCACATATGAGTGGCACCAGTTTGAATGCTAATGCAGAAGTCAAAAACTGCAAGTTGACCACCTGATGATGTTACATTTAGAAGAAAAGAGAGCGCTAACGTTTGCAACTCATCCTTGATCTTCATCTCTCCACAGCCTCTGGACTCGCCTCTACTCCCACCACACCCACCCAGGCCCCCAGCACCCCTCTGTTCTCCCTGGAGGCCCAGCCGAGTGCGCCTGCCCTCGAACGCCTGGATTCTCGCTCCCGTTCTCGCTCGCTCTCCTCTCCCCCTGACACAGGACAGCAACTCAGCCTCCCCTCTGCCAAACCCCCTATTCCTTCCTCCAGCCCTGTCCCAGCCAACACTACCTCACAACAAGTGAGTCATATGCTGTACTCACATCTTTTTAACCTGCCTTTTACTAGTTTCTCCAATAACACTCCAATATTAAAGGGGAAGACCACCCATTTTCAATATTGAACTATGTCTTTAATATACCTTAAAGGAGTGTGGAAATAAAAAAGTTCCCCCCCTTATGTGTTGCCTAGAACTGGAGGATTGATTTTGGAGTTTGTATTGTAAAGTACACCGGTGTGATGTCATCTCGTGTACTTTACAATACAAACCCCCAAGTCAATCCTCCAGTTCTAGGCAACACAGAAGGGGGGGAACTTTCTTTTATTATTTTCACACAACTCCTCTAAGGTATATATTGAAAATGGGCAGTCTTCCCCTTTTATAAAGATTTTGTGATTTGTGGCTCGGCAATGGTGGCCTCTCATGGCGTCATCGACGATATCATGTGCTACTTTGCTCCCAAAGGTATTTTACATGGAAATTACTCACACAAATGTGCATATGGGGGAAACCACGTCAATCAATTCATTTGATTTGAGCTCTGATGCCGTTCAGTTGTGTGTGTCAACAAGACAGTATTTACAACATCTGTCCTGAGTGTCTGAACAGTGTGTGTGTTGTTTCTGCATGGCCCCCAATAGAATTAGTGGTTACAAATGAAAGGTCTTGCTAAATCAGGTCAGGGTTTCATTTTATTTAGCTTTGTGTTTCTTCATCAGCAATGATTTTGTTTAGAATTCATCTCTGTGATAACAGCGGGGAAGCTGATGTGTGATACTGATGTGTCCTAGGGGGAGCGAGGAGTTGCTGTGCGATGTACTGTGGTCTCATGAAGAATGATTACGTCAACTGCTTGCTTGGAGCAATAGTACCCTGAAAGGGCAAATCAATATTTCATCACCAACCTCGTCTTTTTGTTGATACTTACTCCCAAGGCTGGATATGGGAGACATACGAGTCTCTCTCTGTCACTTTTTATGCCTTTATTGATAGGACAGTAGACTGACAGGAAATGTGGAGAGAGATGGGGAGTGACACCTAGTAAAGGTATTCGGGTATTGGGACTCAAACCAGCGACACGCTGTCAGGCTACACTGAGCCTACTGTATGTGGTATGTGCCCGGACCGGTAGGCCAGCGGGCGCCCCCTGCTATAATTTTAAGTCCAGTCTTAAAGTGGATTAATTAAGTTACCTTCACTTAAAGCTATGCGTGCATGTTGTTGTTCCCTGTGGCAGCAGCAGGATGTATCCCCCTGTGATGCAGCAAAGAAAGATTTATGAAGGTGCAGTAGTTTTGGCTGGAGAAGCGCTGTGTCACCATTGTTGGGTGACTCAGTGCAACAATGGGGAATCCCAGAGGAGACTTATAAGGCTTTATATACTGTATGTATATATACTGTGTTTGTGTATATATAATATACTGTATATATTGCCGCATACTGTATATAATATTGCCGCAGTGGGTTGTCAATCAGGCCAGGCAGGCACACACAAAATGTTTCAACATGAAGCTTGTTTTGTATGCAACAACGACTCAAGATGACTCAGCATGTTGTTTTTTTGTTGTTTTGTCCTAGGACCTACTTGTTGGTAACTTTGCTAATGCATAAACTAGAGGCAAATGAGATGGATGTTTGTTATTTAAGCTGGACAGTACATCACTTTATCCTATTTAAATATACAACATATTAATTGTTTTCCTCCTGTAAGAACGCGTTTCTCAAACGTAAAACAAAAAAATCAAACCTCGGTTCGAAGTGGAGCGGTGAAGCTGAGCAGCTATACCCTGTGTGAGAGTGTGTGTACCTTACTGTACTGTACTGTACCTTACTGTACTGTACTGTACTGTACCGTACCTTACTGTACTGTCATTTCTGTACCGTACTTATTGTACCTTACTGTACCTTACTGTACTGTACCTTACTGTACCATACTTTCTGTACCTTACTGTACTGTACCTTACTGTACCGTACTTACTGTACCTTACTGTACTGTACCTTACTGTATAAGGTATATATTTTTACATTTTATGTGTTCTAGATCTGTGTGTGTGTGTGTGTGTGTGTGTGTGTGTGTGTGTGTGTGTGTGTTTTGAGTGTGCCTGGCCTGCTCAACAGACCCAGCCCGCCGGCCACCCACCCACATAGCCACAGTCGTAGCTGTTTATAGGGAGACGGTTTCACCGCTCCAAAAATCAAGGACACCCCCAAAATACTTTTTTTTCTATTGATTACTCAAGCCATGGAGACTTCCCAAAGACAAAAAATAGATTATAGTAAATTTACCCCCATTGATTCCGGATTTGGGTCCCATCCGGAATCAATGGGGGTACATTTATTGTAATCAAATTAATATTGTATTAAGAATGCGACAAATACAAAATGTATTTTTTGAACTCAAGTCTCCATCGCGTGACTCGCGTGAGTACTAATCAATAGGGAAAAGGTCATTTTGAGGGTGAACTACTCCTTTAATACTCTGTCATCTGTACACTGTCAGAGTTGCAGACTTGTAAGGGTCAATTTAGAACCCCCTGAAGGAACCCTGAGAGTCCCTGGACCCCACTTTGAGAACCACTCTGTGTTTTGGACAGGATGTGTGTGTAGCTTGTTGCTACTAGGTAACAAGGAATGTCCTAATATGGTGAAGCGACCTGGTTCTGCATGGAGGGGTGTGTCCTCACTCAGAGCATGATGGTGGCTGGCTGGCTGGCTGTGGCTGCATTCTCCTCGGTTTACAGTGAGCCACGGACTTTCCCCTTCGTGACAGACAGACAGGGAAAGTATTATTTATCCCACTGCGTATTTACAGCCAAACACGCCGGGGACATGCAGAAAACTGCCCCGTGTTGTTTGTTGTGAACTGTAATTCCTTTTCATTCTGAGACATAAATTACCTCCTGTAGTAGTGGTTTAGTATGACCAGCGTGTAGGCATTGGTTCTCCCACACTGCAGCAAATGGATCAGGACCGTTCCACTTGCTGCTGTAGGGGGTGTGCGTGTGCGTCCATCGTCTGATAATAATTTAGCAATAAAGTTAACATCGACGACGTTTTTTTGGCGATCAATTTCTAGTGCTTCCAGACAGTGTGAAGTGGGTCGCATCGGATGAAGCCAGGCTGACTGCAGCCTGTGGGACGTGATGACGGTGTGTCTGGCTGTAGATTATCGGGACGTTGAGGGAAGTCTCTGCTGCTGCTGCTGCTGCTGCTGCTGCACCCTGCTTATAATTTACAGCAAACTTTAGTCGCGCGTTCCAGGCGTGCGCGTCTTGTGTCGTGAGGAGGTCTTGTTGCTTGTACAGTCCTGATCTGACCGCATAACTTCTGCCTCTGTCTGCTTCCCACTGCAGGTCTACGGTTTATTCGAAGGCATGCTGGAGAAACTTGAATTAGACGATGATGGTGAGTGCATTGTTTGTAATTATAGGCTATTTTCTATTTTTACTCAATTTTCCTTTCACTGAGTATTGTGTTTCCCCCCCAAACATCATTATGTCTGGATAAGCGGAAGTTTGACAAGAGAGATGCAGGATGAACAGCCAACCAAATAGCAACGTTTCGACGGGTTTGTTTGTAAACGTCAGACTAATATGAGAGCCTAATTATCAAGTGCCGTATGCAGCGCACGTCTGCAGAATGGTATCCAGTGAGTATCAGAGAGGATGGCAGCGTTATGTCACAAATTGAGGGATTCCCTCTACTACAGGATATAGTGACTTCACCGGTTCATTATCATCATAGTAGTAGTGGTCACTAGTGATCTTTTAAATGTGTCTATCTTGAGCGACGTTTGTTGCACATAGTTGCTTCTCATTATGAACCACGACAGATGTCTTTAGTGCAATGCAGTGAAAGTCGCACTTCCTGCAGCATTTAACATTAGACAAATTGCCTGCTGGAAACCAGAAACGGGTTCCAACAGGCTATTCGTCTAATGATAAATGCTTAACATATTTTAAATATTTTGCTCTATATGAGAAGGCTATTTCGGACCAAGGTAAATGCTGGTATGTGCCACTGCACTATTACAGTGCAGCATTTCTGCGTTTCTGTTATATAAATAGAAGCTTTGTTGGCTATCTGCACCAGGGGTTCCCAAACTTTTTTGGCTCAGGGCACCCCTATAAAGATTTTTCTTTTCATCCGAGGCACCCCTACATTATAGCCTATTCATAATTTTCACTCCCAGGCCAGCACCTTATATTTATTGCATATTTTAGCGATTATGTTGCGAGGAAAACGTTGAGATAATATAAGCCATTTTGGTTAGAACTGTCTGAAAATACGTTTGTTCTTAAAGTTTAAAATGATACTAAACATATTTTTAAGGCTTTTCACTGTCCAAATAAATTCCAAATATTATCAAATTATCTCGCGGCACCCCTGGACTGCTGTCGCGGCACCCCAGGGTGCCCCGTTACCCACTTTGAAAACCCCTGATCTACACGTTACTTTACACAAGTTTACAACCCTGCATTGTTATCCAGATCATGTTCTGTCTGATGTGTTTTCTACGTGCCTCCACTGCTGGTGCTTTATGGTTGTTTCCACCAGAGCCGTCAGATGGAGCAGCCATTTAGTCTTTAAGTGGCCCTGAGTGGTCCAAGTCAGTAATGGTTGTATAGACTCTGGGAGAAGAGCTGGGGATCCAGCATCACAGGAGCTGTCAGATCGCTCCCTCTTCTTTCTAAATGTGTTTTTCTCTCTCCTGCTGTTCCTTGCAGCTGCTGAACCAGAGAGTGATATTTACATGCGCTTTATGAAGTCGCACAAGTGCTACGACATTGTCCCCACTAGCTCCAAGCTGGTTGTGTTTGACACTGCACTGCAAGTAAGTGCTGATCCCTTCCATGCATCTGTACTCACTGTGTATCTTGATGACACAAACACACACACACACACACACACACACACACACACACACACACACACACACACAGCACACAGCACACCTTTGTGAACAAGTGTGAGTAGACACAATATTATGCATAGTGGCCAGTTTCAATGTTCCTGTGTGACAATGAAAATAAAATAAACAATGTGTCTGCAGTAAAATGGAAAACATCCGTGTGATATTGAAGTTTCACCACTTGTGCCATAAAGGGAAGTTAATGTTCCACAGGAATTCTGTAGCATTTGGCCACAATGGTCAGGGGAGAATTTTGTCTAAGATGGTTGTGAAATTGGCATAAGGCTGTTAAACAGTAATCTTGGGGTAGTTTAAGCTCTTTGATGTGTAGAAGTTCAACCACTGAACTCACTACATCCAACCTTATCTGAATGAAAGGGAAATGCTAAGAGTCTAAGACCAAAACAATTCCATAGGAATTCAAATTTTGCATTAATCAAAAATGTTACACTGTACAATGCCAATTAGAGGGAGGGGGGGGGGGGGGGGTTTGAAGAAAGAACTAAATCTTGTTTCAAGTGTTTACTTAAACCGGGTAAGCTCTTTAGTCATTGTTTTTGTCAATGTCCTTGATAGGTTAAGAAAGCATTCTTTGCCTTGGTAGCCAACGGTGTGCGAGCAGCTCCACTATGGGATACAGAGAAGCAAAGCTTTGTGGGTAAGTGCCCTGAAAACCATTAAGCAGAAACACCTGATTAGGAAAATGTCACAAATGCTTATTTAGTCTCTGCATGAATTAATGAATGCCTGAAGGAATTATCATAACTATCGTGTAGAGAATTAGAAGGGTGCATCAGTTGCCATGTGCTTCTCTGAAACAGGCCTGAATGTTTTTTTTTACCTGTGGCGTGTTTTGAACCAGCAAGAGTTTTTTTTTGCCTGTGGCGTGGCGTGTAATGTTTTTTGCTAAAGTAATTTGGAATTTTCATGCACCATTAGGCACAGCAATAACTATTGAGAGTTAAGTTAAGATATCTGTTACGCATTCAGTAACCTTCATCTGAAGAAGTTAATTTATTCACAGAAAAAAAAGGAAAATAATTTCCACCAAAAACAATTTCCATAACCCCATGAACCCTAGCGTCCCTATTCTGGGGTTGTCATACAAGGGGAAGATTTTTGGTGAAACTGGCAGATCTACAAGCTCACGACGTGTTTGTAGGTGGCTTGTAGATTTATTTATTTTTCCGGCAAAGACGGAAAAAAGGAGCAGACAAAGTATAGATCCCTGCGGGACACCGGTCAACCAAGTATGGTTTTTCTTAAGAACCGTGCTAATTGGTACCCGAGAATCAGGTTTGAATTCTGTAAAATCTAGTCATTTAAAATGTCCAAGACTTTCCATAATATTGATGCCCACTGGATTGGCTGAGTCATGATGTGTTCTGGCCAAGATTTAATGCAAGTCAGCCTGTGCTGAATAATGAAAGCTCAGTCAGCCATAGGGTGATGCACTGTATTGATACAAAGCAGAGATGATCAAACAAAAAAAAAGACAAAGTAAAAAGCCTTAAAAATCTGTCAAATATCCATACCAGAGAATACGAATGTTTAGAAAAATAAGTAGAAAATAAGTGGTACCCTTGGCTGGTCTCAAACTAATGAATTTAGCGAAGTATTGCAAGGCTTGTTGACTTTGCAAACTATTTCAGGAATGCTGACAATCACAGACTTCATCATCATACTACACAGATACTACAAGTCACCAATGGTAGGTGTCCCTGAGAGGAGCTGATGTTTGCATGAGACTTGCTTGTCCCATCGAGGATCTGTTTGCTTTCTCAACTGATTGGCATCTTTTGTTTGCAGGTGCAAATATACGAGTTAGAGGAACATAAGCTTGAGACATGGAGAGGTTAGAAGCTTGTTTATAGTGCTGTATTGCTTGTTTTGCTGTTTGTTTCGCATTCTGTGACAGTGTTCAATGCCGTCTTTTATATAATGTACGCAGCATTGAATCCAGTCTCTCCCTTCTGATACTCCACAGAGGTTTACCTGCAAGCGACATTTAAGCCTCTTGTGAACATATCACCTGATGCAAGGTACATTGTTTGATCGTCATCGATAATTAATGAATTCTCTGTTTTGAAAGTTACACTTGGTGTGTGTGTGTGTGTGTGTGTGTGTGTGTGTGTGTGTGTGTGTGTGTGTGTGTGTGTGTGTGTGCGTGTGCGTGCGCACTGACTTATTATTATTATTATTTATTTTTTATTAAGCTTATGCAGATACAGGCTTAATGAAAAAGACATTCAAAGAACCTATCATTGATCTGCAGCTACTCAGTCAGGGGTATATAGTATATAAACTGAATGTTTTGTGATTAAATGTCCTTGAGCTTTATGGGATTACAGTCACATATTGAGGAGGTGTCTGTTCAGCCTCTTAAAGGCATGAATACTGCTTGGTGTAATGTCTCCAACAACAGCCATTGTGGTCATTAACGTCTCTGTTTCTGTTGTTGTAGTCTTTTTGAAGCCGTATACACTCTAATCAAAAACAAAATCCACCGGCTGCCTGTCATCGACCCTGTCACAGGAAACGCACTTTACATTCTCACACACAAGAGGATCCTCAAGTTCCTGCAGCTCTTTGTGAGTACCTGCGGTTATTGATTCATTAGTGTTCAAGCCACATTATTCAATACTGTGATAGACGATTAACCACTCAAGCCCTATATACTTTATCATGCGTCAAAAATAGCCGATCTGTAAGCCGCGATGCATTGTGAGCTTGTAGATCTGTTATTTTCATATAGATATGTTTTTATCTTGGAGAGAAAAGCAACAGCCAAAAAGATCATGCACATCCAAAGCCATATTGGCTGGGTGCTGGACTAAAAGTAATCAACAATAAAAGAGAAAAAAGTCTGCACACCAAAATTGCAGTTCGTAATATAGAGCTTTTAGCCCGGCCTCTACTGAGATAATTGTTCACTTTGTGATACAAGCACCAAATTTTGCACAAAGTTTCCTCTGGACCTACTTTTTCCAAAAAGCAAGTTAGCCACTCAATTAAAAACAAATAGGGTTGGGTTCCCATTGACTTTCTATACAGTAAAATAATACAACAAAATAAATCTGCTTTAAGTAGCAATTGAAGGGTCAAACTAGGGGTTTTTCATGAGCCTGAATCCAATGCAATCATATGTTTTGCACGGAAAACATTCCTTGGGCTAGAAAGGCCCCCACAAAAGTGTGAAAACCACTGTGAAAAGTGATGACTCATCACTAAACCATAGTTTTGTGGTGGCCTTTCTAGCCCAAGGAATGTTTTTTGTGCAAATATGCTTACAATTGGCTCTTCCTCAGACCTTCACAGACAAGTGTTACAAACAGTTTTATAAGTGCAGAACACCAACACCTGTGACCCGTCGGCCAATTAGTCCCATCAGTGTCATTAGCCAATGACACGTCTATAGTACATGCATGTTTATGTATTTTTACATCATACACACATTGTATATATATAAAAAACATTGTTTTTATCTTGAACATCTCAGAAAGATAGGAACTACAGGGTTAATGTGGTTAAATCATTATGATCTATCCTGAAATTGAATGAAAATGAATACTGCTTTTGCCTCACATTCATGTCACGTCTGCTGCCCCCTAGTGTTCATTGGGGCTATGACTAGAATGGGTTGGCAAGTATCTGCAATGACAGTTTACCTTCCAATTGTTCTGCATATGTTCCCAGGTGTGTGAAATGCCCAAACCAGCTTTCATGAAACAAACCCTTGGGGAACTGGGGATTGGTACATACAACAACATTGCTTTCATCCATCCTGACACACCCATCATCAAAGCCCTAAATATCTTTGTGGAGAGGAGGGTGTCTGCTTTGCCTGTGGTTGATGAATCGGGTACAAACAAGAACTCTTGCATGTTGAAGCTCTATGTATGATATACAGTTTATGCCAAATGACGAATGCACTATTGACACTTTCCTGCCCAAATATATTGTCTCCCTGCAGGCAAAGTTGTGGATATTTACTCCAAATTTGACGTCATAGTAAGTCTACATTTTCTGTTCTGCTTTAACTGAATGCAGTATAACACAGACTGAGACTGTGATGTCATTTATTTATTTATTTTTGCTTAGTTCAGGGGTCTTCAACAGCAGAGTTATTACAGGGGGTCCTCCAAATCTTCAAATCCTTTTTATATTAACAACTTGAACCCCTAGTGTCCATATTCTGAGAACTAGCCAAAAATGGCAGATCTACAAGCTCACAACGCCTCGCAAACACGAGGCGTTGTGAGCTTGTAGATCGCCTATTTTTGGCAGAGGTTTGATGTATTGGGTAAAAAGATCAGACCAAGTACAGAGTGAAAGGTCTAGTTTATTAGGAAATGACGGCTCAAGTGGTTAAATATCTGAAAACACACATTGACATGAATCCAAAATACTGTCAAACGATGAAACTATATGGAATCTCTGGTTGTGGGGGTCCCTGCTTCATCTCTCTCTCAACTAAGGGGTCTGTGGCCTTAAAACGTTGAAGACCCCTGGCTTAGTTGATGTCAGTAAAACATTAAGAGTGTGTGTGTTTGTGTGTGTAGAACCTGGCTGCCGAGAAGACGTACAACAACCTGGACATAACGGTTACCCAGGCTCTGAAGCATCGCTGCCAGTACTTCGAGGGAGTCATGAAGTGCCATAAGCTGGAGACACTGGAGACAATAGTGGACCGGATAGTTAGAGCTGAAGTGAGAGCAACGGAGCACATATACATACATAACATACTGTACAAAAGTAGCCTTTATCTGAAAGCCCCCCATCCATTTCCTCACCAAACCATGTACGGCTTTGGATGGAAATCGTCCATCATTCCGCTATGGTAACCAGGCAGATTGGGTTGATTGATGCGAAGGTGATGTAAAGTGAAAGCCAAGTATCTCAGACCATGGTTACTCTGTACTTTTAAGGTGCTTCCACACCGAAAATACTACATGAGACTCTTTCTAACTGTTCACAGACTGCAAAGATCTGCAAAAAACTAAGCACATTGTTTTCCAGCCGACTGTACACTGACTAGTTACTGTACGCAGTTGTGCGCGTGCGCATGCGCACTGCGTTGCCAGGTCTGCTCGTTATAAGCGACTTTGATCCTGTTTTCCTATAATGTTGCTAGTTGTGGTTTACTTTAGTTTGGGCTTGTTTCTGAAGTGTAGTTACTTATTTGGCCTTGCTTTCAACATTCTTTTAGAAAATAGCTAATGTAATAGAGCTCAATAGGTGAAACTGGTCGCTTCTTTTGGGCTTGTTTTCATAGACCTGGTCGTTTCACTCACAGAATCTGGCAACTGGAGGGCAAGCGGAGATCTTTTCTGTGCAGTGTTTTTTTCTGCTCTCACCAAAACAACACACAGCACTATTACTAGCGTTGCTTTGGAGTTGATTGGTATAGGAAATTGAGAGTTGAGATTGTGAATATGCTATTTAGTTAAAATGTGCTACGGGAAAATGTATGTGGCTTATTTAGACTTGGTTTTGCAGCAGTAGCAAACTAAAGGTCCACTCCACAACTGCCAAAAACCCTGTCGGCAACAGGCGATTTCCGCCTTCTTCCGCCACCGATTCGTGTTTGGTTAAAAGCCAGCTTTACGGGTATACTCCGCTTTCACATGTAAAGTGAGCAAGTTGGCAAGATCACTTAGCCATTTTCCAAACCTGGTGTGATCACCCAGTGCCAGTGTCGCAACTGAACCGAACCTCCCTTGTGGGATCAATAACGGTCTATTTATTGAAAACCAGCATAGTGAAAACCATAGTGTCTTACTATAGGCTGCCAATTATAATAATACAAGCATAGAATAATAGTAATAGTAAGAATACATTATATACAACACAGTATGCAACAATTGTTTTTAATCAAAATACAGTTTCAAGAGGAAATTAAAATGTTGCACTTAAGACACAATGCTATTATTTGACAAAAATTGGTGCTCATGAAATCTCTCTTCAGCACTACAGGTTGGACAATGGTTAACAGCTGAAAGACACAAATATTGAGGGGGGCTTAAATAACTGTGTGTCTCTCTCTAGGTCCATAGGTTGGTGGTAGTAGATGAACGTTCCAGTATTGAGGGTATCATCTCCCTGTCGGACATCCTTCAGGCTCTGGTTCTCAGCCCAGCAGGTATAGATGCCCAGCATTGCTAATCCCAAACTCCCCCTTCCCTCCTGGACCCTGAGCTCTTCTCCCCCCACCCTGCACTGTAAAACCTGTACCAGGTAGGAATCAGGCATGTTGCCCTGGCTCTGGTCGGCCACCCGGTGTGAGGCTGAGGCGGAATGTTGCCAGCCTGTCTGATTGCCCTGCTAGATGCCAGCGTGATGCAGTCTAATGTAGAATCGACTCCTTTCATTTTGATGAATCAAGGTGGAGACAGCTAAGCGTAGTGGGCGCTCGGGTGGCGCAGTGGTAAAGTGCCTGCCCACCACAGACGGGGTT
The DNA here is from genome assembly GCF_963921795.1 of Nannobrachium achirus. Lineage (NCBI taxonomy): Eukaryota > Metazoa > Chordata > Actinopteri > Myctophiformes > Myctophidae > Nannobrachium > Nannobrachium achirus. Next base: position 33,403,946 of record NC_137814.1, read on the forward strand.
CGAATGCACTGTCTGCGGTGCATCCGACTTTGTCGAGCGTCCGTGCGAACACAATTGGCCTGTGTTCAGGGGAGGGAAGCCAGATGGGGAGGGTGATATTTGTCGCTGAATGTGCTCCTATGGGCTAGGGGCGGCACCTGTCAGCTAGGGACGGGATGATAGTCACTATTCATCGGGATTAAAAACTCTCAGAATAATACTATCGTGGAGATTACGTTTATTGTGAAATTGTCCTCTGTCGGGCACTGAGATCAATTCACCTTTTATTTGCAGAGCTGCATGTCTAGTACCACTTAAACCCTCTATAATTTTGATTAAACGGACCAGTGAATAACGTGCTTGATAGTCTTTTTTTCCTCCTTCACTCTAAAAAATCTCTATTGGCACATTGTGAGCTTGTAGATCTACTATTTTTGGGCAAACGTTCCGCCCCAGAATAATGGATGTTGGGGATATTTTGATTATCGTGATGATATCATAAATTATAATTATAATAATATTGTTATTATTGTGGTACAATAATCATGACCTGACATTTTCATATCGTCCCATCCCTACTGTCAGCCTGCTATGTCCTCCCGTTTGGGGCTCCTCACTGGCAGGGGAGCCATTAGGGTTTAACAGCAGTGACAACACACAGGTGTGTGGGGAGGAATTACCGGTAATTGGCATAATGACTAACTCTGGGAGAAAAAGGGGTAAAAATATTTTGCTACTCAAAAAAAACGTCTGCTTTCATTACATGTGTTAAGCATAAATACATGTATTAAGCATCTGCTACTGTGCACGTCACGACAAACTTGTTTCATGTGTATGATCTTGAACCTGTCTGATGCTGCATTCACACTGAGAGAAGCCAAGCTAATGGTTTGCTTGGTAATTCAATGTATTCTCTATGCAAACCAGCTTTAAACATTTCCAAGCTTTTTTTCCAGCTTGGAAATTTTAAAAGCTTGTTTGCATAGAGAATACATTGAATTACAAAGCAAACCATTAGCTTGGCTTGGGTTGTGTCGTGCTTGTTTTGTCATTGGCAACCTGTTTCATTGTGCGTCATTCAAGTTATATGTTGTGTCAGCCTGCTTGTAACCGAATGATGAGATTCACTCAATTTCATTACTGAATCATTTCCACGTTGATTGATTGATTGCTGTACGCCTCGGCCATAACCCCATCAAATGAAACATAAGCTGTGTTGTGACTGAAATGTGACACATCGACCAGCCCAACTCCTCCCCCCTCAAGCAGTGACAACCACAGCTGTGTTTTGGGATGTGTCTTGCCTGCCTTTGTGTCCTAATTTGCCCTTTGTTCTTCCTGTCTCCTCTGGTCCAGACGCCTGCAGAGAGGATGCCCTGACAGAGTGAGAGAGGGAGGACGCGTCACCAGAACTGGAGACACAGTGGGAGAATCTTGGATTCGAGGCAGGGATCACAGCTCTAGGCTGCGTAAGGCCAGTCTGAGGGTCGCAGAGCAGCCCACCGCTGATGCACTATAAAGGCTTGGAAACCAAAGAGCTAGATGACTAAGTGGAAGTGAAGCTCCTACACTGGAGCATCGGCTGTCTGAATAGAACTGCTTTTTGTTTGAATGATCTGCTCAGACACACACACACACACACACACTCACACATAAATAGATACCGAGGCACATTCTCCTCAGTGCGTCTGCCCCTCAGAATTGATCTGGTGGAGGACTTGATAAAATAGGGCCTTGGTGTATTGGGTTGTGTTGTTCCTGTATCATGCTGCTCTGTCATTTGTTTTTCAGCAGTGCCAAACTACTCTTTGTAGCATGACTCATACCAAGGTAAACATTCTACAGTGATTGACCTCCTACTGTATCATCGCAGTCAGGGAAACTGACAATGTCTCAGTGTTTGGTGAAATCCAGCCTTCCTTGAAAATACATTTATCATTTTGGCAGAAAACTAAACTTCATACAGAATATGGCAATTTCATCAATGTTGTTGACAATCTTTTAGCCAGTGACATTGAAGGAATTGATGCCCAAATCTTGCCCAATATTTCATTATTTGTGCCTTTTGCTTGTCCTTCTCACACTAAGCAAGGTTTTAGTTGTGCCAAAAATGATTCCAAAGTGCATTTATTTCTATGTTCTTTTTGGATTTTCTTTTTGAAGAACATTCATCATCATCGTTTTAAGTCCGCTTTCCAGGCACCACTGGACTCTCGTTATGGCTTTCTTCCACCGGGACCGTATTTTCTTTTTTTTCAATCGGTCATAATTATGTATTGTTATAGTAATACGTTTCTCATCCCATAGTAGCTTTGCATACTGTATCAGACAGCCAAAAATAAATTACCGTTTAATTTGGTTTTATTATACAATTAGATAATGGACCATGTATTTTCTCCCTGAAAAAGATATCTATAACCAGAGCATTCTGTGTAACATGTTATGAAACTCAACTGAATCACACCAATACAGAAAATACTATAATTTTTGTTCCACTTCAGATTCCCCAAATACATACATTTTGAAATCATTTTGTGACACTAAAACATTGAAAGGGCAGGTGGATTATTATATTTAAGTGACTTATCAATGTAAAGTCTTTGTCAGCCAAGAAATATGCTAGGTCAGGTGTTGCACTTTTCCTATATTGAAAGAGGATTAGTAGTCTATTGTGAGAAATTGCTGCATTTTCTTTGTTATGAAAAGACGAGAAAAGGACAGTCATTTTCAGTATATTTTGACATTTCTTCCTGCATTTTATGTATAACGGGACATCAAATATCTGAAACTTAGAATTTACCATGCAAAGCAACATGGTGTCCCACAGCTGTATTCCTGTGCTGTAGCTTGACAGGACTCATCTCCGTCTTTCACTGTAAATATAGGAGCATTTTGAGCAAATGTGCCAGAGAAAGCTTTATTTTTATGAATGTTTCAGAAGATCGGGTTTAAAGAGACTTCGGTTTTAATGTTGTTTTTGTAAATATACTGTGGCGATATGTTAAATTCAAAGACACTTTGTATCCGATCGAGACGTACTGTACATGTGCAAGCATGAGAAATTACACAACAAGTTATGAATGTTCTTTGTTTTACTTTTTTTTTTCTATTTTTCTGTCTGCAGAAAAATAAATTGACACTGAATGTACTTTTAAGATGAGTTGCAGTTCATTTTTGCCTTGTAACAAAGCATAACATGACATTTGTTCACCATGGGTCATGATAAATAATTGTAAATTTAACTACAGAAAATGGTAATGATAGATATTTAAAGGCCAGACCGCACCAATGCAACTAGTCGCAACTTGCAACAAAAATGTTTTTAAGGCCAGGCCACACACCCACAATGCAACTCCTTGCAACTGCCATTGGGGATAATGTGCCATCGGGGATAATGGTTGCAAATAGTTGCATGCTCCAAGGAGTTATAAGGAGTTACATTGGCCTTTAGACTCCGGTCTTAAGAGCTGTGTTTATCCATGTCACAATCTCCTTGAGAAAGAAAAGGGGACCTTATTTAATGCTGTTAATTGCTTTAAATTATTTTCTATAACACATGTGGAAGTCAATAACAATCATATGTATGCAGTGGTGGAAGAAGTACTCACATTTATTTTACTTAAGTAAAAGTATCAATCAAAAGTAGAAATTGAGTGTAAGTGCAAAAGCATTCACATCAAAATGTACATACTGGTACTTAAAGTACCAAAACTAAAAGTACTCATTATGCAGAATGTCCAATATGTATAGAAAATCTTTTGAAAATAGCCAAAGGGCTGAAGTGGTTAATGTATGTTTCAAATCAAATAATGACTATTAAAGGCTTGATTTATTACTTATGCCAGCAGAGCACGCAATTATTGCCTTCGGTGTTTCTGTCCCGTATCTGTCACGTCCTGTTTGTGTTGACGCCCATAGCCAATCAGGGTGGTGGTCCCTTGTTTACAATCATTTGAAAACCCCTGATTTAGAGTGTCTTTACACAGTCAGCTATTGAACCTATTACACATTAGAAGCCTAATGGATGCATCACAAAAAAGCCAGAGACTTGTTTCCATTGGCCAACTAACTACCAATCAGTACCCACTACCCATTGAGTACCGACTATGGTTGACTATGGTATGGGTACGGGTATTTTCTATGGTTGACTATGGTATGGGTACTATGGGTATTGTCTATGGTGGACGATGGGTACTGACTATGGTTGACTATTGGTACTGACTATATGGTTGACTATTGGTACTAATCCTACTCTGTGTCCCAGTAGAGGCGAGCTCCAAGGAGCATCCCCGTCCTACTCTGAACTTCTTCAGCCAGGGGAACCAGTACAGTCGCTGCTGAGCCTTTTTCCTCACGTGTGGTGTGTGTCTCCCATTTGAGCTCCTCTTCTATGTTTAATTTGAGGAACTTGAACTCCCTGACCCTTTCCACTGCAGCGCCATCGAAGAGGATGGGCGCAGGATCTCCACGTGGCCTCCGCGATCACCTCCTTGGTCTTGTCGACGTTGTTCTCCCGGAACCAAAGAGCCAGTGAGTTGATCTCATCTCTATAATCAGACTTGTTATGGTTGACGATTCTGAACTGTTGTGTTATCCGCATACTTAATGACAGTGTTGGAGTCATGTGTGGCTGTGCAGTCATACGTGTACATGGAGTAGAGGAGAGGGCTCAGCACACATCCCTGGGGTGCTCCAGTCAGTGTCTGGGGTCAGGGGGTCAGATGTGATGCTGCCCATTCTCACCTCTTGATGTCGGTTTGACAGGAAGTCTTATAAATAACCAGTCACACATGCCATTTGCAGAGACAATGGTGTTGAATGCTGAGCTGTAGTCCACGAACAGCATACGTTGCCTACATATTTGTCCTTAGGGACAGGTCGTTTTTTAAAGAGGGATACTACTGGAGAAAATGTATACGCCCTGATATAAAATGCCATGACCCTCCCTCCGAATGGAGGGAAAAATCAATTACCCTCCCCCAAGCATAAAAATAAAAAGATGACATTTACCACAGTAAAATAAAATGAAAAGTTAAATTGGAATTTGGCTACCCTATGTGATCGAGATTCGAACCGGCAAACTAGCGGGAAATGACAAAGATAATATGCCATCTATATGAGTGGTAGATAGAGGCTGTGAGACTTGATGTAATGCTTGTCATTCAGGATGGAAAGAAATTACACCTATCTGAGCTTTTATGTGAAAATGTGTGAGGTCACTCCCTGAACTGCACTCCTGCACTTTGATGCTGATACTTGCAGTGAGAGATGGTATAGTGCTGATCAGACCCTCAGTGGTGAGTTTCCATGTTCAGAACGTAGTCTTCTTACTTGGCTGCATTACATTGATATTTTCAAGCTTAAAATAAAAAAGAATTCCTCAAAAGCACTAGAGGAGACCTGCAGTGAGATGCTGTAGTGGTCTGAAGATCAGACTTTCAGCGGTGAGTTCCCATGTTCAAGTGTAGCCTAAGGCCTCCTACAAAACATTGATCTAGTGCTTTGACATTTTCAAGGTTAAAATACAGCAGAATACTCAAAAGCACCAAAAAGTATCTGCAATGAGAGATAGTGTAGTGGTCTAAAGATCAGGTTCTTATTGCAGAGGCTACATTTTCAAATCTCAGTCCTCCTACATTGCTCTAGTACTTTGACTTTTCAAGGTTAAAAATACAAAAGAATTAAATAAAAGCACCAAAATACACTTGCAGTGAGAAATGTTGTATTGGTCTAAAGCTCAGACCCTCAGCACAGCTTTTAATCATTTTTTTATGAGGTTTCCCCCGGGAGTTGAATTTCAACCTTTTAGTACATATAATTACACACCTTTAGAAACACATTGGTGAAGACATTTCTTGGTAACGATTTACTTCGCAGATTGGTCAAATATCTTATAAAATCCCCTTACTATGTGCAGACACAAGTGATTATATGGGCACATTTCCTAATAATGATGACTCAATCAGGCAATCCTTATTGAGACATATTCTGTGGAATTCTTACCCTCCAACTTCCCAGTAACTGACAACACTGACACATCATCATAAGTCACCCGATGCACTGTTCCATGGAAGAAAAAGAAAAACATCTTCATTTCCTAAATGCATGGTCAGGGACCACATGCGATATCTTCACGGACCACCAGTGTTCCACGGACCACCTGTTGAAAACCCCTGGCTGGCCTACAGGATAACATTTTGTTTTCAGTGTCAGGCAGCAACCACAAGGTGACACTATAACACACTTTTCAGGGTTAGACACATTAACACATTCTATACTAGAATACTGTGTATTGTGTAGGTATCCAATTGATGATGATATAGCCTGCTATATAGCAACTACAAGTGTAATAGATCATTAGCCCCTTATTGGATCTTTCGCTTCCACTTGAAATTCAGAAATTGTTACAGTGGAATAGGATGTTTTTGATGCATTAAATGAGATGATGATAGATCACATGGACTTCCAAATGAGGGGTAAAGCTGGACTAGACTTACTCCAGACAATCTGCTTTGATCTCTCAATCTCCCCTGTGATATCCAGCACTGGGAACGTCTCCTCTACACCTTGTAGGCCTAAAGAAGAGGGGCTTTAGTAGCTCACTCACTGCCTCCTGCCAGGGGCGTCACAAGGGGTAGGAAAGTGGGACTGAGTTACTAGGGCCCAAGGTGGTGGAGGGGCCTTAATTATTTTATACTTTAGCTATTGAAAAATAGCAGATATACAAGCTCACAGCGCGGCACCGAGTGCCGCGCTGCGAGCTTGTAGATCTGCTATTTTTTAAAAGTTGTGAAAATGTGTGAAAATCTTTGAATATATGTATTTTTTAACTAAGCGAACATTTCTAACTCAAATTTTGCTTCTGGGGGGTCCCTGGAACTAAATATTTTGAGATGGGGGTCCGTGGCCAAATACATATCATCTTGGGGGTCCTTGACATAGGTTTCTTGCACGCATTTTCACGATTTTTCAAAAAAATAGCAGATATACAAGCTTGTATATCTGCTATTTTTCAATAGTTAACATTCATGGGGGGCCCGCAGTGAATCCTTGTACCCAGGGCCCAGAATTTGGTGTGACGCCCCTGCTCCTGCTTTTGGACTGCCAATGTCTGTATCTCTCTCTCTCTGTCTCTCTCTCTCTCACACTGGACAGTCTTTTGAAAGTCTTGGGGTTGATTTAAAATTCTACTTCTTGAGAGCGTGTCATGCATTTTAAATGCATGGAGAGAGAGAGAGAAAGCGCAAATTTCAGGGGGCTCCAGCCCAAATTAACTTCTCTTCGTGTTAGTCTCCTCCGGGGGATACACTACATCCCCTCACATGAGGCCTTTCTCTATTCCCTCATTCTCTCACTCTCTTTCAACATTAGTTTTACTGCATCATGCATCATCATTTTAACAAATTCTGTGGAGCGCCACTGCCTTTGAAGACCAGTGTGATGAGAAAAGAAGCAGAGAGAGTGTAGAAACCTGGCCTCGGGGCATTTGATTCTCACACTCGTCGCGTTTAGCTGCGTATGGAGGGAGACGAGGCAAGCAGACAAGTGCAGTGTTTGGGGACAGCTTTGAAGTGTGATGGGGTGCGGCTGCACTGTTTCAGCACAGCCCTTCAGAACAAGAGTGTGTACTAATGCAGACAGCCATGTTGACACAGTCAGCTCTACAAAGGACTGGCTAGACAACTCCAAACTCACAGGAGTACTACTGAGATACTGTTCTGTGCCTAAAATCCTCCATATCTCCATCTCTCACTCCCTCAAAGCATCTTTTCCCTCAAGAAACACACACACACACACACACACACACACACACACACACACACACACACACACACACACACACACACACACACACACACACACACACACACACACACACACACACACACACACACACACACACACACACACACACACACACACACACACACACACACAATGATTTATTAAAGCAGAGAAACCTGGGCGCAGATTGTTTGAGAAATCTGGTTTATTTAGGAACAATATTGATCCCGCTAGCTTATTGTGGATATAGCAGTAAACAACAGAAACACAATCCACTTGTTAAGTGCTACAAGTTTGATATTATAGACATAAAACAGTACACTACAGCAACCATAGTGCCTACATTCATATATGCACAGAAGAGAATATGAAAATGACTGTATTGCTGTTACACTGTTATTCCCGTCCATAATTTAACAGCTGTATATATGGGACATCACACACCGTGTGTCATTAGTGTGGCTGATTAAGAGAATCAACAGGTAAGGTTTCAGTCTGGCAGGTCTATATTTTACAGGTAAGTGCTGTATATCAATGGCGCACAAAAAGCTGACAAAAGGTTACACTACACCAAGCAGGTCAGTATATTCTACATGACAAACCCTTTACAGAGAGGTTACAAAATCTCACTCAAAGGTCTTTCACAGAAAGTGAAAGTGAAGTTACAAGTGTTCTCTTCAAGCTCTCTTTTTAATTATTATTATTGTTATTATTAAAAAAGATTAATACAAGTTAACTTTGGTTTCCAGCTTTCTAGAACTATACTGTAACTTTGTGGCAGTTTAAGCTTTAAGTGAAAATTAAATCAGGACTTGATAGTATAGCAGCCTTAATATAGCTGATTAATACAACAGAAATTCACCTTTCAACATGATTTCTTCTTGATACGATAGCAGCCAGAAAATAGTATAGTTACAGTGTGAATCCATGAAAATAAAAAAATAAAATAAAAAAGTGAAACATAAGCGATTTTCCATCATGGTGTTGTTAAAACTCTGGTACCTCTCAATAAATAGAAAATGTAACTCCTTTGTTGTTATTTGTAATGTTCTACCCAATTCTAATATAAATATGGTTACAGATATATATAGCAGGTATTAGTTGAGTGAGGACAATATTTTCCACTGACGCAACAAAGAAGTTGAAGATTTTCAATGAGAGAGACAGCGAGAGAGAGAGAGAGAGAGAGAGAGAGAGAGAGAAAAGAGCCTATATAGGCTAATGCATTGAGAGGAAAAAAATGTATTATAGCCTATGCCTTTCAGAATGTTCTGACTGTCAGACAGTAATGCAAGACAAACATCAATAAAATAGTCTGAAAATAATAAATCAATGTTGCCTTTGCAGACTGAATGTATTGCAGCAGGGGACAAGGGACCTCTCAGATTCCAACTCAACAGTACACAATATGCAAGGCTGCAAATGGACAGTCTTTGCCATATCAAATCTGTGTGCCTTAGTCATCTGTCTACTACAGTTACCTGCTGCTACAGATCCATGCTAGGATTTGCTACCCATGTGAACATGGTCTTTTGTCAGTGTGGATTCTAACATGACCAATATAGTCTGTGGGGCCCCTTTGTCCCCTCAGAGTCAGACCAGCAACAGCTGGAGGACACATGTTAAAGGGGTTTGGCAGTTCAGTTCTGACTCTGAAAAACGGGTAAGGCCAAACAATACATCCAGAGACTGAGTGAAAGAAAAAGAGGGGGGAAAAACCCCAACTGTAACAGAGGTAGAAAATTGAAGAGCTGTTGCTGAAAAATAATTAGTGGAAATGCTGTCATCAGGTGCTGTTCCAAGTGAGATTATACTTGCGTACTGTATTCATCTCTCCAGATGAAGAATTTTAACAGTGGCTGGATGTGAGGCCTGAGGGTTGTGTATTGTAAGGGCTTTAGAAAGCCTGAGGAATCCACACCATGGGATTGTCCATTCATGCCACCCACAGTCTTTTTTCCTGCAATACCATATATATGCAATCATTTATTTTTCAGCCATCTCACGTTTTTCTTTGTAGTATTAACATTCTTCACCCCATAGGTAAGAACAGAAATTCTGGGCCAGCCTTTGTGCGTTTCACTCTGTCAAAATTCCTTTCCACCTCTGCCTTTGCTATGGCAAACCTGCATGGGTGCTGTGGTTTGGTGTGCCATGAAAAAAAAAGAAGAAACTGACAGTCAGGGAGCGTTAAAGAAAAAGCAAACTGAGCAAACTCAGTCGAGCTCAGTCTACCAACCCTCGCTCATGGAAAGCATAATGCAATGCTGCAGTGTGTTGCAAGTTCACTGGAGCTGCTCTTGGTATTTGAGGAGTGAGAGCAGTAGAAACACACCAGGCTGGCTGTTTCCATTATACATTCTGAGCAGCTGTTGTGCGGAGGAAGTCCTTTGAAGGATGGCTGGAGGGGGGTAACCGGAGTCCACAGTTCAAACAGGGTTCTTCACCCCAACAAGCAGGGGCGGGGTGGCGTGTATGCGGCCTCTGTGCTGTGGTAGCACTCATTGCGCCCTAATTATCAAGTCTTCCATGAGAGGTCCAGGAGGAGCTTACTTTCTTTAGCCATACCGACACATGCAACGTCTACACACTAAACACTCGAGGTTCATGCTACAACTAGTACAGAAGCAGGCAGAACAAAACAAAGACACATGCCCTTGAACCCTCCTTTTTTCATCCGAGTCCTCCATTGTCCTCAACTTTGTGTGATTACATTTAAGCTGCATCCTTTCATGACATTATTTGCACTGTGCGGGCAGCGAATTGATTTCCTACAGTTTTGATTTGTGCCTTTGTTTTGAAATGGAGGAGTTCATAGAGTTCATGGGAGACAGCTTTGAAGAGAGGCAGGTTTTCCGGATATGCGGGAGCGTCTCTGAGGAGGCAGAAGCGTCTTTGAAAGGAGAGAGAAGGAAGTAAAAAGGGCGCAGGGAGACAGGAGAGAAATGAAGTCCGATGGAAGGATCTCTTTCACTTTTGTGTAAGGTACGCTCCGATGGTGAGGCTCGCTGCACCGAGAGCAGCCAGGCCGAAGACCGTCTTAATGGAGGGCCAGGAACAACCGAAGACCGAGTCCCGCTGTCTGTCATACAGCTCCACAAACGCCTCCTGGAAGACAACAAGAAAAAGACAAAGATATTAGGTTTAATTATGTGTATGAAAGAATTTGTTAAAGTCTGAGTATAAACAACCAGTGTGCAGTGAGCAGTGGGGATGGGAAAATACGTGATATTATCGTTTATCGTGATAAAAAACACTCATGATAATCGTATCGTGGAGATTGTATTTATCGTGATATCGTCCTCCATCATGCACTGGGATCAATTCACCTTTTATTTGCAGAGCTGCATATCTGGTACCACTTAAACCCTCTATAATTGGTACAAGCTACTTATAATATACGTACTTGAGACAGTCCTTTTTTCACTCTCTATCAAATGTCTTTGCCAAAAAATAGACGATCTGCAAGCTCACAACGCGTTGCGACGGACGGACAGACGGACATACACAAAGCCAGATGTAGAAAAAAATCACACCCGTGTGAAGTGGAGCTGTGTGTGTGTGTGTGTGTGTGTGTGTGTGTGTGTGTGTGTGTGTGTGTGTGTGTGTGTGTGTGTGTGTGTGGATCATGTGTACCGATTTTTGTGACATTTGAAGAAAATATGTAGGAAAAGGAGCAAAAAGTGTGTTTTGGAGAAAATTCAAGATGGCGGAAAATCTATCATGGCGCAAATGGGCGTGGCCTATATGGGGAGATGCGTCATGACCCAAGGAATCCAGGGAAAAAATATTTTTAATTTTCCGACCTACGGTTCAAGAGTTACAGGCCAAAACGTAAAGTGGGGTGTTATGGCGCCACCATGCGGCCAAATGACACAATTATTTTTTATTTAATCCTTGAAATCATTATGAACCTCCTCTCCAAGTCTTGAAACTCTAGCCCCTATGGTTTGCGAGAGACAAATAATTGAATGTGAGTTTTTGCGATTCCCATTATAAGTCAATGGGGAAAATTAATTCACTAATAAATTAATATCAATTAAACTATTGAACCTTTCTCTTAGCAAGTTACTAGCCCATGATTCCCGAGTAAGCCGGTCGATTTGACATATGGCGCGAGTGTGTGGTGGCAAAACTGTGGGACTAGTAGCGTGCCGAAGTTTAGGAAGTTCAGGCTACATACAGACACACACACACACACACACACACACAGACCCACACGGCCACGTATAGGGAGCCTGTGCTTCACACAGCTCCAAAAATCACACCCGTGTGAAGTGGAGCTGTGTGTGTGTGTGTGTGTGTGTGTGTGTGTGTGTGTGTGTGTGTGTGTGTGGATCATGTGTACCGATTTTTGTGACATTTGAAGAAAATATGTAGGAAAAGGAGCAAAAAGTGTGTTTTGGAGAAAATTCAAGATGGCGGAAAATCTATCATGGCGCAAATGGGCGTGGCCTATATGGGGAGATGCGTCATGACCCAAGGAATCCAGGGAAAAAATATTTTTAATTTTCCGACCTACGGTTCAAGAGTTACAGGCCAAAACGTAAAGTGGGGTGTTATGGCGCCACCATGCGGCCAAATGACACAATTATTTTTTATTTAATCCTTGAAATCATTATGAACCTCCTCTCCAAGTCTTGAAACTCTAGCCCCTATGGTTTGCGAGAGACAAATAATTGAATGTGAGTTTTTGCGATTCCCATTATAAGTCAATGGGGAAAATTAATTCACTAATAAATTAATATCAATTAAACTATTGAACCTTTCTCTTAGCAAGTTACTAGCCCACTATTCCCGAGTAAGCCGGTCGATTTGACATATGGCGCGAGTGTGTGGTGGCAAAACTGTGGGACTAGTAGCGTGCCGAAGTTTAGGAAGTTCAGGCTACATACAGACACACAGACACACAGACAGACCCACACGGCCACGTATAGGGAGCCTGTGCTTCACACAGCTCCAAAAAAAGAATAACACTGAGGGTTTTTCAGTGTATGCATGCGTTCAAAGATTGTTGGGGGGTTTCCTAAAAGGTTCCTGTAGATGTAAATCTCTTTCAGTGTTATTTTTACATCCATGAAGGCAGCACATCCGTTTCAGTGCACTGGCTATCACATCCTCCTCAGAGTCACAATCACCTTTATTGTCAAATCACAAGTTTACAGCTGTTTGACTGTTTCCAGAGAGAGACAGAAAAGAAGGTGTGGGGGGGGGGGGGGGGGGGTAAAGAAGACAATAAGGTATCTACATATTTACACCATCCAACCATTATGTACATGAAGTTTAGAAATCTGGGATATACTGTACTGTTCATGACATTAGTGCAAGAAGAGTATCAGTGCGTTGTTCATGAGATTAAGGCGCAGAGTATCAGCAAATTCACACACACAAATACACACGCACGCACGCACGCACGCACGCACACACGCACGCACGCACACTTTAACTCTGAGATTCAACAAAACAGTCAGTCCCATAACACTTGTCAACAAACTCGGTTTTCGGTTTTCACTGGCATGTCTTGGGGTGCTGCAGGATATTCTAGCCATAAATATATTAATGCCACATACTGACTGTACAAGGGAGCAGTAGTTCTGTGAGATGTAGATGCTTCATAGTCCTAAAGCTATTTTACAACCATGCCTGGTACAAATTGATTACATGTGTGTGTGTGTGTGTGTATTTATGGCTCCTATAGCAAACACAATGGATGTCTCACATGATGAAATAGACATCCGCATGCAAACCTTGACAGCAGGAACAGCTGGCCAGGAAGCAACGATACGAAGACCTCCTCACACGCGTGCGCACACAACACACACGCACGCACACGCGCACAACACACACACACACACGCGCGCGCACGCACACGCGCACACGCACACGCACACACACACACACACACACACACACACACACACACACACACACACACACACACACACACACACGTTTGTATATATCCCAGTGAGGGTGTCACATTTTCAACCCTAACCCCTACATGCCTAATCCTAACCTGAATCTATAACTTAACGCAATTCTAAAAACCTTTCTTAGCCATGGAAATGAGGGACCTAAACATTTTCCCATATAAGGACAAGTTTTTCTGCTTTTACTATCCTTGTGGGGAATCTTGTCCCCACATTGTGTTTGTGTTTTTGTTCTGGTTCTTGTTCACTGCAGATAATCCAGAACCAAACCGTTCAAAATGAGAACAGAATTCTTGTTTAAAAGAGATGGGGGGAATAAGGCAGTAGTTCTGGAAGGTCCAGAATAAACCCAAAAGCTAAATTTGTTACACTTCCATTGTGCAAGACCACATCGCTCACTGAAAATAACACATCGAGTAATCTTTTTTCTTCTTCTTCCAGTCAAACATCTGCTATCTTTGTATGACAAAGTATGAATTAGGTTTTATCCTGACGGCAGAGGGGTATCCTGTAGTCGCTTCCCCTTTGCCATGGAGATAATCACATTAGTAGTGGGGTAAAGCTATAGATTTGAGTTCCTGTGATGCTAGCCCCTATAAGCTGTAACCGCACCCATCTGTGAACAACGTTGAATTGTTAAGTTTAATTCACTGCAGTGTTATTGTGTCGGCTCCCCTGGGAGTGTGTCTATTTTTATTAGTCTCAATTTAATTCAAGGTCAAATTTACGTACCCTAATTATGTTGCATATAATTTCCCGCATATACGTTTATTTGCCCTTGGGCCGGTAGAAGGAAAAACTAGGTCAATATCTTTTATTTAAGAAGTGTCATATTTCATTGTAGAATAAGATCTCGATACGTCATCTACCATATAAGCCTCAGAGTTGGGACTCAAAACAATATCACGATTATGTCCAAACCTTTGCCTCAATTACAATTCATTAACAATTATTTTTAAAACAACAGCAAAAACAGCAGTTCTACCATAGCTCACAACGTGTCACATTGCAAGCTTATAGATTGTCAATATTTTTGTACACCACCATTGTACAACGAAGTATGATACAGGGTTAAGTGGTTAATAACTATTGGTTCTATATCTGTTTCGATACATTCTAGATTAATTACCCAGCCAAAATACCTCAGAGAGGATGACCTAAAAAGGGATCGTCTATTCCACAGTACTGCAGCGGGGAAAAAGACAAAAAGTATTTCCTGCCTCCATCTCCTCCTCCTCCCTTCCTTTCCCGTGGCATTCCTGAGGCTGGGGGCTGTGTGTGTGACACACAGACAGGGGCGTAGCACCAAATCCTGGGCCCTGGGTGCAAGGATTCACTGCGGGCCCCTTTAGACTGGGAACGCACACATTATTTTGTGCTTTAACTATTGAAAAATAGCAGATCTACAAGCTCACATGCAGCGCGGCACCGAGTGCCATGCTGCGAGCTTGTAGATCTGCTATTTTTGAAAAAAATATTTCAAATCCTTCTAAGGTTTTTTGAAAAACCTTTGTTTCTATGTCAGTGGTGCTCAAACCTTTTCATGTCAAGGAAAATGACATGTATTTGGCCATGGACCCCCATCTCAAAATATTTAGTTCCAGGGACCCCCCAGAGGCAAGATTTTAGTTACAAATGTTCACTTAAAAAATACATATATTCAAAGATTTGCATCCATTTTCACAACTTTTCAAAAATAGCAGATCTACAAGCTCACAGGGCGGCACTCGGTGCCGTGCTGTGAGCTTGTATATCTGCTATTTTTCAATAGCTAAAGTATAAAATAATTAAGGCCCCCTCGACCTTGGACCCAGGTAACTCAGTCCCACTTACCCCCCCCCCCCCCCCCCCCCCACCCCCTTGTGACGCCCCTGCACACAGAGGAAGGATCAGCACTTTATTCCAAGTTTAGGCCCTCTGGCATCAAAATGCACTGTGGTCTGTAGGAGCCAGTCAGCAACATCTTTATCCAGCAGGCATTCCGTTCGTAACAGTCAAAACCTTTTAATTAGCCCGCAATTGAAACGTGTTGAACGGTGCAAATGGGAGAGCTAAAATGTCAGATTGCCTATACCGGAAGGCATGTGGTACCCATTAGGGATGTCCCGATACCACCTTTTTGCTGACCGAGTACAAGTACGAGTACTTCATTTTGAGTACTCGCCGATACCGAGTACCGATACGAGTACAATTAATAATACAAAATGTCTTTAAATTACGTTTTTTTTTTTTTTTTTTTTTTTTTATCAGATGTTCCTCACTTTCTGGCTGTATATAACACATTACATTGCATTGCTTTCCCAGAACATGGCACAACTGCCACACATTTCACTTTTTTTCAGGTTTAGCCCATGGACATTCCTGTACTGTGCATGATCTTCTAGACCTGCTATGCTCAAACATTTTGTATTTTTACTTTTGATACTTTAAGAGAGAGAGAGAAAGGCGAAGTGGCGGAACACACAGGGTACTCGGGTGCTTTGTGAGCAGTATCGGACGAGTACCGATACCGCAAAATAGGCCGGTATCGGGGCGAGTACCGATACCACAAGTACCGATACCGCATCCCTAGTACCCATGATAGCTCCCTCCTTTTCAGTTATAATAATAGTAGGAGCAGCATTCAGGTATTAATTAGGGAACACGTGGCCCAGTACGACCTCCAGCTGTGAGGAATGTGTTCACAGTAATGTAGAGGTCTCCTCTGGCCACAAAACACAGCCTCCCACTCTTTTTTCCCCCCACCTACAGCAGACAAAAAAGAAGGGGAGGGAAAAACTGTTTGCTGAGGCAACAACAGCAGCCAACAACTGGGTCCCACACAGCAAGTGCATGTGACCGACCAGCATAATGGCACGACAAAGGGCAAGCTCATGAAGTGTGCCCTCAACGTGTCCCTGAAAGCCATAGGCATAGGTTATCATCCAAGACAGTGAAAGTCATAAAAGAGGCTCTCCAATTACAGTAAAGTACTTGGTCAATGCAATGATGAGTGTCGAAAACTCTCAGTGTTAATTTGTCCATTTGTACACTCAGAGAGTGTACATTGGTTACATTTGTGCAATCTCCGAGTAAGAGTAACACTCAGGATTTGACTGTGTAGTAGGCTGTACACAGGGGGCAGTAACAGTAATAAGTCTGGACAGACATTGAGCAGCAGTCATACCAGCAGGCTTTGCTGGGAAACAGGGGAGGGGGGGTCAGGTGGATATCATGAGACTGAGGCATGCTGCTGTCAGGCTCCACTTCATCTCCCAGGACTTTCTCACCCACACACCACTGAGCAGCCCTGCCATAACCATGTGAGCTCTGTGGAAAAACAACTTCAACCATGGTGACCTTTCTCTCTCTCTCTCTCTCTCTCTCTCTCTCTCTCTCTCTTTCTCTCTCTCTCTCTCTCTCTCTCCTTTTCTCCCTCTCTCTCTCTTTCCTTTTCTCCCTCTCTTTCTCTCTCTCTCTCTCTCTCTCCTTTTCTCCCTCTCTCACTTAACATGACCCTACTGTATCATCTATCTCTGCCTAAATTGGAGCACAATGGCAAAAAAATAACTGAATGTTCAGCACACACCATTGAAGCATTTTTCGAGTGAATATGCACGAAGCGATGACCCAAGCAATAAGGGACAGAACAACTGCATTCATGGTACCAACAAAACACTTTGAATGGTTACAAGGAATCCCATCTTTGCCCTTCAGCGGACCATCTGCTATTAGCAGCAGGTGAGGGACTAATGAGTCAAACCAAGGTTACACTTTTCAACAGTACCCATATTGCCGCCCGACTGTTCCGTGCTGCTTCGTAGATCAATGCCTTTTAAAAAAGGTCAGGCAGCCCCATAGAAGCCAAGAGAGTCCGATGGGAATAACCCTGCTACCATTGTAGGCAGGTTTACTAAATCCCTGTCCTTCATTCTTATAACAGCACACACAATGAATCCCTTGGAGACAGAGACATGCTGGAGGCTCTGTAAGGAAAACGGACTCACGCTGAAGAGTAGGGAGGATCCCTAGCATGGCCATGGGGTGGCAACTTGTTGCCCGAGTGCCATGGTTACTGAGTGCAGAGGCTTCACACATGATTTGCTTTTCCCACCAGCGGAGAAGAATCTCACTGTGACCTCCGATTTGTTTTTCACACGATTTAGACCTCGAAAGAGTTACGTTTGGCTTCCTCCTCATGTCAGACACAGACGTCTTCACGCCCATGGAGAGGCCTGATCATGTCATAGGGCAACAGGAAATTCCAGGCATTCGCCAATTCCTCTGGGGTATCCCCCTTATCATCACTGAGATGATCCGTTGTCTTATGTGGAAGATAATGAGCCATCTTGTGCGCTTGACTAGCCAACACGATTAGAAGCCACAGCTACACTTTCGCTAAAAACGGGAAAAAATATATCTACTATATTAACCAGTCAGCTCTGTTTAGGGACATTTCTGTGGGCAATTACAGCCAGCCACAGAGTTTTCTTCTCAATGAGGAAAGGAGAAAGGGATGTGGGTTAAAGTTCAATCTGTAATTAAAGTCCCTGTTGTGGCTTCATTGCTATATATTCACTGCTTGTCCCGGCTGTTTGTTTGGTAAGTGTTCATCATACAAAGCAGTTGCTATACTGTATGCACTGCCTCACCTCTCGCCACTTTGATTTTCTAATGAGGTTCCTGCAGACTCCTCCAAAGCTAATTAAACTCAAACAAAACTCCCACTTAAGAGGCATATTATGGAGGTTAGGGGCAAGGGAATAGGAGATAACGAACAAGAATGGGAAGGCATTAATTCCCATTGTGAAGGATTGCTTTTCATCAACAAATGTACACTGCAAAAAGTGTGAGTGTTAATTTAAGTCTGGCATAAATGGACCCTTATGGTCCATTTGGGTACATTTGTAGATTCTCAGAGTTGCAAAAAGATAAATGAACGCTGAGGCTTTCACTGTGTGTAGTACTGTGTACTGGTATATAAGAGACTACCTCTATATATATTCTACCTCTTGCTTCAGCCTTATAAACTGAGGTGAGGCTGTACATGCTTAGCATGCTCTCCAGACACAATGTGTGACAGGACTGCAGCAACCTTGCGTCTGGCAACAAGGTCGCATCCCATCGATTTCTCTGGAGTGTCACCCATCGACCGGCGCAGCAAAAAAGAGAAGAAAGAGAAAAATAAACCGATGACGGTGGAGTTTGTAGTGATACTCATTACCCAGAGAATCCCCACGTGTCAGCACAGATCAACACTAAACCTATGAGCGGAGGACATGGGACTATGTGGACTATACTATACAAATGATGCTAAATTAAATTCATTTAAAAAGGGAGATGAAGAAAAACACAGCACACACATTTTTATATCATTATTTGGGCTTGTTAAATATCCTCTGAGAGCATCATAAAAAAGGAATTTGCTGTAAATGAGCTTTAACCGTAAATCTTGGCCTTGCACAAATCTCTCACGTAGAATACTGTAGATGTTATTCGATGGTTTTATGGGGTACCTGTGATTACAATCAAGGCATTCTTTCAAATACTACTTAAAAACATGATGGGGTAAAAACTCCACAATAACCTGGAAATGCTACCCATAACCACTTGAACCCTAGCTTCACTATTCTAGTCATAATACAGGGGTTGACACTAAGGTCTCAGAGGCACTTGCTCGTCGGGCAAGTACAGGTCATTTTCTACTTGCCCAAAGGTCATGCCCACTTGCCTGAAAAGTAAATCGTCCATTAGAAAATTTGAATTATCGTTCAATTTAACAATTTAAAAATGTCATACCTCAATTTTTATCCTCAATTTTTGGGTTCACACCTATTTTATATTTTTAAGTGTTGCAGTGAAAACGGCACATAATAGGTAAACAGTGCTTTTATTTTACATTCCACAGACCAGAAGACAGAGCGCTCTGGCCACGTTCAGGTGTTTAGACAGATATCTTGCTGTGTTTATAGACTGTTCCTTCCCCTTTCAAACTAGCACTTGCCCTGTCGGGCAACCTGAAAGTAGACTCTACCTGCCTGAGAGTTTTATTTACCTGCCAGGGGCAGGTGGGAAAGCCTTGGTGTCAATGCCTGCATAATAAACAAACATAATGGCGAGAATTGGTGAATATATTGAAGATCGGCTATTAGCCTTGAAGAGATCTGGTAGACGGAGAAAAGTATAGACCCCTGGAGGACCCCGGTCTACATATAGGGTTTAAGGGAGTAAAAAGGTAACAGTAACTAGATAATATTGTTCCTGAAGAAACAATGTGGGATCGCTTCAAGCTAAAAAAATAAATACAAAATATTATGAGGTGTGGGAGGTGGGGTGGCAGAGGAGTATAGGGTGTGTGTGTGTGTGTGTGTGTGTGTGTGTGTGTGTGTGTGTGTGTGTGTGTGTGTGTGTGTGTACTTTGAGTACAGTACCAAATTATAATTACTCAAATCTCCAGAAAATAGCTGATCTAAAAGCTCTTATAAGTGTCACACGTGTACAGTATGTGGTTGCTGTAGGTTTTGTATTAATAATAAAATATGCAAAGTAACAAGTAACTAAAGCGGTCAAATACTGTAATTGTAGTGGAGTAGAAGTAACAAAAATGGACAGTAAAAGTACCTCAAAATTTTACTGTGCACTGTAAGCACTTGTATAGTACTGTACCTAGTTACTTTGCAGCACCACTGAGCAGCCAATGTTGACCGACAGGCTAGCCATCGGCAGGTGCACTAATTACTAGAGTGCAGAGGGACATGGGTTGATATTAATGGTCTTGGCTCAAAATGTATACATCACACAGCTTAGATCTTTGGATTAAATTGGAGAGCAGACCTGTGCAAACCTGGTGATGTAAAAATAATATCTGGAGTGTAGAAATTGTGGTCACAGTGCCTTAACAGAAACATGGGTCATTCCTCCTGTGTCCTTCTCTCTCCCCACTAACAAAACCCATTGGAAAATGCAATGGGTGCTTAAAGTTAAATATTTAGAAAACTACAAAATATGTTAAAGTAAAAATCTCAACTATTATACATGTCCACAGTAATGTGGATTCATTTTAACTGTGAATCAAGTTTCTAGGTGAAAGGGTCAAAAGTTTTATCAATTAAGTTAAATAAGCTGAACATGTTTAAAGTTTGAATGGTGTTTCTGTGTGTAAGTATGTAGGAGTAGATACTAGGTGCCAAAGTTTATAGTCTATATCAGGGTTCCCCAATAGGGTTAGGGCCCGCGGGGGGCTACTGTCTGGCCCACGCCAACCCCAGTAATAATGGTGGTATAAGAGCAGCAACAACACTAGTATATCGTCGTTGTCGGGTGGAAATCTCGTATCTCCAAATTTGTACGTTCTTTTGCAAATCACAAAAGTAGTGAAAAGAGCAGATCTACAAGCACACAACGCCTCGCACCGCGAGGCGTTGTGTGTTTGTAGATCGGCTGTTTTCACTAGTTTAAATCATTTTTAAAATGATACATTCAAAACGAATGGTTTTGGACATAAAATATTTTCACCCGACAACGACAAAAACTGTCGCTGGAGTAGTGGGAACGCCACCGTCGCCCCCTGCAATGTTGTGGCCCTCAGCTTGGTACCCTAGACATGATTCGGCCATTGGGGAAAACTAATTGGGGAACCCTGGTCTATATACTGTATAAATAGTGAGAACAACTATAGTGTGCTCCGTGCTCGCTGCTGCTGCAGCGAGCCCACAAAGAGCAGAACGGTTTGGTGATGTCAACCACAGCAGGTTTTTATTTCTATTAAAAGGCACAGTATTAAGCACAATTAAGATTTAGTGTCTAGGCTCTGAAGTAGCTTTTAAGACATTTTCAAGACATCGAAATAGGCCTGATAGATAAAAGAAAAATCCAAATTTTATCCAGATGATGGGGAAACAGTTCATGTCATTAGATCATGGTAATTGAATGACAGAGACAGTAATGCAAAAAAAAGAGCAGAAAATACTTCCTGGCATGAGACAACAAAGGGAAGCGGAGCAATAACCTTCACTAAAATTACTAACAGACCTTTTTTTTTTAACTGCACTGTCATCGATGACTTACTTGGTATTTGGCACACTCGTATTTTCAGTAGACAATCATAACATTGGACACTAGTATGGAAAATGATGTTTTCAGGGGACGCTACCTTTAAGCAGGCACGTGCACACATAGACATCAAAGGGGGCTTGAGCCCCTGCCCTTTTGTCTGTTAAAAAGTACCCTCTTCAGACCATTTATGCAGTTTTCACTATGGCGAAAGAAATGCAAATGCCCCCTTTACATGCCATACCAGAAGGCAGCATTCAAATGAATGTCATTGTCCAAACTCTCCTGAACTTGAATGCAGCATCTTATGTTGAATTGCCCTCTCTGTGTAGAAATCCATGCAGCACGCCACATCTCCAGTATCACTGAAAATAGCAGACCTCCAAGCTCACAACGTGTCGCGCTGCGACACGCGCACCGCGTTGTGAGCTTGGAGGTCTGCTAGTTTCGATATTTTCACCAAAAGGCCCTTTTAGAAATTCCAGCCCCTGCCTCTCTAACATTCTCTGCACGTCCCTGCCTTTAAGGCCCATAAATATTCAAATATGTGTCAGCAGCAGCATTGATGTTTACAAAACAGTGCGCTCTCCCACGGGACTGTGCCTACTCCACTGGAACATGCAACGTGATAGCCTGTAAATCACCCTCACCTCTCATGATATTCCACCTTCTTTATTGTCTCCATTATTCATTGTCTAAACTGGCAGATAAATGAGAACTGTAGGTTTACACATGAGACTTTGGTTTCATTAGAGATGAATTATGTCTCCGTGGACTGGGATTTATGCTCCGCTCTGGGTTAAAGACGTCTCGTTTTGTGGGTTGACGTGACGTCAAGGGGTTTGGATGGAAACATTAGGATTGAGGAAAACAGAACTCTTCCACTGACCTTGACTTGACTGTGTTTATTTGGATTCTAGCTGGTCCTTTATTGTGATCAAGCGAGCCTATTGATTCCACCGAGCGTCTTTGATCCAAGATGAAACAAAGACCAAGGTGACCTTACTGGCCCATAGGGTGTGGGCGCAGAGAGCATCTCCCTTTCCTGTTATTTACCTTCCCACCTGCTCTCGCCTGTCACTGTTGGTTTAAAAGGCACTTGACCTTACGGAAGCTCCCAGCATACTGTATGATTCACAAGCAGACATACTGAATGAATACAGGGCAAAGACACATCAAAGCAGGAATGAAACCACAGACATGAATAGCCATGCCATGGCAGATGATTCTTTGCTTGTTCTGCATTTGCGCTTGTGAGTAGTACAGTAGAGTATATGAATTGAATGGAAGGTAAATGACTAAAATGTCGCAAAAGTAATGAAAGCAATAACTTTCTCTGTAGACCTAGGGTCCTCCAGGTGTCTATCGTTGTCCCCTTCTTTCTCACTGTATCTCTTAACTGAAAATGGATGATCTACGTGTTGTGACACGTTGTAAGCTTGTTGTAGTTGTAGTAGATCGGCAATATTCTGTAAATGTTCGCCAATATTCACATAATGTTTGCCTATTATGACATACCCTGAACGGGGATTGTTCCTGCGACTTGTTGGAAATGAAATGTCTCCCAGTGTAACCAATAAAGCAATCTACAAACAACACAATCGCCAACATAGAGACTGGTTACAATGGTTCCCTCAAATAAACACAATGCAACAAAAAGGGGATGTCTGCGTGGTCAGAGGATGTCTCCGTTGAGTTTATCCGGTCTTCAGTGGAGGAGGAGGAAGTGACAGAATAAAGCAGAACAGAATGCAGAATGACTGCTGTGCTCTAAAAATATCAACAGGCATCGTCCCAGGTCCTGGATCAGGGCCGGCCAATCTAATAAAGCCACTCTCATCTCCGCAGCTCAGTCCATTTAAAGGCCACTGATGACGTGCAAGAGGACAGTAGAAAATGGAAAAGTGTTGCGGAGTCATTATTCACACTTGGGAGGTAAGTGGTTGGGTTGGTGTGTATGCGAGTGTCTGTTGGGGTGCATTAGAGCAAGATTGAGTGGCTTTCAGGTAAAGACAGGATGTCTGCCACTATAGTCTCTCCCAGGACGCCTTCCAAGAAAACGCAGCCTGCTGAAGTGATGTGTGGTGTGGACAGGGGTGTCGCACCGGATTCTGGGCCCTGGGTACAAGGATTCACTCACATTTTGTGCTTTAACTATATTGTATATATATATACAAGGATATACAGTATATACAAGCTCACAGTGGGGCACCGAGTGCCGCGCTGTGAGCTTGTAGATCTGCTTTGAATGTTTCAAATCCTTCTAAGGTTTTTTGAAAAAACCTATGTTTCAGTGGTCCTCAAACTCTTTCACGTGAAGGACCCCCAAAATGATATGAATTTGGCCACGGACCCCCATCTCAAAATATTTAGTTCCAGGGACCCCCCAGAAGCAAATTTTGAGTTATAAATGTTCGCCTAAAAAATATTCAAAGATTTGCACACATTTTCACAACTTAAAAAAGATTGCAGATCTACAAGCTCGCAGCGCGGCACTGTGAGCTTGTAGATCTGCTATTTTTCAATAGCTAAATAATTAAGGCCCCTCCACCTTGGGCCCTAGTAACTCAGTCCCACTTCCCCCCCCACCCCCCCCCCCCTTGTGACACCCCTGGTGGCGTGGATTCAGCAATCACGGCTCCATGGGAACCAATAAGCAGTGAGAATGCAAAACTACCAACCAAACCAAAACCAAACTAAATTATGTTCCTCTTGCCTGAGATACAACCCTGGGAAAGGCTCCAGTCTGAATAGTTTGGGATAATTATTCACTCACAGAAATGCGAAGGCACTCTTGTTACGAGCCACTTAGTAAATGGAAAGTGGTACGTGTGGCATTTAAAGCATGCAGAAGCACTCCATGGAAAAGAGGGGGGAAAAGATATCGCTTTGATTATTGCCCTAGCTGTGGTCTGGGATTAAACATTACAAACCAAGGTAAAGCATTGTGGCGTTCTGGTCCACACTGCCTAATGGTGCATTAAATCAGCCTTGGATTGTAATGCAGGAACTGTCTAATGAGGAAGGGAGGAAAAGGTATTGACAAAACACAGAGTACTGATAGAGTGTAAGATCTCCTGCGTAGCCAAGCAAAGCTGTGCCTGGTGATAGAATCTTGTGATACTGAGTTGTGGCGGACCGTGGGAACCAACGATATTCCCTACTGGCCTGTAGCTTCTCTTGTGACAAACATAGCCCATGGGAGAGGTTCGTTTCCTGTGACAGGGGCACCACACTCTTTCAAGCCCTAAAAGTCATATCCGTTGACCTCTTAAGACCTTCAGACCACACAACCACCATCTCAGCAGGCAACTCCCATAGAGTTGAAAATAAACCGAGTGATCCAAGTCCAGAGCCACTGAAGCTACTGTACTGTATATTATAGAGTAATGAAGGGGAGATATGGGAATAACATATGTGAGCCCGCATTCACACACTAATGACAGTTACATACATGGTAGCTCGTTGTCCTGCAGTTGCAATCTGATTCCGATTGTGATCAGGGCAATACTGAAATATTTTGCTTCATGCAATTATTGGGAGTATGGTGTTTTTCTAATCTTGCAATTAATGTGAGAGGCATGTTTTCTTTTCTTTTTTTCTAAACACATGAGAGGCCCTTTTTGTTTCAAGGCTCTGGCCATGTTGGGTTACACAATCCTGGAAAAACATGGAGGGGTACTTTTCCAAAGGCAGTGATTGGTCACTCGCAGTGAAAGCCTTCAGTATTTGAGTTGCTATTACGTCACGTCCTGTGCCAGAGGCTGTGGAGATGACATCAGTGTCTGGTTTGAGGTTTGGCTGCGGTCGGGCCAGCTATGGTTAAATCATTTGAGCCGGTAACTAGGGCAGGACTAAAGGCAAGCCAAACATCTAGTCACACTAATACCGTGAGGAAAGGGGTGGGGGAGCCAGGGGAGAGCTACAGTTGGTTAGATGTACCGTAACGAAGAGTTTTCAATTTGTTTAAATTCTCTCCAAATCTCAGTCCAAGTTTCAGCAATTTCAAACGGCAACCAAAGCTTATGCAACCACTAGTTGACTCACCAAAAGGGGGAAAATTGTGATTTCACTTCATTCGCTGGAATTGTGACTCACCCTTATTAATTTATATGATGTAATTCTAAACACAGACGGTCATGCCATCTAGTAGACAATTAATCGTGTCAGCGGAGGAGAAAGTATTAGAACATCAAAGCTAGACAGCCCCTACATCACACAGTCTCCCCTTTCATACAGGAGACGTCTTGTAAAGCAGGTCTCTGATGAAAGCCCGTCAGTTTTGGCAACAAGATAGTGGAGCAGTTTACGTGACTGGCGTACATGAGGCCCCCCGTTTCAGGTTCTGTGGAGTCCTCTGTGTGCCCATGTAAATGAGAAAGGCCACAGTCTGGAACAGGGTGCTGTGAACGGAACAGGCAGAGGATCTCAGATGTCCATTAATGTCAGTGAAAACAATAATCTGTGTGAGGGGCCTCTCCCTCAGGAACCTCTTTGAAGCTGAGGGGAGAGGAGCTAATGTACAATGTTCACTGAACTTTTTCCACTAGACAGGCCTCCTTTACTACATAGAAAGTCCTCAGTGTTAATTTAACATTTCGTCGCTGTCGGATGGAAACCTTGTATGTCCAAGACCGTTCCTTTTTTGAGCGGTGGTCACAACGCTCCTATACGTGGCCGTGTGTGTGGGTCTCCGTCCGTGTCTGTCTGTATGTAGCCTAAACTTCGGCGCGTAACTAGTGCCGCACCATTTACGCCACTCGCGCAATATATACATCAAAATGTGCGGCTCGGCCGGGAATGGTGTTCTATTACCTTTCGTTCCGATCCGCCTTACCATGCCGACGTAATCGGCAAAAAACGACGCTTAATTGTCCCCATTGACTTATAATGGGACAATGCAAGAAATCACTTTCAAGTATTTTTCTCTCGTAAACCATAGGAGCTACAGTTTCAAACCTCGGAGAGGAGATTCATAATGATTTTAAGAATGAATCAAAAAATAATTACATCACTCGGCCTCATGGTGGCGCTATAACGGCCCACTTTACGTTTTGCCCCGTAACTCTTGAACCGTAGATCGGAAAATTAAAATTCTTTTTTCTCTGGATTCCTTGGGTCAAGATTCCTTGGGTCAGCATCTCCCCATATAGGCCACGCCCATTTGCACCAGGATAGATTTTCCGCCATCTTGAATTTTCTCCAAAACACACTTTTTGCTCCTTTTCCTACATATTTTCTTCAAATGTCACAAAAATCGGTACACATGATCTATGAGGTGGGTAAACCACCGCTCAGTTCACACAGGTGTGATTTTTTTATTATTATTTTAAAAACTAGTTAAAGTGGTGAGAATAGCCGATCTACAAGCACACACGATCTGCTATTTTCACTACTTTTGTGCAACACTCTTGAATGATGAAGTAGGGCTTTAATTTACGCAAGAACATACTATTTTGAAACTTGGAGATTACGAGGTTTCTGCCCGACAGTGATGATTTGTTCTTCTAAGTAACACTAGTACCTAACACGAGGACTGGGCTGTGTACAATACTTGCCCATTTCATTTGGGAAGAAATCATGAAAACCAAGAAAACAATGGCTGAAAACAAAAGGGGAAGAAACACGTTGCAGGTAGAACTCAAGAAGGGAGAAGGCTGAAGGCTGGAAGTGTGGAATGCGTAACAAAACGTCTCTGTCCTTCACGGAACATGAGGTCATAGTGAAACAGGGGGATGGGGGGGGGGGGGGGGGACAACAATGAATCTTAACCAACTCGACTTCAGACTGAACGAGAACCTCCCTGTCTGCCTGCAAGCCTTCTCTCACAGTGCAGGGATGTACAGTGCACATAACATACATTATACATTACTTGTACACTATAAATATATACGATACTTATACTATTACTTATACCAAACTTGTACACTTTTCATGGGTGATGTAACAAGACATCTGTTTGCGTAATACGCAAACAATCTCAAAGAATTAGCTGTGATGTCCTTTACCACGAGAAGTTCTCCCTCCGTACCACCCACCCACCCCCACCCTTTGCTTCTCTGACTGGGAGTTCAGTGACCTCTCTCAGGCAACCAGCTGATTTTCATCCAGGCTGGGGGATAGGAATGAGAGGAATGCATTGATGTGTGGAAACAAACAACTGCGCAGTGTTGGAGAGAGAAGCCTGATATGAGAGGCATTTCAGCCCCAGATAACCAGGGTCTACGGCAGCCTAAATAAAGGCAAACTTGTCGTACAACGACCAGATTAATAACAGATTTTCAACTCAAAGTCAGTTATTTTTGTTGAGCGATGCGGCTGTATGACAAAGTATAAAGTGCACTTTGATGAACTACAATAGACTGTACCATTTTGAAGGACAGATCAGTGTTCCCAGAGGCGACTGTGTACTCATGTAACAGATGAAATCTTGCTTCTATTCGGGGAAACTAGCTCCTTTCCTTGGTTCGTTAGACAAATCTGTATCCATTGTGACTTGTTAGAAAAGCCTCGGAATTACACAATAATGAATTGTGTATTGTCTGTCTGTTACACTGTAAATCAGGTGTGAAAATGTGTGGAAAGCCAGTTGGGTGCTTTTTTATTTTTTATAGCGAAGACAATTTTCAGGGCATTATTCCAACAACTATCGGCTAATAAGGACACATGGAAAATGCTGTTAGAGGCATGGCCTATTGTCTCGTAGAGAGGCTGCATCAACGTACCCGACTTGTTTGCTTAAGATTTGAATAGACATTTTCCAGTGGAAAACATACGCTGTATAATGAAGTGAAGTGTCCCAAATATTATGTTGATGTGATGCTTGTACACCCACGTGGATGATGTGCAGCTCCTCAGCCCTAGAGTCAGCAGGCCTATCAGCTGAGAACCAGATGACTGTTATGTCAGATGACTTCTGACATTTTACTGATAACTTTTAAATGATGCCAGTTTTCCTTCCAGATCTTTCTATAGCCATGTTTCCATAAACGTATTCGAATTAGGGAAGCAAATTATCAGAAATGCGTATTAAGACAAAGCGAATTTCCATTACACTGATGAAATGCGATTCTTGGGAGATCCTGCCTTGGTCCGTCTGACCGACGTGCTGTAAATGCTTCCCGCGGGCTTTTGCACACAGTGCACAGAGCTGGGATGGGGCTGATTTTTTCAGACCGAGAGACGTGAGCACTGCTGTGACTCGCTACACACTCATCCCGACCCAGAGCCGGTCGCGACGCACCGCCAGCGGAGAAAGTGTGCCCGGCGGGGGCACAGAGCAAGCGACCCCGGCCGGGGACGGAGCCGAGGCGGCCGGCCCGCCGCCGGGTTGAGTTCTCCGGGCAGACTGCATCCTGCAGCGTCGCAGATGCGAGCTGCTGTGAGCTTGTAGATCGGCCACTTTTGGCACGCGCAACACGGTGTGATGACGAAGGGTCACTCCGTGTGTAACAACCGGTTTGTTTTGTAGGCGAACTCTATACAATGGACGTTAATTAAGCGGCGGGGGAAAGTGTTATAGGAGGACGATATGGAACAGAACGTCATAATTTATTCGCATTTACTGTCTGACCCGTTTCCATTCACAAATGCGCATTTAGTTTATTCGATAAAGCCTCAAAATCCACCTCCTCCAAGCGGATAAAATGTTTTGCGGATATGAAAGTTTATTCGCATTTTGAAGTGTTTCCATAAAAAGATTTTGCGAATAAGTCTTAAATGCGCATTAAGAGGCTTTATGGAAACGCCACTTATGGTGTGAGTTTAACCCTCCCCTGCCTCCCTCTAATGATCTTTTTAAATGGTAAAAGGATGGTAGAATGCTTTTTTCGGTGCCCTACTCCGTCGCACAACAAAGTACATATCAGGCGTAAACCCTCCATACATATTAAGAGTGCATTATTCTAACATGGAATCATTCTTTCTTTCCTCCTAATTCATCATTCTTTGGACCTTGTAGCCAAACCCCTATGCTTTTGCCAAACATGAGCCTGGCAGCCTCTTCCAGGCGATGTTGCTCGCTTATACGACTGGCAGAGGGTTTATTCCCAAGGGGACGTGCTGTGTGGTGTGGCAGGGCTCCTGTTTAGCCTGCAGTCCTGAGCTCTAATTACTTTGCCTCTTTGTAGATTCAGAATGTCTACCCTCCTTGCCTTCCCATATCGCCCCTGTTGACTGCATCACCCTGATCAAAGTCACCTAAATCACATCCGCCATCGACTGTCCATTTCATCCTGACTCTTTTTTACCCTCTGCCCGCTTTGTAATAGAGGGACACATGCTCAGTCAGCACACCCCTCAGATCATTTGCAGAGAAGCGAAAAGTAGAGAGAGTGCACAGTACAAATGATCTGTGTTCAATAAGAGTTAATTGAGCACAGAGAGCGTCATCTGGACTGATAAGAGTCATCTGGTTCTCAAATGGACCTTTCCATTACTAGAGTTCAATCGAACACATTTTGCTGGACGTCATCTGTTGGCTGAGTGGCTGCTTCAATAGGTTGAGAGGTAATGGAAAAGAAGTTCAGCGAGTGGTGAAGGCCTACTTGTGAGTTGTATTTTCCACATCGACGATCAACAGCGATGTCCAATGTTCTCTGGCAGCTTGTTATATGGCTTCTTTGGTAAGACCATGTTCTAAAAAGCATAAATATGAAGCAGTTTCTTTGCGATGCCGGCTGACTTTCTTTATTACTTTTTTTACTTTTACAACACTCCTCACAAGCTAATGTAATAAAACTTCCAATAAGATAAACTTTATAGGTCTTATTGCCAAGTTGATTCACTTGTGGTGGTTTAGGTTTGTAGATGTAAATGCTGTCTAGACATGTCAAAGTGTTACATTTCCCTATAAAGCAAAATGCTGTCTCTCTTGCAACTGGATGCAGGAATCATAAACATTTTTCCTTGACACAAGTCACAAAACTCCCGCATCATAGAATTGATGCCTAATTACTCTATTGTCAAAAAGGCCAAGTATTACTCAAGAAAAAAGGGATTCACTGTCAGTTGTTTACTTTCCATTCTTTTACTTTTCTTTGAACTATGTGTCACTATTTGAAGTGATGACAGCCCAGCAACCAATTAAAAAGGCAACGCTTTCTTGGTAGGCCTATTCAACATGGAAGAACAATGGTTCTGTACGCATAGGGACAATGTATTAATGCTGGTGCACCGAGAGCCCTCCAAAAGAAGCAGAGGCTACCCCTAATGACGACAAAAACAATAATCTGTTCTGCTCAATGCGTTGACGGTATCCGCTTGTACCGGTAGGTGTGGGACTGGGAGGACATAAACGATTTCCACACAGCAAAGGACTTCACTACATGAGCAAAGTTTAGCTGATCATCACCGCTTTAAACCGCACAGCTAGTGTTCCCTTTGCAGCCTTTCATCATCTCACCATCACCTTCCCAGCACTTCAAAACCAATCAGTCGCCATCAAAGGTGCCAACCGGGGTGGTGGGGAGCTAGCCTGTGCCAAGCTGCCTGCAAACGACAACAGCTGAAAGCAGCCAAAGAAAAGCTGCTAAAATGTCATTCCAATTAAGATCTATCCAGAGAGACATGTTCTCTTTTCATACCATTGTTGTTGTGGAATAAAATGAAATAATCCTGACATCCGTCTAACTGTGTCAACGCAGGATAAAGTCTGACATTTATAACTTTGGTGCCCTGCAGAAACCTTGTATCTCCACATTTCATGTTTTAGGATAAAGACATTCAAATAAATAATATAAAAAACTATTTTATACATCATCATATGAGTGTCATGCAAAAGTAACAAACAAGCTCAGAACATTAAAAGCATTATATGAGCTTGTGACAAAAGATCCATTGGAACACTTGTTTTGGTTAATGTTTCCATTTTCTGAAGAGTCACGATTTTGGACATACAAGGTTCCTGCCGGAGCAGCTCGACAGCGACACCTTCTTGTTTTACTAGTTGAGTCTATCCAGATGCCAGCCGGAATCATAGGAAATTGTGAATCAATAGAACGCAGTCAACGTGATATCAGATCAGTGGCTGACCTCACCCAACATCCGTTGAGGTTGGACCAGATCAGATTTCTGGGGGAGCCATTTGCTCTGCTGCCACAAATCACATGGGGTGGGGAGGACTAGAGCCCGAGCCATGACAGAATTGTGAGTCCGATGCCGATTCTGATTTTGGAGAGTCCTAGACCACAGATTACCAGTTTTGACCAATATTTTGTCAAAAAGTGTGATATTTACGAATCAATTAGATTTTATTTTTTATTTTAACAGTCTATTTTTAAACATCTTGGAAAACCTTCTCTAGGGAAGAGAGGGGGGGGGGGGGGGGGGGGGGTTATGAAGAGATCACTGCCCCCCAGACCTCCTCTTGGAACAGCACAGAGAAATCCATTTACCATTATCTTGCCAAGATCATCTTTTGTGGAGGGGCAGTGTATATACTCAGCATTTCAGGGAAGGGCCTATAATGGCATGCTGTTTGTTAATGGTCAGCACTGTAGCCAGTGGCACCGGGAAATCCCTA